>NC_077229.1:100068691-100390746 GCF_027887165.1 Monodelphis domestica | reverse complement strand
GCTTAAGGAATAGTTTTCATGCTTTGATATGATCTTATGGTCCTTATGTGAGGGATTGTCTCCTCACAGCACTTTAACCTTACGCTAGTAGCCCAAAGTGATTAAGGTTTGCTCTAAGTTTAAGCGTTGCTCATTAAGTTTTCATCATTCACCTGTGCCGGGTAACTTCTGGTAGATGAGTGTTATGGCACAGAGTTACATTTTTGGCTTTTTTCTTGCCTCACTTTTGCAATAAGCAATGTTTAAGTAAAGAAATTTCTTGCCATGAACTTATATTTAATTGATAAGAATGGTTTGGTTCTAGGACTTGTCAGTGTTAGTCTTATCTAGCCCCGTATGCTTTAGCTAGAAGCTCCATACTCTGCTTTGGATTTCTGTAGGAGTCAGGATTTCAATGGCCAGAGGCTGAATTAAACTTCCATCTGTACTATTGGAATCATTTCTAAGTTTTGTAGAAGAAACATTTCTACCTGCTTATTTCTGTAAATATTAAATGATCATAATACTACATTAAGCATGGGTGGAGGCAGAGGTTGACATAGAATATTTCTGTCTGTTTCTGCAGCAACAGACAGGGGAGAGATAGCAAGGATAGATCAGTCAGTTAAAGAAAATGATTTAAGTATATTGTTAGTATCTTTAGTGAAAGGAAGAGCAAAAGACTGAAAGATAAGTCAATCCTCCTTGTTTAATGTAGCATTGTAATTAGAATCCATGTGCTCTTAGCAGCAGGTAATATTTGTCTTAATTTCCCATCATCTGGTGTAAAATTTGTTGCTAAAGAGTTTTGATCAGCTCTGTAATGCTGAGAGCTTCCCATATTTTTGCATGCTATGGCACAATCTAGAAATCCTGCTTCTCCTTTGCAGGGGGCTATCTGTAGCCTCCTTATTGCCCTTTTGGCTTGCAGAGTTCTGCAGGGGAGGGGGCGGGCTGCACAAGACAAGAAGCCTTAAAGGATGAAGGTGGCTGGAGAAGGCTGAAAGCTTCCGAGGAAGGGACTTCCTCTTGCATTTGGAAAGATTCTTCTACCTTATGATCGGGATGCTGAAATGGCTTTGCGTTTAACGCCCTTTGCCTAATTTCCCATGTTTTAAAAGGTAGAGGAGGGAGCAGTGAGCCAAACGCATTGAACGTTATGGCATCTGCACTTTTTAGAATGGAATCCTCCATAGTGAAAAGATTAGGAGAAAGTGTTAGACTTGCCAATGGCGCTCTCTCGGCCATCTGCCCTAAGAGATAGGTTTGAGCAGAGGCTTCTTCCTCCACAGGTAGAGGGACCTTCCTCATTCTGAGAATTCGAGTTAGACTGAGGCTTGGCTTTCTAGCACCTGTGATGCCTAAAGTCTGCACAGGTTGTGCCATCAAGGCCATCCTTGTAGTTTCCCAAGTATTCCAACTGACTTGTGATATTTTGTCTTTCTTTCTGATACTGCCTCGTTTTTTTCTTTTACCCATCAGATCTCATAGCTGCACTTTGGGAACTCCCCTTGCTGGGAATTCAGGCTTTGCTTCAGTGCCTATTTAAGCAATGTTTCAGAGATCTCAATACCTTTCTGCTCAATTAGAGACATTAACCATCTAAGGTGACGAGTATATGATGAGGCTTATAGACCCGGTTCTAGATAATTTCTAAAATAAGAAATTGAAATAAAAGACGTTTCTCACCTTCAGAGGCCACCTGCAAGGTCACGCCTTTGTGATTCCGTACCTCAGTGATCGCTCCTCAAGTTGCACGTGCTTGAATGCCTGGGACAAAGGAATTTCGCTCCCAAATCCGGGGTGCCAAGTGTGGGGTTTTCCTTAATGGACTTCCCTGACCAGCAGGGTCCCACAAGGGAAGGGGCTCACCTTTGTGATGGGACCCGAGGAGAGGTAGGAACCGAGAACCAGGGTGGAAATGAAAGACACGGACAAATCAGTGATTGGATAGGGCAGGCAATCCCTATGATTTTCCTTAAGGCGGAAAATGAGGATAATGGAATACAAGGTGGTTGAGGAGATTAAGATAGAGAATGCAGGCCGAGATGGTTACAGCCTCGGGGAAGGAGAAGGTCAAGAAGAGAGAGACATAGTCATTGAGGAGCCCAGTGGAGCTCCATGGAAGGGAGAAAGGCCAAGAGGAAGTTCATGGGATTGCCTCTGAATTTATTCATGTCCTGCTTGGGTGGTACTCCCAAGGACGTAGTAACCACATCACAAAGTATAGACAATTAAGATTGGGTGGCAAGGTAGAGGGAACACCTTTTGGGCGTGTAGGACATAACCACGCTTTCCCGGGCAAGTCTCCGAACATGTTAATGGACTTGTGTTGGGCAATAGGTCTCGTGATGAGGTCAAGGTTACCTTCACAAAGCTTATCGGTAAAGCCTCATGCTTGGAGACACAGTAGTAATACAGTCATCTATATTTCAAAAATGTGAATATGCTTGGGATGCTACAACCTTGGAAAACTGCTAATTAGTCTGAAAATGTACTGTGATAAGTGGAATTTTATGGTGATGATTGTGTCTCAGTTAGAAGTGATACATTAGCTAAATTCAATTCTGTTCAAGCCAGAGGTCTGTTTATCAACATTAGGACAGATATAGGATAGTGATTGCAGTAAGCTCAGAACTGGTGGAAGGTAATTAATAGACAGCTTGACACCAAGAGGAATTTTTCCTTTTTAAAAGGCAAAACCATACTGGATGCTTATTAAAATCTCAGATGTGTATGTGAAAAAATCAGTCAGACAACAGTTATAGTGGAGAACTTTTTCTAAGAATTAAATGTTGGATTTGAAAATGAGTGTCATTGAAAGACAGCAACAAGTGATTGCATGTTAGCATTGAGATTTTTGAAGTTTAGAACTGGCAATTAGCATAAGTGAAAATGCATAATTGTTAAGTATGTGATGTATGGCAAAGGTTGAAAGTTTTTTTTTTTGCTTTTTTCCCCCAAAGTCATTTTTTTAAGCCTTTATTTTATTTGGTCATTTTCCAACCTTATTCATTAGAAACAAAGATCACCTTTTTTTTTTTCCTCCCCTCCTTTCCCACCCCTCCCATTGGCAATGCGCAATTCCTCTGGGTATCACATGCTTCCTCAACCCATTTCCATGCTATTGGTTTCCATAGTAGGGTGTTCATTCAGATTCTCTCCTTCTTCACACCCCTCCATCCCTGAAGTCAAGCTGTTGTCTTTCCTCCCTGTTTTTATTCCCACCATTTGTCCTCTGCTTGTGGGTAGTGTTTTTTTTTCTCCTTGGTCCCTGCAGATTGATCAGGATCACTGCATTGACACTAATGGAGAAGTCCATTACTTTCCATTGAATCACAGTGTATCAGTCTCTGTGTACAATGTTTTCCTGGCTCTGCTCCTTTTACTCTGCATCACTTCCTGGAGGTCATTCCAGTCTCCATGGAATTCCTCCACTTTATTATTCCTTTGAGCACAATAGTATTCCATCACCAACATATACCACAATTGGTTCAGCCATTCCCCAATTGAAGGGTATCCCCTCATTTTCTAATTTTTGGCCACCACAGAGTGCAGCTATGAAAATTCTTGTACAGGTCTTTTTACTTATTGTCTCTTTGGGGTACAAACCCAGCAGTGCTATGGCTGGATCAAAGGGCAGACATTCTTTTATCGCCCTTTGGACAGAGTTCCAAATTGACCTCCAGAATGGTTGGATCATTTCACAACTGCACCAGCAATGAATTAATGTCCCAACTTTGCCACATCCCCTCCAGCTTTCATTACTTTCCTTCACTGACATGTTAGCCAGTCTGCTGGATATGAGGTGATACCTCAGAGTTGTTTTGATTTGCATCTCTCTGATTATAAGAAATTTAGAACACTTTTTCATGTGCTTATTAATGGTATTGATTTCTTTGGCTGAAAACTGCCTATTCATGTTCCTAAACCATTTATCATTTGGAGAATGGCTTGGTTTTTTGTACAACTCCTTTAGCTCTGTATAAATTTGAGTAATTAGACCTTTGTCAGAGGTTTTTGTTATGAAGATTGTTTCCCAGTTTGTTGCTTCTCTTCTAATTTTGGTTACATTGGTTTTGTTTGTATAAAACCTTTTTAATTTGATGTAATCAAAATTATTTGTTTTACATTTTGTGACTTTTTCTATGTCTTGCTTGGTTTTAAAGTCTTTCCCTTCCCAAAGGTCTGACATGTATACTATTCTATGTTCACCTAATTTACTTATAGTTTCCTTCTTTATGTTCAGGTCATTCAACCATTCTGAGTTTATCTTGGTGTAGGATGTGAGGTGTTGATCCAGACCTAGTCTCTCCCACACTGTCTTCCAGTTTTCCCAGCAGTTTTTGTCAAATAGTGGATTTTTGTCCCAAAATCTGAGGTCTTTGGGTTTGTCATAGACTGTTTTGCTGAGGTCATTTACCCCAAGTCTATTCCACTTATCCTCCTTTCTGACTCTTAGCCAGTACCAATTTTTTTTTTTTTTTGATGACAACTGCTTTATAGTATAGTTTGAGATCTAGGACTGCAAGGCCCCCTTTCTTTCTATTTTTTTCATTATTTCTCTGGATATCCTTGATCCTTTGTCCTTCCAAATGAACTTTGTTTTTTTTTTCTAATTCGGTTAAAAGAATTTTTGGAAGTTCAATGGGTATGGCACTAAATAGATAGATCAGTTTGGGTAGGATGCTCATTTTTATTATATTGGCTCATCTTACCCATGAGCAGTTAATGTTTTTCCAATTACTCAAGTCCAGTTTAAATTGTTTAGAGAGTGTTTTGTAGTTTTGTTCATATAGTTCCTGTGTTTGTCTCAGGAGATAGATTCCTAAGTATTTCATTTTGTCTAAGGTGATTTTGAATGGGATTTCTCTTTCTAATTCTTGCTGCTGAGCTGTGTTGAAGATATATAGGAATACTGATGACTTATGTGGGTTTATCTTGTATCCTGTAACTTTGCTAAAGTTGTTGATTATTTAGATTAGTTTTTTGGTTGATTGTCTAGGATTCTTTAAGTAGACCATCATATCATCCACAAAGAGTGATAACTTGGTCTCCTCATTGCCTATTTTGATGCCTCAATTTCTTTTTTTGCTCTAATTGCTACTGCTAGTGTTTCTAGTACAATGTCAAATAATAGATGTGATAATGGGCATCCTTGTTTCACTCCTGATCTTATTGGGAATTGTGACAAGGAAATCAGTTTTAAAAGACTGATATATATTAATTTAAGGTCGCCAAGGAATTCAGCTATGTAATTCCTAAATGAAAACTCAAGTCAGCCGTCAACCTTTTATGGAGTTTTAATTACAAATAGGAGGAAGAAAGGAATTAGAGATAGAGAGATAGAGGGAGAGAGAAAGGGGAGAGAAGGGAATAGGGCTTAAATACCCCTTCTGTTTAGGCTGGGCCAAAAGGCCCAAGCCCTTAGATAGCTGGGGCAATGAAAGGAGATCAGTCCCTATTACTCACGTGACCAAAATGGAGAAACAGTCTCAGAGCCCCCACCTTGAGCTTCCTTCAGAGCAAGCTTCTCAGAGCACACTGCAACCATTCCGACAAACTCCTAAAACCACCTCCAGTCTCCAGACCCCCCTATCCTTAAGGAAACCATCCAAGTTCCCTCCCCTCAGTCCTCACATCTACCAATCACCTGTCCATCAATTTCCCTGTGCCAATGGAGGCTCTAGCTTAACCCAGGACCGCCCAGAGGTCTCTGGCTTTGCACATGTCTGTTGAAGGTCATATTTTCAAATAATTAAATCTTTGATCCTTTGCTACAGCCCTTCCTAAATCCTGTTAACCTGAGTAGGGTAGGGTAGGGATTGGAATGATTAAATTTTGATCTAGGCTTCAGCCCTTATTCAATCCTGTTAGGACTAAATAGGGTGGAGATTGATTCCAAGTATCTCCATTGTATCAATTGTAAAATCAATCATGACTCAAAGAAATTCCTGTTCTATGCTTAAGCATAGGTCAAAGTCCTTTCCATTGTTCAGCAAAAGGTTTCTGTTCTAAAGTAATCTTAAGAAGGGAGGAGAAGGAACCTCCCATGCCAATGGGGTTCACATTCCAATAGTCAAGACCCACTATCAATAGGAAATTTTTCAAGTATGAAATTTCCCAATGGTGAAATTTCCAACATTTATAAGTCTAAGAAATTTTGAGGTTTACAGAATGCATCTAGTTTATCCCATTACAGATGATGTTTACTGATCGTTTTAGATATATACTGTTCATTATTTTTAGGAAAGACCCTTCTATTCCTTTACTTCTAGTGTTTTTAATAGGAATGGGTGTTGTATTTTATCAAAGGCTTTTTCTGAGTCTATTGAAATAATCATGTGATTTTTGTTGGTTTGCTTGTTGATATGGTCATTTATGTGGATGGTTTTTCTGATATTGAACCAGCCCTGCATTCCTGTTATAATCCTACTTGATCATAGTGAATGACCCTTGTGATGAGTCTTTTGCTGGAGTCTTTTGGCTAGTATCATATTTAAGATTTTTGCATCTTTATTCATTAGGGAGATTGGTCTATAGTTTTTTTTTCTCCATTTTTGACCTGCCTGGCTTTGGAATCAGTACCATGTTTGTGTCATAAAAGGAATTTGGTAGAACTCCCTCTTTACTTATTATGTCAAATAGTTTGTATACTATTGGGATTAGCTCTTCTTTGAATGTTTGATAGAATTCATTTGTGAATCCATCAGGCCCTGGGGATTTTTTCCTAGGGAGTTCTTTGATGGCCTGTTGGATTTCTTTTTCTGATATGGGATTATTTAAGAATTCTATTTCTTCCTCTCTTAGTCTAGGTAATTTATATTTTTGTAAATATTCATCCATATCACCTAGATTGGTATATTTATTGCCATATAATTGGGCAAAGTAGTTTTTAATGATTGCCTTAATTTCCTCTTCATTGGAGGTGAGGTCCCCCTTTTCATTTGTGATGCTGTTAATTTGCTTTTCTTCTTTCCTTTTTTAAATTAGATTGACCATTACTTTCTCTATTTTGTTCGTTTTCTCAAAGTACCAGCTCCTAGTCTTATTTATTAGTTCAATAGTTCTATCACTTTCGATTTTATTAATTTTTCCCTTAGTTTTTAGTATTTCTAGTATGGTTTTCTTTTGGGGGTTTTTAATTTGTTTGCTTTCAAGCTTTTTTATTTGCATTTCCAATTTATTGATTTCTGTCCTCCCTAATATGTTAATACATGTATTCAGGGATATGAATTTTCCTCTGAGTACTGCTTTGGCTGCATCCTGTAAGGATTCAAAGGATGTCTCACCATTGTCATTTTCCTCGATGAAATTGTTAATTGTTTCTATGATTTGTTCTCTAACTAACCAATTCTGGAGTATAATATTATTTAATTTCCAATTAATTTTTTATTTCACTCTCCATGTATCCTTACTGATCATTATTTTTATTGCCTTGTGATCTGAAAAGGCTGAATTTATTATTTCTGCTTTTCTGCATTTGTATGCCATGTTTCTGGGACATAGTTTATGGTCAATCTTTGTGAATGTTCCATGTGGTGTTGAAAAGAAGGTGTATTCCTTTTTGTCCATATTAATTTTTCTCCATATGTCTATTAATTCTAAGTTTTCTAAGATTTCATTCACTTCTTTTACCTCTTTCTTGTTTATTTTTTGGTTTGATTTATCTAAATTTGATAGTGGTTGGTTTAAGTCTCCCACTAATATGGTTTTACTGTCTATTTCTTCATTCAATTCTCCTAGTTTCTCCATTAGAAATTTGGGTGCTATATTATTTGGTACATACATGTTGATTAATGATATTTCCTCATTGTCTAAAGTCCCTTTTAGCAAAATATAATTACCTTCCCTATCCCTTTTGATCAGGTCTATTTTTGCTTTGGCTTTATCAGATATCATGATTACCACTCCTGCCTTCTTTCTGTCAGTTGAGGCCCAGAAGGTCTTACTCCATTCTTTAATTCTGACCTTGTGAGTGTCTACCCACCTCATGTGTGTTTCTTGAAGACAACATATGGTAGGATTTTGGATTCTAATCCATTCTGCTCTTCATCTATGTTTTATGGGTTTGTTCATCCCATTCACCTTTAAAGTTATGCTTGTCACTTGTGGATTCCCTGGCATTTTGATATCCTCCCCTAATTCTGACCTTTCTTCTTTAACTATAACCTTTTAAGCCAGTGATTTACTTTAAATCAGTCCCCCTAGATCCCTCACTTCATGTGTTTCCTTTTCTCATCCCTCCTTTTTTGTTCCCTTCCCCTCCCCCTCTCCTTCCCTTCCTTTTTGTGTTCCCTCTCCCCCTAACCCCCTTGGTTTTCCCTTCTCCCTTACCCTGTTGGATAAAATAGTATTTAAGATCCAAATGGATCTAGATGTTCTAAGCTCTCAGAGTTGATTTCACTGAGAGTAAGGTTTAAGTAAAAACTCTCCTCCTCTCTTTCTTATAGGAGCATTCTTCCCCTCCATTTCCCATGTGTATCTTTGTGTGAGAAAGATTATTCTATTTAGATTTTTTTTCTATTTCTTGGAGTATATCTTAGTACCATAAATGATTTCCCCCTCCCTTTTTCTTTCTTCACCCACCCCTTTCTCAATATCGTCTTGATGTTCCAAACTTTCCCTATGAATGATTCTTCTTACTACTCTAATGATGCATACAATTTTTGAGAGTTACACATTACATTTTCCCCACATATTAATATACATATAATTTGATATAAATATAGTCCATATAGAAGAGAATTTGAATAAAAGAAAAAGATAAGTTTTCTCCTTTTCCCTTTCCTTCATATTTACCTTTTCAAGTTTCTCTTATTCTTTGTGTTTGGATGTAAAAATTTCCACAGAGCTCTAGTCTTTTCTTTACAAATACTTGGACATCTTGTATTTTGTTGAATTCACATAATTTTCCCTGGAAGTATATAGTCAGTTTTGATGGATAGCTGATTCTTTGTTGAAGACCCAGCTCTCTTGCTTTTCTGAATGTCATGTTCCATGCCTTACGGTCATTCAGAGTGGAGATTGCTAGGTCCTGTGTGACCCTGATTGGTATTCCTTTATATCTAAATTGTCTTTTTCTGGCTTCTTGTAGGATATTTTTCTTCTGCTTGGAAGGTTTGGAATTTGGCAATTACATTCCTGGGAGTTGTTTTTTGGGGATTTAGTGTAGAAAGTGTTCTGTGAACTCTTTCAATGCATATTTTGTCCCCTTGTTCTAGAATCTACAGGCAGTTTTCTTTGATGATATTATGTATTATGATATCAAGATTACTGTTTATTTCTGGCTTTTCTGGTAGATTAATGATTCTCAGATTATCTCTTCTTCCTCTGTTTTCCAGGTCTGTCACGTTGTCAGTGAGATATTTTATGTTATCTTCTAATTCCTTAGTCTTTTGACTTTGCTTCATTAATTCTTGCTCTTTTGCAAGATTATTGTCTTCAAGTTGCTTGATTCTGACCTTTAAAGACTGGTTTTCCTTTTCAGTTTGGTCTGACCTGGTTTTTGAGCCCTCGAGCTGTTTCTGCGTTTGCATATTTTGGTCTCTCATATTGCTGAGTTCCTTTTGCATTGTTTCCCATTTTTCCTGCCAGAAGGCTTCCATCTTTTTTATAATTTCTGATTTAAATTCTTCAAGAGTTTGTGGAGCATTTCCATTTCCTTTGGAAGGTTTTGGAACATTTGTTTGTGTTTCCTCTTCTATCTTCTCTGTATTTTGTATTTTTGCTCCATAAAATGTGTCCAAAGTCACCCCCTTGTTCTTGCTTTTCTTGGTGTTTGGAGGCTTTTGCTCTGGGTTGGGGGGAGGGGTCCTGGGACCTTCCTTCTGCCTTCCCCTTAGACCTAAGTGTTCTCGTATTCTGGCTTTTGGGGGGGAGGGCATACCTTTTGATTTGAGTCCAGAAGGAGGGTTCCCTGCCTCTGTCCTGTTGTTAAGTTTGAATTTCAGGCCCCTAGGAGCATTCTGTTTGTGATCGGTAAGGAAGGGTTTTCAGAGGTCAGAACTTTTGCTGCTTCTAAGCCGCCATCTTGATTCCGCCCCCTGTGAGTTTTAAACAATGTTATACTTGAGTGGAAATATATGTGACATGAATAAGAAGAAACTTTTATCTATTCAAATATAATTTGTTATAATGTCATAATAGGTGTACACAAAATATGTATGAAATTGTGGTGTGAAGAAAATTAATTTTTATGAAGATTGTGCATAGTGCAATTGCCACGGGCAAAGTCCACCCTTGCTCGTGACTCCAGGGTTTCCCAACAGGTGACAAAAGATTACTCAACAAAAATAACAAATGGAAGACAGCTTAATCAATACTGCCATGGGATTGCTTTGTATCTGAAAGCTGCTCTGCCATCCCAAGCTTGGATTTTATTTTCATACCCATTTTCATTGCATTCAGACACACATAATCAAAGAGAGCTATTTGGAAAAGTGATGCATTAACTTTTAACAAATCACTTGATTAACATTCTATATTTCGTATTGTGATTAAAGACAAATTAAGGTTACACACAAGATAAAAGATTTTGTCACAGTCCGCTTAATTTTCTCATTACCCTGTGAGAAGTTTTGAGCTTACAAACAATCAAGGAAAATTACTTATTGCCTTTAATAAAATGGAATAATTAATCAGCTGTTCTTAAAAGATAATTCAACAATCATATCATTGAAGTTGAGGGGTACTGGGAACACAATTCAAATTTAGACTGGTGGCTTACTTAGGGAGTTTCTGAGTTACTGATTTGTGTAATCGAGTCACTGAGGCATACTGAAGCTTGATGTACTTGTACTTATTGTGTGGGCCTCTATGATTGATTTGTGTGCTGGCTTCATGAGAATAGGTTTCTGTGACTGGGTAAGTTCTTGTGCTTGGCCTATAGCTATCTTTGTGCTGAGATTTATATACCTAAGTTAAAGTTAACCCATGGTGTTGTTTTTGGGATTGGGTTTAAGGGTCTGATCTCTTGGTAATGTTTTAGAGAATTAGGGTACAGTTGTTTTGCTCTTGCATTATTTATTTTGAGCATAGGGGAATAATAATCATATCAATTTATAGGTAATGGGCATTGATGAAAGAGGTCATGTAAAGGGGGATAGAGTGGGCAATCACATCTCGCCAAGGACCACTCTGTGGTCTCCCCAGCTATCACATTTGACTCTGTCAAGACATCATGGACTGATGGCCCCCAGCAATGTATTAAACATATGTGTCTGTATATGTGACTATACCACTGAATAGTTTGCTTCCCTACACTTTGTCTCTTAGTTATAACTATACAATATAAGTAATTTGCTCTTTTTTTTAGTGATAGGATCTTTCACATTTAATTCATGTAACTATTTCATATTTATTAGGATATATGCAGTGATTATTCAAAGCTCAGGTTTTTTTCCAAATTGATTTCAAATTTGAACTCATTTATTTCCAATTACAGGTCTAGCACTTTATCCATAGCAGGTTTACTACAGGTTCGCCCAAGAGCTCTAGATTGGAGGATTGCTCCAGAGCTTAAAACATTGATGGGTGTGCACAGGGATGCTCTGCTGTTGGCTTAGTCTGGATTTCATGGTCTTGCTATTCTCTTGGGCTGGGGTTCAGAACCTCAGGCATTGGAGAAAGGATTGAGATTTTCTATTAGCTTGCACTAGGGCTCATTGTGTGATACTGCTGTAAGCTGTACACCCTTCTCATCTCAGTAAAAGAGACATTTTCTCTTTACTTTTCAAGCATCAGTGGTGCCAAGCTCAACATCCTTCTGCCACCTCTGCTAGAACAATGTCTGCCTCTCTAACTATCACACTCTCAAATCTCTTGAAAGACTCATTCAAGCTATCCCTACTGTTGCATCATTCTTATCTCTTCCCAATATTTCCCTGAGAAGGTAATTGAACAAAACTCCAAATGCCAGAATTCTCAAAATTCACAATTTTATCCCACAAGATCTACAACACTGTCCACTAACCCAGAGAGGGATCAAATAAACCAATACATTCTTTTTAGTTTCTCTAGGCCTAATTCAGGGTTGAGTAGGAAAATCACTAAAAACTGAGAGAGGAGTCTACAGAGATTTTCCTTTTTCCTTCCAATAATCTTCTAAGTCATTTAGTTTCTCATTACCTAAAAATTCTTCCAGGAACTACTCTCAATCAGTTGCTAGAACTCTTTGTTGGGATTCTGTTTCCTCTCTGCTGCTCCTTTCAGCCTTCCCAGCAAATATTCCTCCAGTGGCCTTGTCAGAGCCAAGATGTCTGGACAGATCTTGGGATGTATCCTAAGTAAATTAGTTCTCATGTTTTTCCACAGGGAGAGTCTGTTTTTCCTTTAACCATGGGTACAATGAGACCAGCATTGACATGGAGCACCAAATATCCCTGGAGCCTGTTCTGATGGAACCCTACCTGCCTGATCTATGAGGATCTACTGAGTCACAGACTTTATTCTTTTTCACCTTTACTTAATACTTGCAATGAAGAGAGAGGGAGCCCAAAGGAACTGGGTCTTTCATTTAATACCTAAGACTACAGAATTAACAGGAGGTTCTTCAGGCTCTTACCCTTCTCTTTGTAAATGAATATTACCCTTCTCTTTGTAAATGAATAAAAGTGTTGCTGTATAAGTTCATCATCTGTAGCCAGTTCAGGACACCTCTGGCAGAAGATAGAATTATGGGAATTATAGGAACTTTTTGTTCTCACACAGTTCTAATTCTTCCTCTAGGCATATATGTTTTAAAAGCTTCCATTCCAAGTACTTCAGATATCATGATTTTTCTCTGTGATGGCATCCATTAAAAATTGTTCCTAATTTTACATATAATTACAACCATCATCATCATCACCACAGAATTTCAGAATTGGAAGGCTTGGTCTGGAATCAAGATGACCTGTGTTCAAATTGGCTTTGAGATACTTATTAGCTGTGCGACCCTGGGCAAGTCACTTAATTTCTATTTGCCTCTATTTCCTCAACTGCAAAACTGAGATAATAAAATCATCCACTTTTGTAAGGGTTAAATTAAGGAATCAAAGGGAGGAGAGCAGTTTAACAGAAGCTTTGTTAATTATAGAAAGAAGTACAGATAGAAATATAGAAAAGAGGGGAGAGATTATTAAACTTATACCCTATAAAAAATATACCTAAAATCCCTAATACTACCTAAAATTTCCTAAAACTACCTCTGTCTTCTCAGGACAGGTTCTTCTGCCTGGCATACCTGGCCTGTTCTAGCCTGTCTATAGATTATTCACTAACTACTGATCTCCCCAAAATAATAGACAGGCACCACTCACTCACTCCTTCAATCAGTTTTCTATGGCAGCCCAGCTATCAGTAGCCAACTGCCAGCAGATCCTTGCCTCAGAGACAGACCTCCTGCTCTCTAGAGATCCCAGAAGCAAAAGACCCTCAACTGCCAACAGTTGCTTCCTTATCTCCTCACTGACCAACTGTCCCCCCCTAACTTCCTCTCAGAGGGCAGCCCACTTCCTCTCCTCTGTCCTGGTCTCCCTGGGAACAGAATTTTCAGCTCTGGCTTACTGACTTCTGTCAGTTCTTATCTACTTAGAAATCCTCTCTGTAGCCTCTTAAGGAGATAGACAGAGAGATTAAGAAAATCCCTTAAACACCTTACAAGGTTGTTTTGAAGATTTAATGAGATAATATTTGTGAAGTGTTTAGCAGAGTGCCTGGTTCATAATAAACACTATATAAATTCTTTTTTTTTTTACATCTCAATTTTTTGGCCCCAGAACAGAACTAGGAGAAATGGGAGAATGTTATTAAAAAAAAAAAAGACCCAATTAAAGTTTGATATCAAGAAAAACTTCCTAACTATTAGAGCTCTCCAAGAGTGGAGTGGGAATTACTGGGTTGAACTATGTTCCCTCTTACTTGGAATATTTGATCAAAGACTTCTGTGTTATGTTGTTATACAGATTCCTTTTCAGGTATAGGTTGGAATCAATGGCCTCTGAGGTATTTTCTCACTCTAACATTCTATAATTGTGTTTTGTGGTCTAATCCATATCTGAAAAAGGAAACTCCAGGGTTAAATATTTAATAAGTAGTCATCAAGCCTCTGCTGGAAACCCTCCAAAGTGTAAGGCCTGAAGATCAAGGACTAAGTCCCCCCCCAACCCCCACCCACAGGACTTTTTGATCCATGAACCAACCCCACCCAGAGCCTCCCAACTGTTCTGAGAAGATAAACCAAACTAGGCACCACAAGGCGACACTTGACCACAGGGGACTAACCCTAACCTGTGTCTCCCAACTGTACTGATAAGATATCCTCTTTTGCAACTCAAACCCACCCAATATAATCCTCCCCTCCTGTTCCCTCAGGGTTCCATCTGCCTTGGAGGCTGTGGGACCCAAGCTAGAGCTTTCAGTAAAGCAGTACCTCTTGCTTTTACATTATCCAGTGTGCCTCCTGATTGGGGAAACCAGAACCAGGTCGAACAAGACATGTTTTGCACTTAGCCAGACCTAGACTAGTTTATGTTTAACATGAGAACAAAATGGGATTATTCAACACTTAGTCAAAAGATTTATTTAGCTATAGCTGGAGAAGAATATTCAAGCAGATGGGCATTGAGAATACCTTGGATTGATTAATCCGAGGAGATCTCTTCTACCTTAGTTGTTCATTGTTTTCTACCACTGAAGGAAGAGAAAGATAGGCAGAGATGCAGGGAGATAAAGAGACAGAGAGATCTTTTGTTGGGCTTTGTTCTCTAGGAACATGAAAGTGATGTCAGTAGCTGGAACTTTTATTCCTTTAGCCAACCATGTCTCAAAGATGCTTACAGTACCTTCACCTCCACTGAAGAGGAAGGGTGCTGGGATCTGATCTATTCTTCCAAATACTGGGACCTATTGCACTATGACTTCTGGGGCCCAACTATCTTCACTGCTGTAGGTCTAAGGTTAGAAAGTACTTCAGAGGCCATTGAGTCCAACCTATACCTGAAAAGGAATCTGCATAAAAGCATGACAAATAAGTCTTTGATTAAATATTCCACTTCAGTGCAGGAAACTCTTTCTCCCTACCAGTTGTCTCTCACTGAGGGCACCCAAACTCCTGATATCTTGAACTTACTTGCAAGACTGCCATACAAGGAATATCCAAGAATCTTGGGATTGTAGGAGAGGAAACCCAGACTCAGTCTGCCAGAAGAACAAAATCAAGTGGGGAAGGGCAAGAAGGACAGAAAATTCTAGAGAAGGAACTGCAGAGCTGAGAGAATCCAAGCAGTCAACTCACTTCTCTTTGGGGAGCCCTCCAGAGAGATTGGTCTGAGAGAACCTCTGAGTTTTGATCATCCTTCTGTGAATTCAGATCCCCTGAATCCAGTGGAAGACAACAGAAGTGGATAGGAATTTGTCATAAAGTTATATCCATCCCAGTTAGATTTCCTCTCCATCCCTCTAAAGCAGTCCCTTGTATCATAAATTCATATAATAACGAGGACAGTTAGAAGTCAGGACAGCTCTCACAACTGACCCAAGCGGGGCTCGGGCAGTCAGTCTGACCCTTCAGGATTTGGGAGGAAGGGGTTCAGTTGTTAATGATTAGGGACTTCCTACTCCCACTTTCCCATTACCTTATCCCACAATCTTACTTACCCTACTTTGTGTGTATTCCTCAAGAATAAATAGCAGTTTTATCAGATGAAATAATTTATTTTATTTATAATATCTCAGAAGAGAGACCTGAAGCTTGGGGAGGAAAGCTTCACCTTCTCCTCAGGGAAGGAGAAGCAGTTCAAGTTCTGGATATATTTCTACCCAGTCTCTGAAGAAATAGAGTTTGTGGCTCTGAAATAGTGTGGTTTTTACTAGGGAAAGAGAGGGGAGAAATAGTCAATCCATCCTCTCCACCTTTTCGCTCCATTCTATGTCTATCACACTCTAGTCCTGAATTAAGTAGTGACTAACTAAGTGACTCCATTTCTCCCCCTCCATTACAGAACCATCCAGCTAAATACAGGGAAAGACAGAAAGCAAAAGAGAATCAAAGCCAGAGATTCCTCTAGAGTAGGATATATGCTAGAAAGAGAAAGAAGGAACCAAATGAAGAGACAGAGTTAGAAAAAAAACAGAGAGAGAGAGAGAGAGAGAGAGTACAAAGAGAAATGAAGAGAGATGTAGAGAGACAAAGGCAGAGAAAGGAAGGGGAAAAGAGGAGAGAAAAAGAGAGAGAAGGAGGAAGGGAGAGGTATAGTTCTTACTTCACACTTCAGTAGTGTGAACTGAAATATTTCCAATGTTGGACTCTCTGCATGTTCCCAATAAACTGATTGTAGGATAATTGAAACATTTGTCCATATACCAAATCCTGAAATTTCTTGAAGTACCTGGGTAGAATTTAATATTGTCTTTGTAACTTTCTTCCCCAATAGCTTGCATCAAAGAAAAACAACAAAGTCAGTGTGGATTGGTCTTTCACATGCCAAATTTTAAAAAGCAGAACAAAAACAAGCAGAAAGTCAAGTCTCAAAGAGTTCCTTCGGTACTGTTGACAAATGAATTACTAATAAATTTATGGAATTATTAACTGCTTTATTGTGACTCAGAGTATTGTTAGTCCTGGTGCTCCTAGTTCATGACAAAGGGAAATGAAATACAGGGAGGTTTCTCTGGGTCAAGAATGGGCAGGCACACCTGATTCTTTGGATACTTGCTGGGGAAAACCATGATGGTAGCAAGCAGGGAGTAATGTTTCAACCTCACTTTTAAAAAAGCACAGAGAGTACAGAGGCAAAAGGATAAGTCATGGGGATAGATGGGTGAATAGGGATAGAATTTGGGGTGATGGAGAGAGATAGACAGAAAGGAACAAAAAGTCCTTTTAAAAACCATAGATGGGAATTGGAAACACTCTGGCAGCATGGACTTGATGGAGGAGTGCTGGGAGTGGAGGACAACATTTGGGAAATCTCATTTTTATAAATTTCATGGAGGACACTTTAAAGTTAGTTGATTAGTATATCCACAGCATCTCAAAATTGTCAGGAATCCCTTAGGGTTAGTTCATTAGCATAATGTTTTCTGGTGTTCTATTGAGTTTACTATACATATTGGGACCTTATCTGAAGCTTACAGACCACTGGCAGTTACTGGGACCCAGGGGTTCTTAACAATAAGGTTTAGCTAGCTTCCCCTAATTTAGTAAATGTCTCAGAATGTGGCCTTAGTTAGTTCATGAGACTGTTCCCAGGGGATCCACTAATTTGAGACAGTTTGCAAGTAACTATGTGCTCTCTTCATTTATAAAACCATCTATAAGTAACTTCTAAGTGCCCCTTTGAAATCTTACTTCCTACATTGTTACTTTATACTAGCTACTTGAAATTTTTACTTACTATACTAACTATAAGGGAGGAAGTGGTCAGGAGGACCAGAAGAAGATACAATTTTAACATATTAAATAATCCAAAGTTCCAGCAATATGCCTTAGTTTGCATTTTTCATCAACCATCCATGAACTTTATATACCCAAAGGATGCTCATTCAGTTGCATTGTCATTTTTTTTAATTCCAAAATCAAACTGGTTCCCCCATTCACATACAAATAGGATTCCCTTACTCTTGCAAGGGACCGTCTCTCAAGGGACCGTCTCTCACACTTGAAGATGACCATTAGAAATACAAAGACTCTTACTCCCACATTGAATTCTTAGGTATTTGCCCATTTTTAAATAAAGGGAAAATTTAAATACCCCCAAATTGAATGATGTTTGTATACTTTGAAAGTAAACTGAGTTGAGTGAATGCCCAGGAGAACTTGGAAGAGGTTTACATTATGAAGCAGAGAGACCTCACAGAACTTGTGAACTTGGCATAGTTTAACACAATTATCTTCCAGGGAAAGTTTTTATAGACTCAGACACTAAATATCTTCCTGCTAAATGGCCACAAGCAGATTACTCTAATCTCCCAGTGGCAGAATGGTATGTGTGGCAAGGCCCCGTACATATTGCCAGGGCTGTACCCCCACATGTATTATAGAGATGTTCTTGTGTGGCTCAAAGGGAAGCAGAATAGGACTCTCTCCCCCCATCTCTCTCACCCTTCTTTAAGGGAGACTTTACTGTCTGTCATGAGGAGAAGCAGAGGGGGCCACCACACTGCTCTACTCAGAGTGGGATCACTGGATTACAATGCTGTCTATTTACCCTTTTAAATAAGGCTAGAAGATGGGAGTTTTAAGTTCAAACTAACTTCTGATCTATGCTTCACCACTGGGTGGGGGCAAGGGGACTCCTTGCTCCATTACCAAGGCTTAGCCCCTTTCCCTGCAAATAGCAGTTCCACAATGAATAAGAGAAAACAATGGTGAGGACTAGCAATTTGGATGAAGTGACTTGCTCAGGATCACACAACTAGGAAGTTGCTGAGGCCAAATTTAAACCCAGATCCTCCTGACTCCAGGTCTGGCTCTCTATCTAGTGTTACCCAGCTACCCCTTGCCATGTCCTGTTGAATCTTCTCAATAACTCACAGTTCTCACAACTCTCCCATCCCCTCCTTTACTACCCTGACTCCCACTGCCACAATGGCTAGGTGGATTAGATTTTACTCCTTCCCCAAGGCTCTCCAGTTCCCTTAAAGGGAATTTGGGGGCACTTGGCTCTCTGCACATGGCTCCAGATTCCATCAATGTTGATCCTATAATTGTAGAGCGTCCACCTACATCACCATTCCACTAAGCCACTAAGTCAGATTGTCTTTTAAGCAGAAATATTTTATTCAAAAGGCTTAATCACAAATATTCAACTTTACTTATACCAAAAAGGGGAGCCATAATCCTCCTTCTCCTCTTTTTATTCTTCAATCCCTGTAGAGGGGAATGGGATTAGGTTTATAGCCATCTTGGTTACCATCTTCTTTACCAAGTCCAAACTCCCTCTAGGTGAGTCCCAGGCACCCTAATCAGAGTTTCATGTAATGCTAGCTTACTGCACTAAACCACCAGGAATCCTGGCTCCAAGGTTGCCATGGTCTGAATTCCTAGTGCTATGGAGATCACCTCCCACACCTGAAATGAAGAGGACAAAGGACATAGAACATAAAAGAGCACGCCCAAGCTGATTTCTGGAAATTAGGGTAAAGGAGAGGGAACAAAGGAAATAAGTCCTTCCCCCTTTCATTGCTTCACTTCATGACATACTTGCCGAAAGTGAATTGAGTTCTTTATCCTCTGTATGTAGAAGAAAATTGTTGAAAAGAGAGCAGCAGAAAACGCATGGAAGAAAAGAGCAATAGACTTAGTCTCACTGGTTTTTAAGATTGACACAGCCAATCAAAGGACCTACCTGTGACCCCATGGCATGGGATGCAGTACTCTCCACGTTAGGTGAACTGGGCAGTCAGAGAAGCCAAAACTTCACAAGTTGTCATTTCTATCCCATGAACCACTGAAAAAGTCTCCTACCAGGACTTACTCTCTCTATTCCTTGCCTGATCTAGCCTCACCATCCATCCTCTATGCACACACTAGACTATTCTCCTTAAAGCATCTATCTAGTCATTCTATTGCTCAAGAATCTTACCAAGTACAGATATCTTTCCTTGATATTTGAATGGTCCACTATGTATTTCCACGAATCCTTTCCTCTTTTAATCTCATAATTAGAGATATCCAAAAGTTAAATGGACTTATTTGAAAAAGAAAAGATTTCCCTTCCATTACTTCAAGCAGAGGCTGTCTATCCACTTGCTCAGTATATAGACTTTTTTTTTTTTTTAAGAATAGGTGGTATTAGGTGATATCTCTCCTAATTCTATTATTCTACGGTACTTTTTGTTTTCTCCATGATGCTGGTGAATCATGAATAGAAATAGACCCCACTCTAAATTCTGGAATCCCTCAGATGTTGGGAACCATTGTTTTTCCTTTCTAATAATAAATCTCTGGGTCTTATATAAGCCCTGTGCTCTTCTCCCTCTGTGTCTTTTCCCATCATGCTCCCTATCCTTGGAATATTCTCCCTCACTTCTTATGCACATTTATTCCTATTTATTTCTAAAACTGAAACATAAGTTGCCTCTCTTCTAAGAAACTCTCTAATCACTCTTTTCTTCACTGGACCTCATATACTAGTTTGCTTTACTTTTCATTTCCCAGGGGAATACAATTACCCAAAGAAAGAGGCAGTGGGAGAATTTTTATAGAACACAAAGAGATTCCTGTAAAAATACAGATTGGATTAGATGCTCCCTCTCCCAGATCTCCTTCTCTTAAAATTCTAAGTCTATGGCCATAATGGTTAGATGTTAACTCTGGGTCACTCTTCCAGGAAGACTCACCAGACATCTCATCCCCTAACTCCCTGTGTGATTTGGCTAAGAAGATCTAGGCAGTGGGGATGATGAGTTCAAGTCTGGATCCATTGATTTTGAACTACTATAATAATAACCAGCTAGAAGTATCCAGAAGTCAATATAAGCAAAGGGAATTTCCATTTTTATAGCAAGTTATTTTTCTTAATGTGATTCCATATTGTTATCCATAATTGTTAAATCAATTCACTGAGTCATAATCAGTGTGCTTGCTTACCATAATTACTACAATATGGGATATTCCTAACTTTTGTCATTTTTGTCATTTCACTGGGATGAATTTGATTTGGAGAAAATGTTCACATGGTGGCTAATCAATTACTTTCCTTTTGCTCAGATTCTTTATCCATTAGGGAATGGATCTTTGTCTCCTATATTTATGTGAATTCCCTATAAACATATTGGATGCCATATCCTTAACAGAGAGATGTTTCTTGTAACTTTTTCCTAGATGATCACTTGTCTTCTTTTTTAAATTTTTTAAATTTTTTTAAAATTTATTTTTTTTTATAAACGCTTACCTTCCATCTTGGAGTCAATACTGTGTATTGGTTCCAAGGCAGAAGAGTGACTTGCTCAGGGTCACACATCTAGGAGGTGTCTGAAGCCAGATTTGAACCTAGGACCTCCTGTCTTTGGCCTGATTCTCAATCCACTGAGCCACCCTGCTGGCCTGATCACTTCTTGTCCAATCCTATTGTTATTAATTTTGTTCATGCAAGATCTTTTAAATTTCATGCAATAGAAATTATTTTTTCTTTGGTGATCAATGGGATCAATCTCTCTCTCTCTCTCTCTCTCTCTCTCTCTCTCTCTCTCTCTCTCTCTCTCTCTCTCTCTCTCTTGTTCTCCCCTATAATTGTGAAAGACACCTAATTTTCTGTTTATGCTTTGATCTTTAATATTCCAACTTTCCTTTCCAATTCCTTTCCAACTTAAATTGATGTCTTTCTGACTCTAGTTCCAGCATTTTATCTATCCACTGCATCACCTTTAGATAACATGTCAGTTTTAAAAAGTCCTTGATTACAATTTCATTTGATGATGCTCAGTAGAAGTATAATTTGTATTATTGTAGTCTGAGGATGATCATTTTTCAATGATTATCTTCCTTTAAGATCCAGCTTTTGTGCTTTTTGTTGTGGCAAAGAATTGGAAATTGAGAGGATGTCCATCAATTAGGGAATGGCTAAATAAATTATGGTTCATTTTGGTAACAGAATACTATTGTACTATAAGAAATTATAAGCAAGAGGATTAGAGAAAAAGTTGGAAAGATCTACAGGAACTGATGCAGAGTGAAATAAGCAGAACTGGAAGAACATTGAGCATAATAACAATATTGGATGATGATTATCTGTGAAAACCTGGCTATTCTCAGTGATGCAATGATCTGGGATGATCCAGAAAGACTGATGAAGAATCACCTTCTGAGGAACAACTATTGGAGTCATCTTTCAAATCAATGTATATTTGGTTTTATTTTGGGTTTTGGTTATGTATGAGTTTGCTCTTAACAACAATGACCAATATGGAATTGTATTTTCCATGACAATAAAATAATGAAAAAAATTTAAGATGCAGCTTATTTGCTACTGCTTCCAAGAAATTTTTCCTGATACCATGGAGTACAAGAGATTCCCTCTGTCCTGTAATAGAGGGTTGTTTTGTTGGTATGGAAGAGAGAGAGAGAATGGAGTCTTCCCTCCCTCGAGGTAAAGACAAGGAATAGAAGTTGATGTTATGTGCCCCACGTGGTAGGAGGAGGGTGAGATCAGTTATTCCCCCCTTTAGTCCTTTCCAGTTATATTTCCTCACTAAACCTGCCTTTTACTCCCATCCATTAACTATTGTTGAAGATGCACTTCTTCCCTTGAGGAAGAGAGAAAAATCAGGTCTCTCTCCCTCTCAGCTGTAACTATTCACTTCAATCACACTGGAGTCAGTTGAAAGACAGATAGCAACTTTTATTCTAAGGTATTAAGGACAAGGAGTAAAACTGAAAGATGGCTGACAGGTTGGGGTCTAGAGGAAAGAGAGTGAGGAGATCCCTATCTATCTAGATCTCCCCCCCCCACCCAAAGGTTGAGATACTTAGGCTTGGTAGCCTAAGCCTTAAAGAGTCTCAGATTGATAGACCCTGGTTTTTGTCACAACAGAGTAATGTTCAAATCCAGGATATAAAGAGGGTTGTGAAAGAATCTTATTCTTTAGGACTGCTTCTTCTTTCCTTCAGGTTTCTGCCACTATTTGTTGGGGTTTGGAGAGGATCATCAACAGGTTAAGGGAAGAAGAGAACTTTTGCTCAGGATCCAGTCTCTACTAGGGCGTTCTCCTTTGCTGTCTCAATTCAGAGAGAGATCAACTGCCTCTTCCCTGGAATCTCCTCTTCCCTCAGGATTCTAAACCTTCTCACCCATCCCTCACTGTTGATGGAAACCTTTGCATTTCTTCCAATCTCTGTCATTCAAAGTCCCTGGATTATTCTTCTATCACAGTCCACAATTTCTCATTCCACTGTTTGATCTATCCTATACACTTGTCATATTCTAACTTGTCTTCTAGTGCAGTATCTATCTATCCATCTATCCATCTATCTATCTATCTATCTATCTATCTATCTATCTATCTATCTATCTATCTATCTATCTGTCTGTCTGTCTGTCTGTCTGTCTGTCTGTCCGTCCGTCCGTCCATCCGTCCGTCCGTCTGTCTGTCTCTGTCTGACTATTCTAACTCCTAGTACTGAGAGTGTAAAGGAACCAAATGCCTGCAGAAAGCACTTAACATATAGTCTAAAGATAGACCTTTATCTGTCCATAATGTCACTTCT
This sequence comes from Monodelphis domestica, assembly GCF_027887165.1. Classification (NCBI taxonomy): domain Eukaryota; kingdom Metazoa; phylum Chordata; class Mammalia; order Didelphimorphia; family Didelphidae; genus Monodelphis; species Monodelphis domestica. The sequence goes on along the minus strand of NC_077229.1, from coordinate 100,367,576 downwards.
TATATGGCACATTAAAGTTAACACAGTCCTTGATTACCCTATCATTTGATGATACTCAGTCAAAATAAAATTTGCATTATTTTAGTCTCAGAATAATCATTTTTCAATCATTTTCTTCCTTTAAGTCCTGACTTAGTTATCACTCTTTCCAAGAAGACAGTCTTGATCCTATGAATTAGAAGACATGCTCCTTTCCACATTCCTTTATCCCACTCTTTGATCTCCCCTATGCACATATTATATTCTAACCTGTATTGTAATGCAGTATCTATCTTCCTTCCTTCCTTCCTTCCTTCCTTCCTTCCTTCCTTCCTTCCTTCCTTCCTTCCTTCCTTCCTTCCTTCCTTCCTTCCTTCCTTCCTTCCTTCCTTCCTTCCTTCCTTCCTTCCTTCCTTCCTCCCTCCCTCCCTTCCTCCCTTCCTCCCTCCCTTCCTTCCTTCCTTCCTTCCTTCCTTCCTTCCTTCCTTCCTTCCTTCCTTCCTTCCTTCCTTCCTTCCTTCCTTCCTTCCTTCCTTCCTTCCTTCCTTCCTTCCTTCCTTTATCTTTCTGTCTCTCTTTGTTTCTTTCTTTCGTTTTCTCTTTCTCTCTCTCTTTCTCTCTCTCTTTCTCTCTCTCTCTTTCTCTCTCTCTTTCTCTCTCTCTCTTTCTTTCTTTCTTTCTTTCTTTCTTTCTTTCTTTCTTTCTTTCTTTCTTTCTTTCTTTCTTTCTTTCTTTCTTTCTTTCTTTCTTTCTTTCTTTCTTTCTTTCTTTCTTTCTTTCTTTCTTCCTTCCTTCCTTCCTTCCTTCCTTCCTTCCTTCCTTCCTTCCTTCCTTCCTTCCTTCCTTCCTTTCTTTCTTTCTTTCTTTCTTTCTTTCTTTCTTTCTTTCTTTCTTTCTTTCTTTCTTTCTTTCTTTCTTTCTTTCTTTCTTTCTTTCTTTCTTTCTTTCTTTCTTTCTTTCTTTCTTTCTTTCTTTCTTTCTTTCTTTCTTTCTTTCTTTCTTTCTTTCTTTCTTTCTTTCTTAACAAAGACTTGCTTATAGAAGCCACATAATGCATATTATCTTGAAATTGAATTCTTCAGATGATCAGCTCATCTTTTCTGTTCTCCACTCCCATCCCCACAGGTGATCACATGACCAGATCCCCATGCTGCTCATTTTCTCAGCCCTACCTCATTATGGCCAGTCACATGCCAGAGACCACTTCCCAAGGGACATAAACAGAAAATAGGGAGCCACAGGGAATTTATACAGCAAGAAAATAACCCATAGCATCAGAGAAAAGCAGTCTAAATCCCCCTCAGATATTGTCCCTAATGCTGCCTTTTGTAATCTCTCTCCTCTTTCCTGAGCTCCAATTCTCCCTTCACTAAAATTTTTGGATTTCCTTATAAGAGGACTGTTGATACACCAGCCTGTATTTCAAGATGCCTTTCATGTCTTTAGACACAAATACTGTTCCAGAGCTCCACCTACTTGGGAACATCCTTCTTGTTGCCTGCCCCACCCCTATCCTGTGGGCACCTGCCATTGCAAAGTCACTGCCCTGACTTTCTCCACATTTCTTAACTTTCACTTTAGGTAGAACACAGAGCAATGGACCCTCTCTAGGAGATGTCCTCTGGGTGCCACGGTAAGCACTATCATGGATGTTTTGTGTGATCTTCTGCAAGCCACCTTTTGTCTTTTGGCTATTTTCTCTTTGATTGAATATGTAGATTGGATGAATGTGGAGTGGAATATAGTGGTGGGGTGGGGGAATGTTGGACTTGATAATTTCCAAAGTTCCATCCATCCTTGTGACTCCACAATATTAGGATTCCCCTCTCTCTCACTCCCTACCCCATACCTTCCCAGAGGAAATGGACCAGAAAAACATGAGTGAGAGAGGCTTTAGAGAGGAATTTCTAAGAGAGCTATGGAGGCTGGTGGGAGAGGGTTGAATCTTTGTGAATTCATGGGGGGATCCTGGTTATCAGAGCACCGATGAAGTATTAAATAAAGTGTTAGAATCAAATAATACTAGGCTCATATCCACCTTGTGACAATAATTCTGTGACTATTGGAAAATCTTTTAAAATTTCTGATACTTGTTTCCTCATCTTTAAAATTGGGATGATGAATTCTATAATGCCTCTCTCAGAATTGTTATGAGATCCATTTGAGATATTTTCTATAAAATGCTTTACAAATTCCTAATTCAAATTCAAAATTGACTACTATTATTAGGGAAAATCAACTATGAAACTCTTCTCTTCATGAGATGCAAGGCCAAAGAGTAAAATTCAGATCCTTCCAAATAAGAGCTATGACCAGGAACAGTTGATCCCTAATAGAACTTGCAATTCTTCTGACTTTGTAATGCACAAGAGGCCTCTGGACCAACAGGAGGCTAAAGGAGATTGGGGACTGAAGTCACCTCAAGACCAAGGAGATTGAGGGAACTCATTGGATAAGCAATTGAAATAATAGGGGGAAAGGGGTACTGTCCAGGACCCCAAAATGTGGTCAGAGCAAGGAATAAATGGTAGTATGACAGTGGAAGAAGCACTAGAGGGGAAGGAATTAATTAGGTCTATGGCAATGATGGGGAACTTTTGGCATGGGTGCCAGAGATAGCATGCAGAACACTCTTTAGGGGTACACAGCTACCTTCAGCACAAGCCCCCCCCCTTCCATAGTGTGTTACTAGAAAGGCAGAAGGCCTTGAGTGGAGCTGCTCCCCTCCCCCTTTCCATTGTGCCTGAGGATATTTTTTTCACATTCCCTGCCCTTCTGCCCAGAAGCCTAATGGGACTTCTGGAGGGTAAGTTGGGCTGCTCAGAGGCAGTAGAACTGGAGGGGAGCAGAGCACTCAGGCCACTCCCCTCTCCCTCTCTGCACTCATTGAGGATATTCCTCACTTCACCTACCACTCCACCCAACAACCCAATGAATTATACCTTGTGTAAAGGGTAAGGTGGCAGGGCAGGACACAGCACTTGGTTTCTGGGGAAGGGCAGGCAGAGCACTTGTTCTGAAGGGGGTTGGAGGTGGATCTCAGCACTCCATCTCTAAGAGGTTTGCCATTACTGATCTAGGAAATAATCATTCCCATATTAACTAGTAGTTGCCAGATTAGTCCATGTGAAGGCTCAGTTCCCACTGACACATGGGGCTGTTGTTTAAGAACAGGAAGCATATTGAAAGCATGGAACTCTTTCTTGGACTTCCATTTCTCCTCTTCTGGGCTAGGGTGATTTTCATCTTTTGAACTCGGGTCTCTCTTCTGGCTTCTAACTCCATTCAGGATCAAAGATCATAAGAGGAAGAGGCAGGAACCTCAAGAGTCTAAACTGAAATGGGAAGGGGTGGTTCAGTACCCAAGCACAGGTTATACCAAAAAGCAGCTCTGGGGAAAGCTTTCTTTTCACCTTAGAGTGGATGGCTAGAGGATTCATCTCACCCAAATAAACCATACTCCACCAAACACACACACACAGGATTGCCACTGATGTTGCCTCTTCTGGAAAGAAAGAGGGTATATTATACCCATTTGTAAGCATATGAGCCTCACTTTATAGCCCTGTAAGGGAACACAGACTCCTCCTCATTAAAGGAAACCCTGGTCATCACCCCAACGCTAAAACAAACTAAGGGAGCATTGTACGGAGTTCTACCTCCCTGCCTTACCCCCAATAAAGTCTTGTCATTTCATATTTTCTCCCAATTCACATCTCCAAGCCCTTTGCAAGCTGAGGAAAGGAAAAACTAAAGATAGCTGTACTGACATCCCACTTCCCCCATTCCCTAAGAGAAAGAGCTATCTTTGACATTCTCCCCAGAGAGTGTCTTTTTCTACCTAAACTCATATTAGTTAATGTTCAGGAGACTGGTTTAAGAATGCTTCCTTTTCTTCCAGTCTCATAAAGCATCTTCTGTACTTTTATCTCTGGGACTGATGCTCTTGGGCCTGCTTTTCACAATCTTCATCCTTCTATCCCTTTCTCTTTGCAGGAACCATGTATGAAGAGTCATAGGCATCCTTTTCCAGTGTGTATGGACTCTTAGACTAAACTAATATGAAAAATATCTGCATGGAAGAGAGAATCTAGCCTATATGCTTCTTTCTCAGGACCTTCTTGTGTCTCCAAAGAAAGTTACTCCATGCTATTACTGGTAGCTGCCTGATCCCAGAAATCCAGTAAGTATGCCTATCCTATTTAATGATTTCTCACCACCCCATCACAAACATTCACATCTTATGTTCTTGCCCAAAGACATTGGCTTTTCTATGTTCTTCTTACATTTACTGATCCTCTTTGATTCTGTCCCTGTCCCTATGACTATCTTCCCATCTTTATCCCTGCCAAAAATACTGTAATTTTATATACTTATTACAAACAGTTCAGCAGTTAGAAACAAACAGTTCCTATCACATTTAATGACACCTTTTCCCCCTCAAAAATACTGACTCTCTGTGTTACCATCACCTATGTCCTTCCTCTTCTCTTCTGTTTCCTCCCAGGTGTGATGAAGACCATCAAGCCATAGAGCTCTATTTTCTCACCTTTTCTAGTTTCCTTCCTCCTCATTGAGATGCCCACATTGACCTCAAGTAAGGCTGTTTGCTCTTGGCAATTGCCTAAGCCTATAAAACTTGGTCCTGAGGTTCTGTCCTTTCCTCCTCATGCTCACTTATTGCCCAGTCCATTCTCTTATAACCAGAACTACCTCCAGGCTCTTTCCTGTGTCCTTTCTCTTTCCTCCTCCTCTTCCTGCTGACATCTTCCTAACCTACAGTGCCTCATTTCACATTTGGATAATGCTAACATATGGCAAACCTGGATTTCACCTCAGCATATAATTTCAATAATTTCAATAACTTGGAGGAATAAAATGAGTCATGGTTCTTAGCTAGAAGGGTGGGGTAATGATGATTCATGAAAGGTTTAAAGTGGGATAAAAAAGATTTGGAAAAGCAACCATGGAGAGAAGGAAGGTTGAACTTTTATCGAAATGTAAAATGATTACCTTTCAGTAGTAAGGACACATTTGAGGTCATATACCACAAATTTGAAGTGCACCTAATTAGCCCAATTTCATTATTATCTCCACTTTCATTCAACATCAGTATATAGCAGATAAGGAAGCAAAAAGTGGGAGTCATCCAAGACTGAGGCATGACATATTAAGACTGCAAGAGAATGAAGAGTAAGGGATTTAATAGAAGAGGATATTGCCAACTTAAACCTATTCACTAAGAGGTCAAAGTGGGGAAAGGAGAAGAGTGTGGCTAGTACTGGGGTAATTTCCTAAAAGACAATTGAGGGTGAGAAAGACTAGGGACCATCACGTGAATGAAGAACAATTTGGAGAGTTGCAAAGCAGAAGGAGATATGAAATTACAATGGAATCTGATCAGATAAGGGCATCTCAGAACTTATAAACTGCTGTGGTCAGGGTCCAGCCTCACTTGCAACTCCAGGGTTCCTGACAGGTGGCAAACAATCTGTCAAAATAAATAAAATAAAATAAAATAAATAACAAACAGAAGGCAGCTTAATCATTATGGCCATGGGACTGCGTTGTATCTAAGAACTGCTCCACATTCCCAGGCCTGGGATTTATTTTTATACCCATTTTCTTGGCATTCAGGTATACAGAATTAAGGAGAGATAATTGGGAAAGTGATACATTAACTTTTAAGAAATCACTTGATTAACATTCTAAATTTTTGTATTGTGATTGCAGACAGAATAAGTGATTTTTCACAGGTGGCTTACTAGGGAGTTTGAGTTACTGATTTGTGTAATTGAATTACTGAGGCATATTGAAGCTTAGTGTACCTGTACTGTACTGTACCTGTACAAATTGTATGGGCCTCTATGATTGATTTGTGTACTGGCTTTGTGAGAAAGTTTTGGGCTTGGCCTGCAGCTGTGGTTTTGCTGGGAATTATGTACCTAATTAAAAGTTAACCCACGATTGTCTTTTGGGATTGGGTTTGCGGGTCTGATCTTTTGGTGATGTTTTGAAGAATTAGGGTACAGGTGTTTTGCTCTTGCATTATTTCTTTTGAGACTAGGGGGAATAATAATCATGTCAATTCATAGGTAAGGGGCATTGATGAAAGAGGTCATGTAAAGGGAATAGAGTGGGCAGTCACATCTCGCCAAGGACCACTCTGTGGCCTCCCCAGTTACCATGCATCACTCTGTCAAGGCATCATGGACTGATGGCCCCAGCATACCCCCCATTTTTTAAAAATTTTTGAGCTGAAGAGACTTCAGTTTAATTTGGACTTTTCGAACGGTAGACCCTAGGTATTGGATGAGGACTGGAAAGCAAAAAAGAATAAGAAAAAATAAGACAAGAACAAATCCACAAGCAATAAAGATATGGATAAAATCACCTTTGGAGATAAAATGAATTAGTGATGAATGAGGCTGAATAAAGGGAGGTACCAGAGTGACTGATAGTCATGATTTGTCTGTGTAGTGTGAACTCCTTGTAGGGAAGGTTGCTAGTGATACAATGAGTTCAGTGATATCCAATAAGGGGTACGATGAAGGGTTTAGGATGGTTTAAACTGTTGGAAATTAATTGTAGAGCATAAATGCCCGAACCATTGTACCAGTCAATAGTCATATTAACAGGAAGCATAATAAATGGTGGTTATTTAACAACAAATACAATGATAGCAGGAATGGAGGGATTAAGTCAATTTCTTAAAAATACATAGCAAGAATTTCTATAAGTCGTGGGGGAAACATATTGTACAATCAATGCATGAGCTTGAATAGGTTTGGAACTTTTCTTGTCACTAGAGCACAGCAATACAGAAAGGGGAGAGAGAAGCTATGAATTTCTACAAAGAAAAATGAGTAATGGGAGATGAGGGGCTTTCAATGGCAGAAATACCAGGGAATACAGATAAAATGGCTAACATGGCAAGAATTAAGGTGGCAGTGCAATCAGGAGGCATAAATTGTTGCTTATCCATTCTTTGTTTTGCTTGGGCTGAAAGTGTCCCAATTTGTTCCCAAGTTGGTAGAACATCTTGTTGTTTTAGCACAGTCTCTGTATCTGCATTCTCCCAGGCTTGTTTTTGGGATGGGAGTCATGGCAGGAATCGGTGAATCCTTCTGGAATCCAAATGTATATGGGAGTACCTGGGAGGAAAACACAAACAAATTCTTGCTTGCAGAAGAGGGCTGGGGCTACCAATGATTAATAATGATACTTTTCCAATTGACCTTTTGTCACTCTTTTTTAAAATTTTAGATTAATTTGAAATTAGCAAGAGCTTTGAATGTATGTGTTGGGCCATTATCTATTTTGAAGGTTTGGGAGATGCAGAGAGCATATTGCTTCAGTAGTATGAATAGAAGTAAAAATTTGATTAGAAAAGTTATCCAATGATACACAGATGGGCAGGATTTAATATCTATTCCAAATAGCAATTAGTAATATTGATGAAACTTTAGTTGAATTTTCTTTTCTTCTTTATGGATCTTGTTTCTCTGGACTCTGTGATCTATGTGCTCCATGTTGCTTTGGATATGTCCGTTAATTAAGAAAAATTTTGGTGGAACCAACATATTATGAAATAAATTCTTTTACTTCAGGAGATCTAAAATTTCCTGAGGACTTAACCTTTTATTTAAACATTTTGATTATCTTTCCCTTATAAATAACTAAATTATATTTGTAACATTTAGTTGTAGGCCAATCAGAATCTCAGTAATGGAAGGAAAAAGATTGTGTTTAAAAATATACATGCATAGACTAAGCAGTAAAATCAATAAAAGCAAGATATAATGGATGTGGTTGTTATTGTTATTATTTTCTGGAACAAAAACTCTACCCATTATCAATAATATTCCTATTCTAATCATTGTCATAATTTGGAAACAGGTTGCTTGCATGTTTATATAACCTAGCAATTGTTAAAATATTTACCTCAAATAGGTGTAAGATTCTCACTCACTTTGCTACATAGAAGCTTTATTTATATACTTGTCCCTATAGTGATAAAAAACTATCCTATCCTATCTTAAAGTCTATTTAAAATTAGTATGATAGAACATTTTAGTGTTCTCTCTAAGAATTCTCTTTACTATAGTAGGAAGAGGGAGGGGTAACAGGTTTACTCAAAAATTAAAATAAAATCTTTAATAGTATTAGTTTAAAGTCATAGGATTATTGTTTTCAAAATTATATGTGGATTCCCATACATGTAGGTGGATAATGGAATCCCTTTTCCCAAAATCAATGAAATAATTTGTAATCAAGAACTGCTTCTGTTTACCAGCTAGTGTATGATGACTTAAGTCTAGCTGTGGGGACAAAGATGTAGCAAGGTTATGAATATTTGTATCCTAGTAATTCTAAACAATTCCTTTGAGGGGTTAATGTACTTAACTTTTCAAAATATGATCTTAAATTTATATCATGAATGTATTATGGTTCACACAAAAGCATTTACAGAAAAAACTGACGTGTTGATATATAAAAAGTAATCTAGATATTTTTTCAAAAGTTTATCCTAACCACTTGAACCATGTATTTCAATTCTAATATATTCACATTAGCATCTTAAATAGTTAATCCACTTATTCATAAATCATTACATTTTTATTTTTGTTTAACGAACTGTAATATATCAATTGTTATTCAAAGGAAGGCATGTTCCCTAACCTGAGCTTCTTTAGGATTCTTGATTTATAGTTTTAACTTTTGCTATTGTATCACATAGCCAAATTGTGCAGTTTCAATTAAAAAACTTTTATTCCTGTCTGCTTCCAGAAAAGCTCACATTTTTACTTAATAGTAGCATATAGAAATTATAACATTTAGGCATACTCAAATAAACTCTTAAGATTCCTGTTACTTCTTTAAGCCTTTGGTGTAATATATCCTATTATCAGATCAAGATTTATTCCAGCTATCAGCTAACCTCTCAGGTTTTTCAAATTATATTTCTAAAGTTTAGATAAGGTCACTAAAAACTTTTATATGTTTTAAATATTTTGTTTTATTGGTCCCTTAATATAAATGTAAAATAATTGCAAGCACTTTTGTTCTCCTTCCTGTACCTGAGGAAGGGGATAAATTACTTTTGGAACATTTCCAAGACAGTAACTGCTTGACTGCCCTTGTAGTCTGAGAAGATCTTTCCTTTTTTTTTTTCCAATCCTTTTTTAACACTTTAGTTACATGTTTTTAAAATCTTGATATTAAATCATTCTCTATATATTAATTAAAATCAACTTTCAAATTCACTTTGTTTAAAGTTCCCTACCATTTACTTAAGATTCCAGTTTTCCTTTCAAACTTCTGCTCCAAGCAGAATAAAACCTTCATTTTTAATTTATATTATTCTTACTATAAATAGGGGAAAGGCAACTACCTTTTACCTATAGTTAATAGCCTAATAATGAATCATATTTGACTTCTGGACTGGTCAAATTTCCTTTGCCAATTGCCCCATACACAATATGCATAAAATTAATTTTCTTCACAGCACAAATTCATACATATTTTGTGTACATCTATTATGATATGTAATTTATTTGAATATTAATTTTGAATTTATTTTCAATAGATTTGAATAGATATGTTTCTTCTCATTCATAGTACATATATTCCCAATCAAGTATAACATTGTTCAAAACTTCGAACATAAGCCATAAATCACATACTTAACAATTATGCAAATTCACATATTCTAATTACCAGTTCTGAACTTCTAAAATCTCAATGCTAACATGCAATCACTTCTTGCTATCTTTAAAGGACATCTCATTTTGAAATTCAACATTTAATTCTTAGGAAAAATTCTCCACTATAACTGTTGTCTGACTGAATTTTACACATAAATATCTTATGTTTTACTAAGCAATCAGTATGGTTTTTTGCCTTTTAAAAAGGAAAATTCCTTTTGAGTTCTGAACTTATTGCAATTACTATCTCCTATCGGTCCTAGTGTTGATAAACAGACACTGGCTTGAACAGAATTGAATTTAGCTAACATATCACTTCTAACTGAAACACACTCATCACCATAAAATTCCAATCATCAAAGTACATTCTCAGACTAATTAGCAGTTTTCCAAGGTTACCTATATAGATCTTTTATATCAAATCTCAGAGAATAGGCAATTTTGGGGATAAAAGTTCCCTTTGTGTGTTCCAAATCATTCTTTCTCTCTTTCTTTTCTGGATGGGCCCTTTCCAAAACAAAATGAGAGAAGATTTATGGAACATAAATTACCACTTTTCAGCAGAAGGCTTTGAAGCAATTTTTGTAAATGACCAATTAAGGAAACACAAACACAAAACTTATGACAGAGACATGAATGGAGTCACACAAAACAAACATTAAACACATACTAAAGGAAGCATGCTTTTAACAATTAATTGTTTACTCAAGATCTTGAGGAAGAAACAAAAAGGAAGAAGAAAGAATGAAAAAAACCCATCTTGCTGTTTCCAAGGTACTATCCCTTTAAAACTGGGAGAGGTGAAAATTTTTTGGCTCCACAAGCCTTATTTGAAAAGGCAGGTGACAAGAGGTTGAAAATGGACTTTTCTCTGCTAAAGCAGAGAATCTGGGGGTCATGGAGGGGGACCCCTCATTCGTGACCATTCACTCCTCTTTCCCTCAGCTGGGGGGATTGCTGTTGGTTGTCTAGCTGGAACGGGGATGTTATAAGATTTTAAGTCAGGGCTAACTTTTTCTTCTAGGTCTAAATCTATCGTCCTTACATTGGGGAACCACAGACTGCAATTTTAAATAAACTCCAAGAACTTAATCAGCTGTGACTTGCCCCCAGCAATAAACATAGAAGCAGTACATTTACAGACGTCAGTGTATGATCATTTCTCTCTATGACTTAAGTAGGGTAGAAGAGTAACTGGTCATGAGGAATGAAGAAGTTGAGTAATTAGGAGTTTGGAGTCAGTTAGGAGCCAGCCTTCTCTGACACTTGGAGAGGACAGTGGAAACTTTTTGATCTCTGGGTCTGGAAGATGGCTGATGATATTTGAAGATAAAAAGAAGAGATATAAGAAAACTAAAACTGAAGAAGAGAAACCTTTCTACTAAATAGATTTTACTGAGTGCTTTTCCCTGAAGAGCCACAGGGGGAAGTAGAGACCTAGTTTGTCTGAGAACTGACAGCTAAATCTTTTAAGTTGGGCAGACATAGAGCTGCTTTCAAACTGTAAAAAATTTAATATATATTTAAGGTTCATTGTTTTGGAAATAGGCTAAGTAAGTTAGAGGGTTGCTTTACTCAGATAGTGTAGTCTAGTGCAAGTCTGATTTATCAGACAAGAAGATGCTCCTGGTAGAAAAGTTGGGCGGTGTTTTATTTAGAAGTAATGCTAGTTATTAGGGATTATATAAGATATCTCTTAACCCTTTTCCTCCATTCTATTCCTCTACCTACTACTAAGAAGAAATAAATACACTTCATTTAGTAAGCTGCCTCAGTCCTTCACTCCACCATCTGTGTAGCAATTTGCCTCCAATTTTAGTCTGATCACTATGTGTTTTGATAATCATTTATTACATTTGACATAATATAGGAAATGAGTCTTATTAAAAAGCCTGATATAAACATATTTTAAAACAAGTATTATCTTCTTTTATTATACTAGCTAAATGCCCTATAATTGCCAATCCAACGAAATCCAGCTCAACTCCAACAAAAACTTAGTCAAGTCCTCATCTCCAACCAGGATTCTCTGTAATCTCTTCAGAAAGTCTTACCAGCACAGAATCAATCACCAACACCAAAATCCAAGGCAGAAGAATCCCTCGAACACAGAAGACCTACCAAAGTAGAGACACTAAAGCAGAAGTCCTCCTTCAATAAGAGCCACCAAGGTACTAAAATCCCTCCAAGGTAGTGGAAGTAAATCAGAATGCCCTCAGCTGGCTTTTATAAATCCTTTCCTCCACCTCACTCTCTGTCTCTCTGCTTTCTCCTTACTTTCAATGTGGGCTGGTCTATCACATCTCAGGAACCAATCAAAGTCTCTCAATTTGCCTGGCACTGCAGTGGGGAGGGGGGGCAGTGCTTGTGGTCTTTTAGGACTAACTAAGTGTGAATGACTAAGTAAGTGTGAACTCTCTTTGTTAAGTAGGGGTAATTCAAATTCCAATTGATGAACAAAATAGACAAAGGGAATAAAAAATCCCCACTCACAGGGTGAAGTCCTCTCAAGGAGATAGGAAAAGGATACCTAGAGCTGAAGGCACAATGTTATTCTCCTTCCCCAAGCCAAGAGACCAAGCTGGAGGTCTGGTGGAATGACCAGGAGAGAGCTCACTGATATGGTCACTTACAAAAAATTGAAAGTTGAACATGATAATGCTAAAGCCCCTAATCAGTTCTGAAAATCTCTTGTCAATCAATTAAGCCTGCCTTTCACAATCAAAAGGTAGAATTCTGTACCTTTTGAATAACCATCATACTGTGATCATATAGTTGACTACACATAGTGAAAATGAAAAAGAAAAATGTTAGTTGCTTCTCCATGGGAACTTCTACCCTCCAACCATCTCCCCAGATCTGGTCCCACTCACAGGCAGTGAGATTGAAGTCTGGGGTTACATTTCTAGGAGCTTATGGAAGAGAGCTAACTCTCCTTTCATTTTACCAGCTGATGGGATTTTCAGTAGTTGTTGCGCCCATCCCCTCTAGTCCTGATCTCCATGTGCCTCAGATTTAGAGAAGCACTGATCATAGTCCCAGTTCTTCTTCTCTAAACTGGTCAGAAGAAAGAGTCTTGGGCTCAAAATAGCTCCAATCCCAAAATATCAATCTGATCACCAAGCCAGCTCGATACCCTTGCCACACGGGGCAGTTTCAAGATGTACAAAACCCAAGAGCACAATAGAGATTGATTTCTTTTATCTAGAGATACTATGCTTAACAGATTAGACTTGCCTTTAAACAGTAAAGAATAACTTAAAGGGAATAGGAAATTTTCATTTGAAGTCTCTGTCCAAAATGATGAAAGTTGAGAATAGGCAGTGGGAAAAGAAAAAAAAAAGATAATTCTTCAGTCACCTGGATTCATGACAAGACATAACATGGATGTCCACTGAGAATCAGGCTTATCTTCTACTTTGGTGCTGTCATGCCAGTTATTTGAGGTAAATGACCTTGGCATCACTAGTGCCGAGCTCAACACCCTCTGCCACCTCTGCCAGGACAATGTCTGCCTGTCCAACTCTCACCCTCTCAAAGCTCTTGAAAGACTCATTCAAGCTATCCCTGGTGTTGCAGCATTCTCATCTGTTCCCAATATTTCCCCAAGCAGGAAAATGGACAAAACTCCAAATGCCAGAATTCTCAAATAAGTTTTCAACTATTTTATCCCATGAAATCTTCAACACTGCTGCCAACCCAGAGAGGGATAAGATACACCAATACTTTCTTTTTTGTTTCTCTAGGCCTAATTCAGGGTTGAGTAGGAAAATCACTAAAAACTGAGAGCGGAGTGTACAGAGATTGTCCTTTTTTCCTTCCTGTAATCTTCCAAGTCATTCAGTTTCTCATTACCTAACAACTCTACCAGGAACCACTCTTGGTTTCTTTTCTTCACCTCTTTTTTCTCTTTCCATTTCTTCAAACACCCCATATGGAGTCACTTTTTTGATGTTTCTACAATTTCAGACAATTATACCAAACAGTCTCTGAAGTCACTATCATCTGGTAGGCTTACAAAGCTGCAAATGAATTTGTCATTGAATGAATCAAGAATGGTGGAATAGACTTGACCTGATTTTTGGTATGACATGATTTTGAATACTACCTCTTGGTAGCATGAGGTCATTCATTATTAGGCCCTTCTGTTCCGTCAGAGCAGAAACAAGGTGTAGTTGCACTCTGAAAAAATATAAACTAGCATGCTCTATTGAGGTGCTATTCTGGTGTGGGAAAGGAGTTAACAGTTCTCGGGTAATGGCAAGAAAATTAATGCTGAGTAGGTCAGGGATAGTCCATCATGAAGCATGTGTTCAGACAAGATTTGTCTTCTTCTTTTCCAATGCCAATTTTGTAGGTTTCAACAGAAGGGATAAAACAAAGAAGTTGGAAGACTTAGAAGAAGTAATAGAAAAAGGGGAAACCAAAAAAGAAAAAGGAAGTAACAAAGGAGACATGTAAAAGAAGCATCATTTAGTTCAACTCTAGTGACCTAGCCTAGATGTGTCTTCACATGTACAGTTAGTAGAAGGTACAAAAGACAAGAAGTACCCAGACTGATTTGACTGAGGAATGCTTTGGGCTTTCAAGTACATTGATAGGATACATCATTCTAGTAAGGATGGGCCATGGAATATGTCATGGAATAATGGAAGAGGGTGCAGAAAGTTGAGAGTAAATTTAGCAACAGAATAGATTAGCTTGATGTGGTTTTGATGTAGGAAGTTACTGATAATCTGATGTAGGAAACTGTTGCATTTATTTATCATATACATGATTTTTACCTAATAATTTAATGAGAAAAATATCACTGGCATCAATATTATCCATTTGAACCCTTTCACATGCAGTGGGCCATAAAACATAGGTTGGGGAATGAGATTATGAACACAACAGAATTCAGAAGGGGGTGAGTGAGATTTCTCATAGTTGGAGCCAGAAAGATCTGGGTGACTCTGGTCCAGTCTCCTCATTTTGCTCATATGAAAAGCAGGGTTAATAACATCTTATACCTCATAGAATTATTGTGAAGAATCCAGTGAGAACCATTCAATTGAATAATCATTTATTAAGTACCAATATGTGCCAGGCACTGGCCTAAGCACTGGGAAAGGGAGATAGGAAGGAAGGAAAGAAAACAAGGAAAGAGGGAATGTTGTTTTTCAGTTGTTTCAGTGCTATCTGACTCAGTGTCTCCATTTTGGTGTTTTCTTGGCAAAGATATTGAAGTGTTTTGCCATTGTCTTTTTCAGCTCATTCTACAAATGAAGAAATGAGACAAACAGAGGAACTGAGGTTCAAGTGATTTGTTCAGGGTCACACAGCCCAGATTTGAACTCATAAAGATGATTCCAAGCCCAGTGCACTATTCACTACACCACTTAGCACCCAACTATTTGCCTAAAGCTGTTATAAGTTATCTCCCCCATTAGACTATGAGGTCCTTGAGACCAGAGATTGTCTTTTACCTTTTTTTAAACACTCCCTGTTTAGCTCAATGCCTGGCACTCAGTAGTTATCTGATATATCCTTATTAACAAACTGATCAACTGACTCCCCAAAATATAAAAAGCAGCATATCTTCATACATGTCACATTAACATTTTCTTTGTAGCTCCCTCTGTATAGTCAGTAGAAGGTTAATGGGGTTTAAGAGGAAGAAATTGTAGGTGATAAATAGGTTCAGGGAATGAAAGAGGGAGCAGTGGGGACACAATGATGGGGCAAGTGGTTGGGAAGCCTGGAATGTGTGGTAATAACCAATGTTTTCCCAATGCTCAGCCACATCTCCATCCTCCTTCTTTAGCAGGGCCAAAGATTTCCCTCTCCTCTGGGAAGATTTCCCTATAATTGACCTTCTATTTGGGGAGTGAATTCCCAAAGACTATATGGAAGGGCTTCTAGATTGCTTAGTGGATAGAGCACATTGCTTAGTGGATAGAGGACCTGGGTTCAAATCTGGTCTCAGACACTTCCTAGCTGTGTGACCTTAGGCAAATTGCCTAACCTTAATTGCCTAGCCCTTGCAACTTTTCTGCCTTAGAATTAAGACAGAAGGTAAGGGTTGAAGCAAAAAATACCCATATGGGAAGCCTACTCCTGTGCTTGGCCAGAATGTGCTCGTTAGTTGCCTCTCAGTTATCATGATGTATTTCAGGTGTGGAAGAGGAGATATCAATGGATCCCCAGGTGGCCAATATATTGAGGGGCACCATTAGTGTGTGGATAATGTCATTTACATTGTCTATATATGTCGCCTTCGACATCAGAAGTAAGTATAGAATATATAAGTAAGTCATGGTTCCTGAAACTTATGGGCCAGTATGAGTAGAGAAGGTTTAAGAATATGAGCACTCATTGCTACCACCCTAACCATAATCCGTTTAACCCAACAATAGCATCTGTAGCCTCCATGATAAATACCATTTGGAATCTTCAGGGGGGTTACCCATAAGTTAGTTATAAAATAATATAGATAGAAAAGTTATAGGAATACTATATGTATCACATTTACAATTAGAGTTCTTCTTTCCTTGAGAGTCTGTGACTAGAGCTGAGGTATTTTCTCTCAACCTCTGCATCCTCCCACTACTTCTCCTTCTTTCCCAGTGGATGGTTGTCTCTATCTTCTGGAATGTCCCTTGTATGAGAAAACATGGGTGCAAAAAGTAGTAATGAGCTGTCTTTGGGGTGATAGGATCACCAAAGATTCACATGTCTTTAATTCAGTTCCTTTTATTTATCTTCAGTTGAGAGAGTTGGGACAGTGGTCATCTTCTATGAAACAGATTTAATTAGAGAAAACTCCTACTAGGAGTCTTTTGGAGTGCCTGAGTCCTTTAGTCATAGTTGATAGTCCAGGCGGTTAAGGGGCTGAGTCATTATAGCCTTGACTTTGGGTGTATTCTTTCAGATAAATGGCAACACTTAGAGAAGAGAAGGAAAAGAAAAGAAAAAATAAATAAATGGTCCTTTTACTGGCAGCTGAATGGGATACTGGCAGTGACTTCTTCTATTGATCTGGGTGCTTTTATTTGTTACGTCTGGACAAAACATGGTTGCCCAGGTAACTGGAACCTGGGAGCATGGGTGAGGGGAGGGTAATTAATGATTTATTGGGCAATCCTCATGAAATTCTCCCTCACTGGGTGTCCACTCCCTCTCCTCATTCTGTTGGTACTAGAATTGATGAACAATCCTGAACCCCAGTATCTTTTTCCTTCTCAAAGACAGACAACCCTCATCCCAGGTTCCCCTAGCAGCATATGGATCTCTCTTCTTCTGTATAGTGGTCCATTTATGACTTGAGGAATTGGGCAGAGATGTGTGTGTGTGTGTGTGTGTGTGTGTAGGGGGAAGAGGTTCCTGAGAATTTGCCCTGAGGATGGATCATGTTGTATAAAATGTGGTGTGTTAGATAATCCAAAGGTTGTGGAGAAAGCCACCTGTGGGCCATGTCTGGGGATAGGGGAATGGACAAGAATTTCCAACCATTCTAGAGGAGAACAGTAGGAAGGGAAACTATATAGTCTACTTTGCACCAGTTTCTAACAGGTGATAATCTTTTTTTTTTTAACTCTTCAGGGTTTTTTTTTGTGGATGATTGGATGAACTGGCTTGTTTGGACTGTTATAACAGTCTTCACGATGATCTTAATAATAACACTTTTGAATATGCGTGTGGCTTTTTTTTCCTTCTTTATGATGCTGCAGTTTTCAGTGAATATCAGCAATATAGACAATATTATCTTTTTTCTTCCGATGCTAAGGATGTTTTTGGCCTACT
Source organism: Monodelphis domestica (assembly GCF_027887165.1). Taxonomy (NCBI): domain Eukaryota; kingdom Metazoa; phylum Chordata; class Mammalia; order Didelphimorphia; family Didelphidae; genus Monodelphis; species Monodelphis domestica. Next base: position 100,350,105 of record NC_077229.1, on the reverse strand, counting down.
ATCAGTGGTGGTTCCTTCTCCAATGATTCAGGTAACTGGGGCTTGTCCAGTAGACCAGGTGAGATAATGTGAATGGTCAGATGGCCCTGGGGAAGTAATTGAGTAATCCATGTCTTTACCCTGGGGTATAAAGATGCTCAATTTGGGAGGGAATGGGAGAAGGTTCACAAACTGAGGAAGGAGAGGGCTCAAGGAAGAAGGTGAGGAAGCTTAGGACTTGGCCTGGAGGAACTTAGGGAAGAAACTGTGGGCTGTAACAAAAAAGCAAGATCATGAAACCTTTTCTCTTCATCCCTTCTTCCTCTCTTCATTTTTTTTCTTTGTCTCCCTCTACCCTCCTTATTTCTTCTTATTGCTCATTTTCTTCTTCCTTCTTTCTGTTTAGAATTATACTAGTACGCAGGACTACCAAGGTGCATCAGGACACTAGCAGAACAACTATAAAGACTGTGCCCCTCACTCCTTCATTCTTTCCTGGGGTTAAATGGGACACTGCTGCTTCCCATTTTCTGTCCTTTGTCCTTTATAGTACCAGCTCATTCACAACCTCACCATCCCTCCAATCCACAGTGCTTTATGATAGTCAGGCTCCTCTCCTGGAAAAATTTCCCAAAGTGAACAGAGACCTGCACTTTTCTCCCCACTATTTCAAGTAAACTACTGAGCTCAGGATTCATGCTATTGTCTTCAATCTACCTCAGCAGTGGAGCCTGGAGTGGTTGTGCCCAAAAGACTTCCTTCAAGCAACATATACACCTTATGTCCCCACCCCTTCCTCCCCCAATGACTTAGCCTCGGTTGCTAGAACTTTTTGTTAGGATTCTGTTTCCTCCCTGCTACTCCTTTCAGTCTTCCCAGAAAATATTCCTCCGGTGTCCTTGTCAGAGCCAAGACGTCTGAACACATCTAAAGATAAATCCCAAGAAATATTAGGTCTCATGTTTTTTTCCACAGGCACATTCTGTTTTACCTGTCACCATGGGTACAATGAAACCAGCATCAACATGGAGCACCAAATATCCCTGAAACCTGTCATGATGGAACCTTTGCTGCCTGATCTATGAGGATCTCCTGAGTCACAGACTTTATTCTTTCTCACCTTAACTTAAGACTTGCAATGAAGAGACAGTGAGCCCAAAGAAACTAAGTCTTTCATTTAACACCCAAGACTACAGAATAAACAGAAGGTTCTTCAGGCTATTAAACTACTCTTTGTAAATGAATAAAAACATTGGTGTATACATTGTAGGGTCACTGAGAGCCAGTTCATGATACCTCTGGCAGAGGACAGAATGATGGGATTTATTTGAACTTCTTGTTCACACACAGTTCTAATTTCCTCCTTTAAGTCTTTATGTTTTGAAAGCTTGCATTCCAAGTAGCTCAGATATCATGAGTTTTCAATGTGATGACTTCCATTAAAATTGTTCTTAATTTTACATATAAGTTATAACCATCATCCCCAAACCACAGAATTTCAGAATTGGGAGACATGGTCTGGAATCAAAATGACCTTTGTTCAAATTGGGCCTGAGTTACTAGCTAAGTGACCCTGGGCAAGTTGCTTAACTTCTGTTTGCCTCCATTTCCTCAACTTCAAAACTGAGCTAATAAAATCTTTGAACTTACAAGGTTGTTTTGAAGTTTTAATGAGATAATATTTGTAAAGTATTTAGCAGAGTGCCTGTTTCATAGTGTTATGTGGTAGTAGTCTCTTGGTAACCGAGAATGACGATTATCTTTGTGTGTTTTCATCTATGATAGATGAGTGTGCACAAAGACACTTGTGCGTGAAGGAGATTTAAGTGGAAAAGTCGATGCACAGAGACAGTCCCACTCTCTCGGCGTTGGAAGCCTGGGTCCAGTGTCATGGAAAGTCGTTACACCTGGAGACTTCCTCAGCTGCATTGGATGGCTATGTTGTCTTTTGTGCTCCAACACGCCCTAAGCACTCCACAGTGCTTTGCTGCGTTGCCATCTCAGCCGTTGAACCTTCTTATTGCTTTCTTCCATCTGTTCCGCCAAAGCAGTCTTCACATGCTGGGTGGGCAGAGACCTGGTTCACCAGGGGTCGACGACCCGATGGCTACACTCACAAGGTTAGCCCGCCTGTCGAAGCCGTTGTCCGGGGTGTGGCCACTGCCGCATGCTACAAGTGAGAGCAGGGTGTCAGGTGGGGGTCAGTGAGGGCATGACAAGCCCTCCATACTAGAGATACTACCCCTCTCTGAACACCCATAGTAAACATATGAATTCTATTTTTTTTACAACCTCTCAATTTTTTGGCCCCATGGAACAGAACTAGGAGCAATGGATGAAAGTTACTTTTTTTAAAGCCAATTGAGGTTTTATATCAAGAAAAACTTCTTAACAATTAGAGCTCTCCAAAAGTGGAGCTAGATGACTTGGTTGAACTGTGTTCCTTCTCACTAGAAATATTTGTTCAAAGACTTATGTGTCATGCTGTTATGCAGATTCCTTTTCAGGTATAGGTTGGACTCAATGGCTTCTGAGGTACTAAATCTAAAATTCTATAATTGTATTTTGTGGTCTAATCCATACCTGAAAAGGAAACTCCAGGGAGAAATTCCTCATAAGTACTCAACTGCTGGAAACCCTGCAAAGGACATGTTCTTCACTTAGCCAGACTCAGACTAGTTCATGTTTAGTATTGGGAAAAATGGGATTATTCAACACTTAGCCAAAAGATTTATTTAGCCACAGCTGGATAAGAATATTCAAGGAGATGGGCATTGAGGATACCTTGAATTGATTAATCTGAGATCTCTTCTACCTGAGTTGTCGATTGTTTTCTACCACTGAAGTATGAGATAGACAGAGATGCAGGGAGATAAAGAGACAGAGAGATTTTTTGTTGTGCTTTGTTCTCAAGGAACCTGAAAGTGATGTCAGTGGCTTGAACTTTTAATCCCTTTAGCCAACCATGTCTCAAAGATGCTTACATTAAATACCTCCTCCTCCACTGAAGAGGAAGGGTGCTGGGATCTGACCGATTCTTCTAAATACTGGGACCTATTGCACTATGACTTCTGGGGCCCAACTATCTTCACTGCTGTAGGTCTAAGGTTAGAAAGTACTTCAGAGGCCATTGAGTCCAACCTATTCCTGAAAAGGAATCTGCATAAAAGCATGACAAATTAGTGTTTGATTAAATATTCCACTTCAGTGCAGGAAACTTTTCCCCTACCAATTGCCTTTCACTGAGGGCACCCAAGCTCCTGATATCTTGAACTCACAGAGCTGTCATATAAGGAATAGCCATCTTGGGATCATCCAGCTTAATACAGGGTAAGACAGAAAGCAAAAGAGCATCAAAGCCAGAGACTCCAATAGAGTAGGATATATACTGGAAAGAGAAAGAAGCAACCAAATGAAGAGACAGAGAATTAAAAAAAAAAAGAACAGGAGATAGAGAGAGAGACAGACAGAGAGAGAGAGACAGAGACAGAGAGACAGAGAGACAGAGAGAGACAGAGAAAGAGAGAAAGAGATAGAGAGATGAAGAGTGTAAAAATATGCAAAAACTAAACATAATAAGCGATTAATTGATTATTGATTATGAAGTGATTTGATCCTCTGCTTGTTGTGCTTACAAAGTATCTTCAGTTTATATAAATTAAGGGAAGCTCATAAGTGAAATTCTCTTCAGGGCCAGGCACAAGGACACTAAGGAGATTCTTGTTATACAAAAATAAACAATTTATTGAAACTGTATGACTTAAGTAGGGTAGAGGAGTGACTGGTCATGAGGAATGAAGAAGTTGAGTAATTGGGAGTTTAGGGTCAGTTAGGAACCATTCTTCTCTGACACTTGGAGAGGACAATGGCAACTTTTTGATCTCCGGGTCTGAAAGATGAAAGGCTGATGGTATTTGAAGGTAAAAAGAAGAGATATAAGAAAACTAAGAAACTGAAGAAGAGAAATCTTCCTAATAAATAGGTTTTACCGAGTGATTTTCCCTTAAACACCACAGAAGGCAGTAGAGACCTAATTTGTCTGAGAACTGACAGACAGCTGGACCTCTGAAGTTGGGCAGACATAGAGGTGCTTTCAAACTGTGAAAGATTTTATACATATTTAAGGTTCATTGTTTTGGAAATAGGCTTAGTAAGTTAGAGGGTTATTTTAGTCAGAGAGGTTAGTCCAGGGCAGGTCTGATTTATCAGACAAGAAGAGGCTTCTTGAGGAATAGTTGGAGTGGGGGAGGGTTATTTAGAAAAAATATTAGTTATTAGGGATTTTATAAGAGATCTCTTAATCTTTTTCCTCCTTCCTATTTCTCTACCTACTACTAAGAAGAAATAAATAAACTTTAAATTAAGTAAGCTGCCTCAGATCTTCACTCCACCATCTGTGTAGCAGTTTGGCTCTAGCTTTACTCTGATCATGATGAGTTTAGATTATCATTTATTACATTTGACCAGCCAGCCAAATATAGGAAACAAGTTTTATTCAAAAAAACTGATATATATATATAAACAATTATTATATTTTTGTACATTTGGCAAGCAAAAAAGGATAAAACCTACAATTCTCTGTAAAGTAGTCAGTAGGGGAAAGGGGCAAACAAGACAAATTGGTGTTTCAGACTATGACTAAATTGATTTATGCAGATATTCCATATTATTTCCAGCAACTGCCACTTCCTGCAATAGTTACTGGCATACTAGGTCTCCCATTAAGAGATATCCTGAAATTGATACCAATATGGACACTTGTTATAATGATGCTAGGATTGGAGGGGGTAATGCCTATACACAGTTATTAATAGTATACTAAATGGGAAAAAAGAGACCAGTAACTAATAATTATACATAAATCAGGCTACAATATTTAGAAGACTTTGTTGCCCACATCACTAAGATACTTTCAAAGCATAATGAAACACTCTACAAATTGAATGACATGTTAGTCAAATTGCTACAACCTAATTCTACCACTAATTCTACTGATTCTAACACAAATCCTAACACCACTGCTAACCACAACAATAATGATAATAGATGCTTCCCACTCCATGAGATACCAACATTTATGCAAGAGCATGAGTTATTTAATGTAAGACAGCATAGGCCATTCACCCAACTTGACATAGATGGATTTAAGAGAAGTATTCTTTCCTTCAAGGAGGAACCAATTGCTGTAATTAAGGAACTAGAAAGAATTGTCAAGCAGAACAACTCCACATACACGTATTTTGACTATCTTTTGGATGAATTTTTAACAAAATTGGAAAAGTAAAAAGTAATTAATGTAGCTAATGAGAGGTGGGTTCAATGGTTGAACCCAGATCCAAATTGGGAAGTGAATTATGCTTTGCAATTTGAAAGATTATGCCAGGCAAGAGAAGCAATATTAAAAGCAATGAGGCAGTGCTCTGACAGGTCTTGGACATGGATGGAATTTGAAAAGCTGAGGCAAGACATTGAGGAAAATCCATCAACATTTATGGATAGGGCAACTGAATTCGGAGAATGGTACATAGGTCTGGACATAGCTAGAGAAAGGGATGTATGCCAATTAGGAGGCAATTTGTAACAAACTCATGCACTGTAGTTAAAAGTTATTTTAAAACAAATTGTCCTGGCTGGATGGGCATGAGTATTGATGAATTGAGAAGGATTGCTATGTATGTTTATGATGGGAATCTGGAAAAATGAGAAGACGATAACTCAGAAATAGTGAAAGAATTAAGAAAAGAAATCAAAACATTGAAAAGCAAAATATAAAAAGGGGAGAAAGAAGAGACAAATATTACAATAGCTACTGTCAGAGAAAACAAGTATCATAGATAATACCATAACCAGACACCACCTTGCTATATGTGTGGGGAAACAAAGACATCTAATGCATCAAGGCAAAACCTGGAACCAAATCTTTAGAAATTTCAGGAGTAATAGGGCCAACTTTAGGGGCAAAAATAATTTTAGGAACAACTTTAGAGACAATTACAACAATGGGAGCTGAGGCAGGTTCAGAAATAATTATGATAACTGTGAGAGATATGAGAGATACAACAATAACAATAATAACAACCAAGGCAGGTTCAGAAATGATAATTATGGCAGATAGGAGAGATACAATAATAATTATTATAGTTACAACCGAGGTAATTTTTTTAGCTCTAGTTGTATATATATATATATGTGTGTGTGTGTGTGTGTGTGTGTGTGTATACACCCACGAGGCAATTTTTTAAATGGGTACAATGGGAGATATGGTGATAGAAACAGACCAAAATAATAACCAAGATCAGGCAAAGGAATTATTAAATTATATTTGAAGCAGTGCACATCCAAAACATATCCAAAGTCAAAATGCAAATAATACTAAGAGAGATGAATCCCAGAAAGGAACACAAGATGCATTATGAAGATTTCCTAGGAGAGAAGGAACTGTTGAAACACAGCTTAAAATTCACATTTCCATACCCAGATCATGAATTTCTTAGTAGAAGTAAGGATAATAGAAATAATCATACTAAAGGACTATATAACCAGAAACTATAGGCTTGAACTGGGAAAGAGAAACTAGTCTGGGGGGAGGACCCCTTTTATCAACAAAAGAAATCATAGCAATTTAACAACATCTGAAATTACTAGGGCCACCACAGTGCAAAGGAATAAAGTGACTAGCTAGGAAAATGGAATCAAAGAGCCAGGTCCAAGCAAAGGTAAGAAAGAGACATTATACCCAGCCATGTAAAAAAGTTGCTTTAACAAACCAGATAAGACAGAGAAAATTCATTAAGCATGAAATAGAGCTTCCAAAGCTCAAAGTAACTCCTTGAATAAATGCAAACAAGCCTTACCAGACTCTGATGGCAATCCTAACATTGACCAAGGTGATTCATTACAAGAAGAACCCAGAAAACCTATCCATAGTAGCACTAATTAAGATGATGCAATGCAGTTTTTGAAGAAAAAGGAATACTTGCAAGTAACTAGTTATAATAGTAGAGTATTTGGAACATTCTCATTAGATAAAACTAGCCAAAATGATGTCTATTTAAACAATTCAAGCCTTAACTTTGTGATTAATAACCAGACCCCTGCAAAACAGGCAGCATTCTAAAACCTGAATATGACACAGTAAAAAATAATACAAGAAATTAACCAGAATTTTTTAAAATTCAATAAGCAATGTAATGATCAGATCCACCGATAGCCTCCAGAGGTAAACCCTAAATTCAAAGCAAGTATTGATTACACCTCATTAAGTTTAAAGTCAAGCAATATTTTGTAAAAAATAACAAAAAGGATCATCATCTATAAGAAGAATGTCAATGATTAACCAAAGCAAAAAAAAATTGAGAAAAACAAAGGATTTTTAAAATTAATACAAAAAGCCATTAACTTGAAAAGTTCATCCTAGGCACTTAGTGAAGAAGGAAAAAGGACAATAAAAGGAAAGCATTTCTAAAAGGAAGAAACAGAACTGAGCAGAAAATTGGGTTTGCAAATACCCTAATTAAGCAAGAGAAATCATTATGGAGTCATTCCCATGTGAAGAAAGCACCTCATATTGAAAGTGAAAATCAAGACTAAGAAGACAAAGATCACTACAACAGCTGAACTACTTTCTCTGAGACAAGTTTCAAGGACAAAAAGACAACTGGACAACTATACATTATATGAAAGGACAAAGAACTAAGACTAGAGACTATTTGCAGACACTACAACTACTACAACTACAATGAAGACTACAAAGACTGAAGACTGGATTTTTAAAGACAACTAACTTTGCATTTAATGAAAAGGTCTGATTTGTGTACATAAAGGTTTGTATTAGAAAGAAAACAGGTCATTATAAAGTTAGGATTTCTGCTTTAAATTGAGTATTAACATAGGGCAAATATAGATATTAAAGGGTACTATTAATAAAATAATTAGTGAATAAGGAGATAAAATATGATAAGTATAAACAGTTAAATAAAACATAATTATAATAAAAATATATTACAGGAATTAAAATTTTAATCAATAGATGAAACATAAAAAATATATATTTTAACATTTTAATTGAATGTTAAAGTAAAAATTCTTACTTCAGAGAGGATATAAAATGTATAGTAATGAGTTTGTAATATTTTTCTATTTTTATACCTTCCTAAAAGGTAATTTCAAGGAAATGTTATTACATGTAAAAAGGTTATAATTTATAAAATGTTTATAGCAAAGTTTTTTCCAAAGTAATATTCGTTCCTTCTTCCTCTCTTTACCACTCCCTGTTTTAAAATATAATGTAGACAATAGATTAAGTCTAGGTTAATGATTCATTGAAGAGACAAATCTCTCAAAGAATCACTGAGGGGAATATTGGGATAAGAATTTTAATTAGCTTAATTGGCTTTGATAGAGGCAGGAGTTTCAGCTCAGAGGTAAGGGTGTTTAGATTTTGAGACATTCTCTTTGTGAAAGGTTAAATTTGTGGGGAGCAGGAGTTTGGTCAAAAGCCAGTATGCAGTTTATTAAATACAAAACACTTAGTTTATTATTAGGAAATATAGATAGGAAATTGGAAAGAGGAAAGTGAAAATAATCTTATAATAGCTTGTAACTATACTCCAGATCCCAATCCTAACTCAATTTTTTTTTAAAAAACCCTGAATCTATGCCTTAGACAAAAGTATCTTCTGCTGGGCCAAAGCCCTTGCCTACTCTCCTACTCTTTCTATCTAATACTATAACCACATCTACCTTATCTACCCAAGTTATTAATAATCAATAAGACTATTAAAGTCTTAATTCAGTTCTCTGTCTCCAACAGTCCCAGAGAAAAAAACGACATACACTCCTCTCCCCTGGTGATCCAGAGACCAAAAACCCTTTCCAACTGCCTGCAACTAACAAACCACACTCAGCCACACCCTTCTAACTGTCACCAACTGACAACCTGCACAGCAGGGGGTTTCTGACTAAGAAGTCTTATTACTCCTTTGCCTCTTAAATAGAAAAAGGGAAAAATTAATAAAAATTCTCTTAACTCCTTGGAGTGAGGGGAAGGATAATTTTTCTGAGGATCCCTTAAAGGAAATTCCCATAATCCCCAGGGAAAGAGTCAGTTAGGGGCCATTATATTTTCTGACACTTGGAGAGGACAGTGGCAACTTTTTGATTTCTGGGTCTGAAAGATGACTGGTGGAATTTGAAGATAAAAAGAAGAGATATAAGAAAACTAAGAAATTGAAGAGAAACCTTCCTAATAAATAGGTTTTACCGAGTGCTTTTCCTCGAAGCACCTCAGGGGGCAGTAGAGACCTAAGTGTCTGAGAACTGACAGACAGCTAATCTCTGAGGTTGGGCAGACATAGAGCTACTTTCAAACTGTGAAAGATTTTATACATATTTAAGGTTCATTGTTTTGGAAATAGGCTTAGTAAGTTAGAGGGTTATTTTAGTCAGAGAGGGCTAGTCCAGGGCAGGGCTGATTTATCAGACAAGAAGATGCTCCTTGAGGAGCAGCTGGGGTTGGGGATGGTTATCTAGAAGAAATATTAGTTTTTAGGGATTATAATAAGAGATCTCTTAATCCTTTTCCTCCTTTCTATTCCTCTACCTACTACTAAGAAGAAATAAATAAACTTCATTTAGTAAGTTGCCTCAGACCTTCACTCCACCATCTGTGTAGTAATTTGGCTCCAGCTTTCATCTGATGACTATGTGTTTAGATTTTAATTTATTACATATGATAAGCCAGCCTAATATAGAAAACAAGTTTGATTAAAAAGCCCAATATATACATATATTACAACAAATATTATGTTCTTTTATTACACTAGCTAAATACCCTATAATTGCCAATCCAAAGAAATCCAGTTCAACTCTGACAAAGTCTCCCTCAGGTCCCAATCTCCAAAGAGGAGTCAAGGTAACCTCTACAGGAAGAGTCTTACCAGCACAGAATCAATCACCAATAAAGAAGTTCAAGGCCCCAAAATCACTCCAAAACAGAAGACCCTCCAAGGCAGAGACACCAAAGCAGAAGTCCTCCCTCAGCAAGAGCCACCAAGGTAGTAGAATCCCTCCAAGGCAGAAGAAGTATATCAGAATGCCCTTGACTGGCTTTTATAAGCCATTTTCTCCTCATCATAGACAAAGGGAATAAAAGATCCCCATTCACAGGGTGAAGTCCTCTAAAGGAGATATGGAAAGGATACCTAGAGCTGAAGGCACAATGTTATTCTCCTTTCCCAAGACAAGAGACCAAGTTGGAGGTCTGGTGGAATGATCAGGAGAGAGCCCACAGATATGGTCACTTACAAAAATTTGAAAATTGAACATGATAATGCTGAAGCCTTTACTCAATTCTGAGAATCTCTTCTGTCAATCAATTAAACCTGCCTCTCACATTCAAAAGGTACAACTGTGTACCTTCTGACCTACTATCATACTGTGATCATATAGTTAATTACACATAGTGAAAATGAAAAAGAAAAGTGTCAGTTGCTTCTTGATGGGAACTTCTACCCTCCAACCATCTCCCCACATCTGGTCCCACTCACAGGCAATGAGATTGAAGACTGAGGTTACATTTCTAGGAGCTTATGGAAGAGAGCTAACTCCTCTTTCATCTCACCAGCTGATGGGATTTTCAATAGTTGTCAGGCCCAGCCCCTCTAGTCCTGATCTCTATATGCCTCAGATTTAGAGAAGTACCAATAAGGAATTTAGCTCTTCTTCTTTGGACTGGTCACCAGAAGAAAGAGTCTTGTGCTCAACCACTAGTCTTACATTTTCAATCCTAAAATATCAATCTGACCACCAAGCCAGCTTGATACTCTTGCCACATGGGGCAGCTTCAAGATGTACAAAACCCAAGAGCACAATAGAGATTGGTTTCTTTTATCTAGAGATAACTATGCTTAAGAAATTAGACTTCCCTTTAAAAAGTAAAGAATAACTTAAAGGGAATAGGAAATTTTAGTTTTAAGACTCTGTCCAAAATGATGAAAGTTGAGAATAGGCAGTGGGAAAAGGAAAAAAAAATAGTTCTTCAATCACCTGGATTGGTGGCTAGGCATAAGTTAGATGTCCACTGAAGGTCTGGTTTATCTTCAACTTTGGTGCTATCATCCTAGTTACTTAAGGTAAATGACCTTGGCATCAGTGGTGCCAAGCTCAACAGTCCTCGGGCATCTCTGCTACTCTACCTCTCCAACTATCACCCACTCCAATCTCTTGAATGACTCTTTCAAGCTAACCCTACTCTTGCATCATTCTTATATGTTCCCAATATTTCCCTGAGAAGGAAATTGAACAAAACTCCAAATGCCAAAATTCTCAAAATTCACATATTTTATCCGACAGGATCTACAACACTGTCCACCAACCCAGAGAGGGATCAAATAAACCAATACTTTCAGTTTTGTTTCTCTAGGCCTAACTCAGGGTTGAGTAGGAAAATCAGTAAAAACTGAGAGAGGAGTTTACAGAGATTGTCCTTTTCCATCCTATAATCTTCCAAGTCATTCAGTTTCTCATTACCTAAGAACTCTCCCAGGAACCACTCTTGGTTTTCTTCTGTCACCTCTTTTTTCTCTTTCCATGTCTTCACTACTCCATATGGAGTCATTTTTTTTGATGTTTCTATAATTTCAGATAATTATACAAAACAGTCTCTGAAGTCACTATGACCGGATAGTCTTACAAATGAATTTTCCAATGAATGAATCAAGAATGGTGGAATAGGCTTGGCCTGATTTCTGGCGTAACATGGTTTTGAATGCTACCTCTTGGTAGTATGAGGCCGCTCATTATTAGGCCATTCTGTTCCCTCAGAGCAGAAACAATGTGTAGTTGCACTCTGTGCTACAAAATACTGTACCGTAGTTCCAAGTATATTCTAATTGAGGGTGCTAAACTGGTGTGCCAAAAAGATCGTGTTTCTGGCCTGAAGTCAAGAAAATTAATGCTGAGTAGGTCTGAGATAACCCATCATGAAGCATATATTCAGAAAAGATCTGTTGTGTTCTTATTCTCTACCGGGCATTCCAATGCCAATTCTGTAAGTTTCAAAAGAAAGAAAAACAAAAAAGTTGGAACATTGAGAAGGAATAAAAAAAGGGAAAGAAATAAAGAGAGACAGAAAGAAAGAGAGACAGAAAGAAAGAAAGACAGAAAGAAAAAAGAAAGACAGACAGAAAGACAGACAGAAAGACACACAGACAGAAAGAAAGAAAGAAAGAAAGAAAGAAAGAAAGAAAGAAAGAAAGAAAGAAAGAAAGAAAGAAAGAAAGAAAGAAAGAAAGAAAGAAGTGGCCAAGGAAAGCTGTAGAAGAATCATCATTTAGTCCAACTTTAGTGGTCTAGCCCAGATGCATGTTCACATGTACAGTTACTAGAAGGTATAAAACACAAGTACCCAGACTGATTTGACTGAGGAATACTTTGGGCTTTCAAATACATTTATAGGATACATAATTCCAGTAAGGATGGGCCATGGAATATGTCATGGAAAAATGGAAGAGGGTGCAGTGGGTTGAGAGTAAATTTGGCAACAAAATAGATTACCTTGATGTTATTTTGGTGTAGCAACTGGCTTATGATATTCTGATGTGGGAAATTGCTTCATTTATTTCTCATATACATGATTCTATAGCTAATAATTTAATGAGAAAAATATCACTGGCATCAATATTATCCATTTGAACCCTTCCTCATGTAGTGGGTCATAAAACATAGTTTGGGGAATGAGATTGTGAACACAACAGAATTCAGAAGGGATTGAGTGGGGTTTCTCATAGTTGGAGCCAGAAAGATCTGTGTGACTCTGGTCCCCTTCATTTTGCTCATATGAAAAACAGGGTTAATAACATATTATACCTCATAGAATTATTGTGAAGAATCCAGTGAGAACCATTCAATTGAATAATCATTTATTAAGTACCAATATGTGCCAGACATTAGCCTAAAGACTAGGGAAGGAAGATAGGAAGGAAGGAAAGAAAATGAGGAAGTAGGGAAAGTTGTTATTCAGTCCTATCTGACTCAGTGTCTCCATTTTGGTGTTTTCTTGGCAAAGATATTGAAGTGTTTTACCATTGCCTTTTTAAGATCATTTTACAAATGAAGAAATGAGGCAAAGAGAGGCACTGAGGTTCAAGTGATTTGCTCAGGGTCACACAGCCCAGATTTGAATTCATAAAGACGTCTTCCGGATTCCAAGCCCAGTGCACTATTCACTGCACCACCTAGCTGCCAACTATTTGCCTAAAGTTGTTACAACTTATGTACCCCATTAGACTATGAGTTCCTTGAGACCAGAGATTGTCTTTTACCTTTTTTTAAACACTCCCTGTTAGCACAAAGCCTGGCACTCAGTAGTTATCTGATAAATCCTTATTAACTAACTGATCAACTGACTCCCTAAAATATAAAAAGCAGCATATATTCATACCTATCACATTAATATCTTCTTGGTAGCTGATACTGTATAGTCAGTACAGAGTTTATGGGGTTTAAGAGGAGGCAACTGTGGGTGATGATTGGGTTCAGGGAATGAAAGAGGGTGAGGTAGGGGCCCAGGGATGGGGCAAGTGGTTGGGAAGCCTGGAATGTGTGGTTATAATCACTGTTCTCCCAATGCTCAGCCAGATCTTCATCCTCCTTTTTTAGCAGTGACAAAGATTTCCCTCTCCTCTGGGAAGATGTCCCTATCATTGACCTTCTATTTGGGGAATAAATTCCCAGAGACCTATATGGAGGGGCTTCTAGATAACTCAGTGGATAGAGCACATTCCTGGGATCTGGAGGATCTGGGTTCAAATCTGGCCTCAGACACTTCCTAGCTGTGTGACCTTAGGCAAATTGCTTAACCTTAATTGCCCAGCCCTTGCCACTCTTCTACCTTAAAATTAATATTAAGACAGAAGGTAAAGGTTAAAGCAAAAAAGACCCATATGGGAAGCCTACTCTTGTTCTGGGCCAGAGTGTACAGATTAATTGCCACTAAGTTATCATGATGCATTTCAGGTGTGGAAGAGGAGATATCAATGGATCCCCAAGTGGGCAATGTGATGAGGAACACTATTGGCATGTTATTACTGTCCTATACATTTTCTACACTCTCCACCTTCGCCATTAGATGTAAGTATAGTGTATATACGTGAGTCATGAGAAGTATGGGCTAGTTTGAACAGAGAAAGTTTAGGAATATGAGCACTCATTGCTACCACCCTAACCATAATACACTTAACCCAACAATAGCATCAGTAGACCCATGATAAATACCATTTGGGATCTTCTGGAATGCTTAACCCATAATTTAGTAATAAAATAATGTAGACAAAAGTTATAGGAATACTAAATGTATCACATTTACAGTTAGAGTTCCTCTTTCCTTGGGAGTCTGAGACTAGAGCTGAGGTAATTCTCATCAGCCCCTGGATCCTCCCACTACCTCGCCTTCTATCCCAGTGGATGGTGGTCTCTATCTTCTTGAATGTCCCTTGTATGGGAAAACATGGGTACAAAGAAGTAGTAATGAGCTGTCTTTGAGGGTGATGGGATCACAAAATATTTACATCTCTTTACTTTAGTTCTTTTTGTTTATTTTCAGTTGAGAGATTTGGGACAGTGGTCATCTTCTATGAAACAGATTTAATCAGAGAAATCTCTTACTACCAGTCTTTTGGGAGTGTCTAAATCATTTATTCAGAGTTGATTGTCCAGGAGGTTAAGGGAGAGTCTGAGTCATTATAGCCTTGACTTTGGGTGTCTTCTTTCAGATACTTGGCAACTCAATGAGAAGAAAAAGGAAGCAACAGAAGAAGAAAAAAAGAAATATGTCTTTTTCTTGCAACTGAATGGGATCCTGGCAGTGACTTCTTCCATTGAAATAGGTGTTTGCATTTGTTACCTCAGGATAAAGCATGGTTGCCCAGGAAACTGGGACCTGGGAGTAGGGGTGAAGTGAGGGTAATTAATGATTTATAGGGCAATCCTCAAGAAATTCTCACTCACTCTGTTGGTATGACAATCCCTGGACAATACGGGTCACAAGTATATCTTTTTCCTTCTCAAAGATAGACAACCCTCATCCCAGGTTCCCATGGCATCATATGGATCTCTCTTCTTTTGTATAGTGGTTCATATATCTCTTGAGAAATTGGGCAGGGATGTGGGGGACGGGGAGGTTCCTGAGAGGATGTATCAGGTTGTATAAAATGTGGAGTGTTGGATAATTCAGAGGTGATGGAGAAAGTCAACTATGGGCTATGACTGGGGGTAGGGGAAGGGACAAGTATTTCCAATCATCTTAGAGGAGGACACTAGAAAGGGTAGCTATATAGTCTACCATGGACCAATTTCTAAGAGGTGATTATCTTTGCTTATTCTGCAGGGCTTATCTAGGATGACTGGATAAACTAGCTTGTTTGGGCTGTTGTTCTTATGTCCACGGTGGCCTTAATAATAATATTATTGGAAATACATATGTTTTTTTTGTCTTTTTTATGCTGCTTCAGTTTTCAGTGAATATCAGCAATATAGACAATATTATCTTTTTGTTGCCTATACTAAGGATGCTTTTAGCCTATTATCAGTGGTGTTTCCTTCCCCAATGATTCAGGTAACTGGGGCTTGTCCAGTAAACTGGGTGAGATAATGAGAATGGACAGATGGCCCAGGGGAAGTTATTGAGAATGATCCATGACATTACCCTGAGGCATAAAGATTCACAATTTGGGAGGGAATGTGGGAAGGTTCACAAGGGCAAAGCTAACAGATATAACTGAGGAAAGAGGGCTCAAAGAAGAAGGTGAGGAGGCTTAGGACTTGGCCTGGAGGAGCCCAGGGAAGAAAGTGTGGGCTGTGACAAAAACAAGATCATGATACCTTTTTTATCGATCCCTACTCCCTCTCTTCATCCTTTCTATCCTCCTTATTTCTTCTTATTGCTCATTTTCTTCTTCCTTCTTTCTATTTAGAGTTAGAACCAGCACACCAAGGTATACCAGGACAACTATAAGGACAGTTCCCCTCATTCCTTCATCCTCTCTTGGGGTTGGAGGGAACAGTGCTGCTTCCCAATTCCTGTCCTTTGTCCTTTTTACTACTAGCTCATCCACAACCTCACCATCCCTCCAATCCTCAGTACTTTATGATAGTCAGACTCCTCACTTAGGAAAGTTTCCAAAAGTGAACAGAAGGCTGTACTTTTCTCCCCTTTACTTTAAGCAAACTACTAACCTCAGGATTCATGCCCAAAGATAGCTCATTACTCTTTCTTTCCACCCATGTTTTCTCATACAAGAGACATTCCAGAATGTCAAGATTCATGCTATTATATTCAATCTATCTCAGCAATAGAACCTGGAGTGGCTGTGCCCTAAAGCCTACCTTCAAGCAACATATAACTTATGCCACCCCCTTATATCCCCAATGACTTGGCCTCAGTTGCTAGAACCATTTGTTAGGATTCTGTTTCCTCTCTGTTCATCCTTCCAAGCCTCCCAGCAAATATTCCTCCAGTGGCCTTGTCAGAACCAAGATGTCTGGACAGATCTTGGGATATATGCTAAGTAAATAAGTTCTCATGTTTTTCCACAGAGAGAGTCTGTTTTTCCTGTAATCATGGGTACAATGAGACCAGCATTGACATGGAACACCATATATCCCTGAAGTCTGTCCTTATGGTACCCTTCCTGCATGATCTATGAGGATCTCCTGAGTCACAGACTTTATTCTTTCTCACACTAGGGAAATCTCCTTTGTATAAATTTTATGGAGACCACTTTAAAGATAGTTGATTAGTATATCCACAGCATCTCAAAACTGTCAAGAATATCTTAGGGTGAGTTCATTAGCATAATGTTTTCTGGTATTCTCCTGGGTTTACTATACATATTGGGACCTTATCTGAAGCTTACAGACCACTGGCAGTTACTGGGACCCAGGGGTTCTTAACAATAAGGTTTAGCTAGCTTCCCCTAATTTAGTATATATCTCAGAATGTGACCTTAGTTAGTTCATGAGACTCAGCAGTTCCCATAATTTGAGACAGTTTGCAAGTAACTATGTGCTCCCTTCATTTATAAAACCATCTATAAGTAACTTCTAAGTACTCCTTTGAAATCTTACTTCCTACATTGTTACCTTATACTAGCTACTTAAAATTTTTACTTACTATACTAACTGTAAGGGAGGATGTGGTCAGGAGGACTAGAAGAAGATGCAATTTTAACATATTAAATAATCTGAAATTCCAGAGATATACCTTAGTTTGCATTTTTCATCAACCATCCATGAACTTTATATACCCAAAAAATGCTCATTCAGTTGCATTGTCATTTTTTAAAATTCCAAAATCAAATTGGTTCCCCCATTCACACACAAATAGAATTTCTTTACTCTTGAAAGGGGCCTTCTCTCACAATTGAAGATGACCATTAGAAACACAAAGAGATATAGGGAGTCAAGATGGCAGCCTAGAAGGAGCAGAAGTTCAGACTTATGAATACCCTTCCTAACTGATCACAAACTGAATGCTCCTAAGGGACTGAAAAACAAACTTAACAACAAGTCAGAGCCAAGGAACTATCCTGCTGGACCTAAGTAAAAAGGTATGCCCCCCCCCCCAAAAAAAAAGCCGGAATCCAAGAACACTAGTGTTTAAGGGGAAGACAGAAGGAAGGTCCCAGGACCCATCCCCTATCCCAACCAGAGTGCTGAGACTCCAGCAGCAGTGGGAACATCTGGGTGGGCAAAGGTGCTGTACTGGAAGGCATACCTTGTGAGTAGAGCTATGATAAATTCAGAGAATCCAACACAGAAGGTGGAAAAGGAGCTAGACAGGGAGTATAAACCTGGCAGCCTGGCCAGAGCTGTGGAGATCCTCCATATTTGCTCCACCCTTCCAGGAAATTTTGGACTCAGAGCACACCCAGTCCAACTAAGCTGAATGTAATCTTATCAAAAGTCTCCAGAACTCAGGGAAGCCTAGGCTCCACACCCATCCTTACTGACTGCTGGACTTTAATCCAATCAAAAGCTTCCAGAGGACAGGGAAGCTCAAACCCCAACAAATCTCCACCAGAGACTACACTGAGAGATCTCCTTTTAGAGCTCCAAGAAGGGAGACTGACAGAAGCCCCCAAAACCAACAAAATGAGAGGAGCAAGAGCACAGACAAATACGGGGAATAAAGAAGGAATGAATTTGAGCAAACAGAAAAAGAAGAAAGAAACTACAATAGACAGCTTCTACTCAGCAAACAGAACAGAGGGGGTAGAGATCAGCAAACGATAAATCAGAAATCCAAGCAAATTGGATACAGGCTGTTGAAGAACTCAAAACACAATTAAGAGAGGCTGAAGACAATTGGCAAAAAGAACATAAAATTAAGATAAGTCATCTGGAAACAGAGGCACTTGAACTAAAATGAGAAAATAGAGTCTTGAAAGCCAAAATCAACCAGCTAGAAAATGAGGCAAAGGAGATGAAAGATGAGGTATAGAGGAGGAAAGACAACCTTCAAAGAAAATCAGAACAGAAGGATGGCCAAAAAGCCAGGGAGGAAATCCAGTCTTCAAGAACCAGAATACAACAACTGGAATTGCTGCCTCCCGGCCCACGAGAGGCTGCAAGGTGAGAAGATAGAGATAGAGTAGAAGTTTTCGATCCTGCGTAGGGCGTGAACGAGCCGACTTTAGAGATGTAAATAATTGAGTCAGTAAACAATTATCATTTATAAGAGCCACAGCTGCTCCGACCACTGGGTGTTGCTATCCAGGCTGACCCACCCAACGGTCTCAATTTAACACTGCACTGGTCAGAGGATAATGCTAGCTCAGATGGAGAGGAGATCAGAACCTAAGAAAGAGAGAGGAAGTAAGGCAGGCCTGGCCTAAAGACCAGGCCTTAGTGAGAAAGATAGAGAGGAGAGAGACAGGGGAGAAGATTCTCCTTTGCTAACCTGTGGGTGTCCTCCAAGTGGGCGGGCTAGCTGTGGCTCCTCTATTTTTTATCTTGGTAGCTCAATACATATTGAACAGTTACATGATACCTCAATGCATATGGATGAGTTACCTGGGGTATTCCCATTGGATAATGCAACTTATGACAAGGTGAAGGTGGGGTTATTATCCCCGGGAGAGTGAGACAAAGGAAAGCAAGGTTTCGTGCCTAAACTTTAGCCACGCTGGCAATAAAATTTATTGCCATGCACAGGATGGCCATGGGCTCACTCACAATCCTTGTCTCCCAATAATGTCTATGAGCTGGACTGCTACAGGAATTAAGTGACCTCACAAGGCAGCAGGAAAATATAAAACAAAATGAAAAGAATGAAAAAATTGAGGAAAATATGAAGCATCTCATTCACAAAACAGACAATTTAAAAAATTGTTCGAGAAGAGAAAATTTAAGAATCATTGGTCTACCAGAAGACCATAACAAAAGAAGAAGGTTGGACATAATACTACAGGAAATTATTCAGGAAAACTGCCCAGATATCCTAGAACAAGAGGGGAAAGTAGAGATGGAAAGAATCCACAAACCACCTCCTGTATTTAATTCCCAGCTGACAACACCGAGGAATGTTATAGCCAAATTCAAAAACTATCAGACCAAAGAAAAGATATTACAAGATGCCAAGAAGAAGCCATTCAGCCATACATACCATGGAAACACGGTGAGGATAATGCAGGATCTGGCTGCAGACACACTGAAGGACCAAAAGGTATGGAATATGAGATTCCAGAAAGCAAGGGAACTAGGTCTACAACCAAGAATCAAATACCCATCAAAACTGACTATATTCTTACAGGGGAAAGTATGGTCATTCAACACAATAGAAGAATTCCAAACATTCATAAAGAAAAGACCAGACCTGAACAGAAAATTTGATGTCTGAGCACAGAACTCAAGAGAATCATCAAAAGGTAATTTTAAAAGAGGGAAAAAGAAAAACAAAACTAAACAACAACAATAACAAAATTTTAAGAGACTCAATAAGTTAAAATGATATGTATCCCAATAAGAAAAGAAGTCATTGGTAACTCTTAAAAACTGTTGCTATCACCTGGGCAGCTAGAAGAATTACAATTAGAGGGAACAGTGACAAAAATGTATATATGTTTATGTATATATATATATATATATATATATATATATATATATATATATATATATATATAGTAAAAATGGACACTTGAATCCAGGACTTCAATCCCCACAAGTCCATGCTCCTCTTCCCCAGAATACCTTGTAACCTCACCTGGGCCAAGAGTGAGATGGGGTATTTAACCTGGTTGTAAAAAGGCTCTGCCTCTTTCCCTACTTCTGCTTCGGAACACACTCTGAATGATCGTAAGGCATGGAAAATGATTTTCAGAAAGGCAAGAGAGCTGGGTCTTCAACCAAGAATCAGCTACCCAGCAAAACTGACTATATACTTCAAAGGGAAAGTATGGGCATTAAACAAAATAGAAGATTTCCAACTTTTTGCAAAGAAAAGACCAGAGCACTGTGGAAAGTTTGATACCGAAAACCAAAGAGCAAGGAATACCCGAAAAGGTAAATATTAAGGAAAGGGGAAAGGAGAAAAATGTTATCTTCTTCTTTAATTCAAACTCTCTTCTATAAGGACTACATTTCTATCAATCTATGTAAACTAACATGTGGGGAAAATGTAATGTATAAATAGGGGGTAAAGAAAGACCAAATAGAATAATCTTTCTCACACAAACATTCACATGGGAAGGGGAGGGGAAGAAAACTCCTATAAGAAGGAGAGGAAGAGAGGGTTTTTTACTTAAACTTTAATCTCAGGGAAATCAACTCTGAGAGGGAAAAACATCCAGATCCATTGGGATCTTGAACTCTATCTTACCCAACAAGGGTAGGGAGAAGGGAAAACCAAGGGGGGGGGAGGAGGAGAGGGAAAACAAAAAGGGACGGAAAGAGAGGGGGGTGCGGGAGGGAACAAAAAAGGAGGGACTAAAAAGGGAAACATCAAGGGAGGGGACATGGGGGACTGAATCAAAGTAAATCACTGGACTAAAAGGTAGAGCCGAAGAAGAAAAGGTTAGAATTAGGGAAGGCTATCAAAATGCCAGGGAGTCCACAAATGACAATCATAACTTTGAACGTGAATGGGATGAACTCACCCATAAAATGTAGACGAATAGCAGAATGGATTAGAATCCAAAACCCTACATTATGTTGTCTTCAAGAAACACACATTAGGCGGGTTGACACCCACAAGGTCAGAATTAAAGGATGGAGTAAGACCTTCTGGGCCTCAACTGACAGAAAGAAGGCAGGAGTGGTAAGCATGATATCTGATAAAGCCAAAGCAAAAATAGACCTGATCAAAATGGACAGGGAAGGTAATTATATTTTGTTAAAAGGGACTTTAGATAATGGGGAAATATCACTAATCAACATGTATGCACCAAATAATATAGCACCCAAATTTCTAATGGAGAAACTAGGAGAATTGAAGGAAGAAATAGACAGTAAAACCATATTAGTGGGAGACTTAAACCAACCATTATCAAATTTAGATAAATCAAACCAAAAAATAAATAAGAAAGAGGTGAAAGAAGTGAATGAAATCTTAGAAAAATTAGAATTAATAGTCATATGGAGAAAATTAAATAGGGATAAAAAGGAATACACCTTCTTCTCAGCACCACATGGCACATTCACAAAAATTGACCATACATTAGGTCACAGAAACATAGCACACAAATGCAGAAAAGCAGAAATAATGAATGCAGCCTTCTCAGATCACAAGGCAATAAAAATAATGATTAGTAATGGTACATGGAAAACCAAATCAAAAACTAATTGGAAATTAAACAATATGATACTCCAAAATCGTTTAGTTAAAGAAGAAATCATAGAAACAATTAATAATTTCATCAAGGAAAATGACAATGGTGAGACATCCTTTGAAACATTTTGGGATGCAACCAAAGTGGTAATCAGAGGTAAATTCATATCCCTGAATGCTTATATTAACAAACAAGGGAGAGCAGAGATCAATAAATTGGAAATGCAAATGAAAAAACTCGAAAGCGATCAAATTAAAACCCCCCAGCAGAAAACCAAACTAGAAATCCTAAAAATTAAGGGAGAAATTAATGAAATCGAAAGTGATAGAACTATTGATTGAATGAATAAGACAAGAAGCTGGTGTTTTGAAAAAACAAACAAAATAGACAAAGTACTGGTCAATCTAATTTTAAAAAAGAAGGAAGAAAAGCAAATTAACAGCATCAAAGATGAAAAGAGGTACAGCACCTCCGATGAAGAGGAAATTAAGGCAATCATTAAAAATTACTTTGCCCAATTATATGGCAATAAATACACCAATTTAGGTGACATGGATGAATACATACAAAAATACAAACTGCCTAGACTAACAGAAAAAGAAATAGAATTCTTAAATAATCCCATATCAGAAAATAAAATCCAACAGGCCACCAAAGAACTTCCTAAGAAAAAATCCCCAAGGCCTGATAGATTCACCAGTGAATTCTATCAAACATTCAGAGAACAGTTAGTCCCAATACTATACAAACTATTTGACATAATAAGCAAAGAGGGAGTTCTACCAAACTCCTTTTATGACACAAACATGGTACTGATTCCAAAACCAGGCAGGTCAAAAACAGAGAAAGAAAACCATAGACCAATCTCCCTAATGAATATAGATGCAAAAATCTTAAATAGGATACTAGCAAAAAGACTCCAGCAAGTGATCAGAAGTGTCATCCACCATGATCAAGTAGGATTTATACCAGGGATGCAGGGCTGGTTCAATATTAGGAAAACCATCCACATAAGTGACCACATCAACAAGCAAACCAACAAGAACCACATGATTATCTCAATAGACACACAAAAAGCATTTGATAAAATACAACACCCATTCCTATTAAAAACACTAGAAATCATAGGAATAGAAGGGTCGTTCCTAAAAATAATAAACAGTATATATCTAAAACGGTCAGCTAATATCATCTGCAATGGGGATAAACTAGATGCATTCCCAATAAGATCAGGAGTGAAACAAGGATGCCCATTGTCATCTCTATTATTTGACATTGTATTAGAAACACTAGCAGTAGCAATTAGAGAAGAAAAAGAAATTGAAGGCATCAAAATAGGCAAGGAGGAGACCAAGTTATCACTCTTTGCAGATGACATGATGGTCTACTTAAAGAATCCTAGAGATTCAACCAAAAAGCTAATTGAAATAATCAACAACTTTAGCAAAGTAGCAGGATACAAAATAAACCCACATAAATCATCAGCTTTTCTATATATCTCCAACACAGCTCAGCAGCAAGAACTAGAAAGAGAAATCCCATTCAAAATCACCTTAGACAAAATAAAATACCTAGGAATCTACCTCCCAAGACAAACACAGGAACTATATGAACACAACTACAAAACACTTGCCACACAACTAAAACTAGACTTGACCAATTAGAAAAACATTAACTGCTCATGGATAGGACGAGCCAATATAATAAAAATGACCATCTTACCCAAACTTATTTATCTATTTAGTGCTATACTCATTGAACTACCAAAATACTTCTTCACTGATTTAGAAAAAAACATAACAAAATTCATTTGGAACAACAAAAGATCAAGGATATCCAGGGAAATAATGAAAAAAAAACCACACATATGATGGGGGCCTTGCAATCCCTGACCTTAAACTATATTACAAAGCAGCAGTCATCAAAACAATTTGGTACTGGCTAAGAAACAGAAAGGAAGATCAGTGGAATAGACTGGGGGAAAGCGACCTCAGCAAGACAGTATACGATTAACCCAAAGATCCCAGCTTTTGGGACAAAAATCCACTATTCGATAAAAACTGCTGGGAAAATTGGAAGACAGTGTGGGAGAGACTAGGAATAGATCAACACCTCATACCCTACACCAAGATAAATTCAAAATGGGTGAGTGACTTAAACATAAAGAAGGAAACCATAAGTAAATTGGGTAAACACAGAAAAGTATACATGTCAGACCTTTGGGAGGGGAAAGACTTTAAAACCAAGCAAGACATAGAAAGAATCACAAAATGTAAAATGAATAATTTTGACTACATCAAATTAAAAAGCTTTTGTACAAACAAAACCAATGTAACTAAAAGCAGAAGGGAAACAACAAACTGGGAAAAAATCTTCACAGAAACCTGTGACAAACGTTTAATTACTCAAATTTATAAAGAGCTAAATCAACTGTACAAAAAATGAAGCCATTCTCCAATTGATAAATGGGCAAGGGTCATGGATCGGCAGTTCTCAGATAAAGAAATCAAAACTATTAATAAGCACATGAAGAAGTGTTCTAAATCTCTTATAATCAGAGAGATTCAAATCAAAACAACTCTGAGGTATCACCTCATATCCAACAGACTGGCTAACATGTCAGTGAAGGAAAGAAATGAAAGCTGGAGGGGATGTGGCAAAGTTGGGACATTTATTCATTGCTGGTGCAGTTGTGAAATGATCCAACCATTCCGGAGGTCAATTTGGAACTCTGTCCAAAGGGCGATAAAAGAATGTCTGCCCTTTGATCCAGCCATAGCACTGCTGGGTTTGTACCCCAAAGAGACAATAAGTAAAAAGACCTGTACAAAAATTTTCATAGCTGCACTCTGTGGTGGCCAAAAATTAGAAAATGAGGGGATGCCCTTCAATTGAGGAATGGCTGAACAAATTGTGGTATATGTTGGTGATGGAATACTATTTTGCTCAAAGGAATAATAAAGTGGAGGAGTTCCATGGAGACTAGAACAGCCTCCAGGAAGTGATGCAGAGCGAGAGGAGTAGAACCAGGAGAACATTGTACACAGAAACTAATACACTGTGGTATAATCAAACGTAATGGACTTCTACATTAGTGGCGGTGTAATGTCCCTGAACAATCTGCAGGGATCTAGGAGAAAAAACACTGTTCATAAGCAGAGGACAAACTGTGGGAGTAGAAACACAGAGGAAAAGCAACTGCCTGAATACAGCGGTTGAGGGGACATGACAGAGGAGAGACTCTAAATGAACACTCTAATGCAAATATTATCAACATAGCAATGGGTTCAAATCAAGAAAACAATGCCCAGTGTATTTACGTGTCCGCTATGGGGGATGGGGGGGGGGGGGAGGAAAAGAAAATTATATATGTCTTTAATGAATAATGCTTGGAAATGATCAAATAAAATATTAAAAAAGAGATAGGGAAGTTATTGACATCTTGATAAAAGGCATTATAGACAATGAGGAAATATCTGCAATATGTATGCACCAAAAGGCATAGCATCCAAATTTCTAAAGGAGAAACTAGAGGAGCTCAAGGATGTAATAGATAGAAAAACTATACTAGTGGGAGATCTGAACCTTCCTCTATCAGAACTAGATAAATCAAACCAAAAAATAAATAAGAAAGAGGTAAGAGAAGTGAATTAAATCTTAGAAAAATTAGGGTTAGTAGACATGTGAAGAAAAATAAATAGGGACAAAAAGGAATGCACCTTCTCCACAGCACATGGTACATTCACAAAAACTGACCATGTATTAGGGCACAAAAACATTGCAAACACGTGCAAAAGGGCAGAAATAATAAATGCAACCTTCTCAGGCCACAATGCAATGAAAATAATAATTAGTAAAGGTACATGGAGAGATAAATCAAAAATTAATTGGAAATAAAACAATATGATTCTCCAAAACTGGTTAAAGAACAAATCATAAAAAAATTAATAACTTCATTGAAGTAAATGACAATGGTGAGACATCCTTTCAAAACCTATGGGTTGCAGCCAAAGCAGTACTCAGGAGTAAATTTATATCCTTTAGTTCATATATAAACAAATTAAGAAGGGCAGAGTTCAATCAATTGGCCATGCAAATTAAAAAAACTAGAAAGTGAACAAATTAAAAATCCTCAGATGAAGACTAAATTAGAGATCCTAAAAATCAAAGGAGAAATCAATAAAATTGAAAGTCAAAGAACTTTGTAATATTTATTGGAAAAGGAAATGGGGAGGATATGACAAATGGGGAATAAAGGGAATGTCTGTAGCAGGGTATGTAGGAGTTTAGGGGAGAGAAAATATTGCTTGGAGAGGCTAAGGAGAGAGATGACCCCTGCTGAGAGGAAGCAGCAGGGGTCCAATGTCCTGGAATGTCCTGGAATGACTGAACTGAAGTTCAGCTCTCCTTCTCCTCTATGGCCAGAAAAGATAGTCCACTTATCTGACTGTGAATTCAAATAATATAAAGTTTAATAACCAGTTGGAATGGGAGTTTTTTTCCTCAGCTTCAGAATTGAGGACAGGCCCCGAGGCTGGCGAAGGGTTCTTCCACTTCTATCTACTCTATATCAGTTCTGCTTTGTCTAATTCAGAATCTTAGTAGTAGACAGAAAGAAAACAAGAATAGTTCTAACTTTCAGAAGTAATTGGGCCTAAATCTTTCTGCTGAACCAAGAAGAGACACACCACTCCAGACTGGACTGAATAAGCTCCTCTCATCTCCAACACCATGAAGAAAGTACCAGTCACAAGACCCAACTACCACTCCTGGAAGGAAGGAAGTGCTAGCCACAAGACCCAACTGCCACTCCCAGTTGCCCCTTCCACCACCAACTGTTGGTCTAGTTTCCTTTCCACAACTATTGATTTAATAAATAAGACTAGAAGCTGGTACTTTGAAAAAACAAATAAAATAGTCAAAGTACTAGTCAGTCTAATTTAAAAAATGAAAGAAAAAAACCAAATTGACATTATACCAGATGAAAAGGTAAACCTCACCTCTAATAAAGAGGAAATTAAGGCAATCATTAAAAACGACTATGCCCAATTATATGGCAACAAAGGAGGCAATCTAAGTGATATGGAGAAATACTTACAAAAATATAAATTGCCTAGACTAAAAGAGGAAGAAATAAACTACCTAAACAACCCCATATCAGAAAAAGAAATTGAACAAGCGATCAAAGAACTCCCTAAGAAAAAATCCCCAGGTCCAGGTGGATTCACAAATAAATTCTATCAAACATTCAAAGAACAACTAATCCCAATATTATTCAAATTATTTGACAGAATAAGCCAAGAAGGGGTTCTACCAAATTCATTTTACGACACAAACATGGTACTGATCCCAAAGCCAGGCAGTTTAAAAACAGAGAAAGAAAGCTATAGACCAATCTCCCTAATGAATATAGATGCAAAAATCTTAAATAAGACACTAACCAAAAGACTCCAGCAAGTCATCACAAGGGTTATCCACTATGATCAGGTACGATTCATACCAGGAATGCAAGGATGGTTCAGTATTAGGAAAACCATCCACATAATTGACCATATTAACAAGCAAACCAACAAAAATCACACCTATCTCCTCTGTATTTTGCATTTTTGCTCCATAAAATGTGTCCAAAGTTACTCCCTTCTTCTTGTTTTTCTTTGTGTTTTGATGCTTTTGTGCTTCTGTGCTGTTTGCCATCTCTATCTGAGTGGGGAGGACTAGCTCTTCTTATATCTGTCTGGTGTTCAGAGGCTTTAGCCCCAGGCAAAATGTCTGTTCTCCACAGCTGTTCTGTCTTCCCGGGGAAGCCAGGAATTTGCTGGTGTTTCGATGTTACTGCTCTCCTCAGTTTCCTCGTGATGCTTCTCCATTGCCTTACTTCCATGCTCTTAGCCTTGCTTGGCACTGTCCGCAAGGTATTTCAGTGCCTTTGCCGGACAGAAGACCCTGCACTCTGAGGGGGGAGGATCCGTGGCTCCCCGGAGCTCTGAGGGCTCCTGATAGGATTAACTTCAGCTGGGTTGGACTGAGTATGCGAGAATCAGATGGAAGGATCCAGCCAGGGGGCTACAGGCTCCCCCTGCACCCCCCCTTCTCTCTCTGTTTTCCTGCTATCTGTGTTGGGTGCCCCTGCAACTGGGTCAGGTTGTTTTCAGGATGCAGCCTTCAGAATAGGTGGCCCAGAGGTCCTTTTGCTGGCTCTGAGGTTCCCACTGCTGCCTCAGACTCAATGCTCTGGGTTGGAAGGGATGGGTCCTGGGACCTTCCTTCTGTCTACCCCTTAGATCTGAGTGATCTAGGGTTCTGGCTTTTGGGAGGGCCGTACCTTTTGATCCAGGTCCAGGAGGAGGGTTCCCGGACTCGGGGGGGGGGAACTGAGAGCAGGACCATCCCAGACCCCGGGCTTCCCTGGGAAGACAGAACAACAGCTGCATAGAACCTACAAATTTGCCTAGAGCTAAAGCCTCTGAACACCAGACAGATATAAGAAAAATTAGTCCTCCCCACTCAAAGATGAAAAACAGCACAGAAAAGCCTCAAAATGGCAAGAAAAACAAGAAGAAGGGGGCAACTTTGGACACATTTTATGGAGCAAAAATACAAAATACAGGGGAGATAGAAGAGGAAACACAAGCAAATGATCTGAAACCTTCCCATGGAAATGGAAACTCTCCACAACATCATGAAGAATTTGAATCAGAAATGATCAAAAAGATGGAAGCCTTCTGGGAGGAAAAGTGGGAAATAATGCAAAAGAAATTCATGCATCTACAAAACCAGTTTGACCAAACTGAAAAGGAAAACAAGGCTTTAAAGGTCAGAATCAGGCAACTGGGAGACAATGATCTTGAAAAAGAGCAAGAATTAATAAAGCAAATCCAAAAGGCCAAGAAATGTGAAGAGAACATAAAATATCTCACTGACAAGGTCATAGACTTGGAAAATAGAGGTAGAAGAGACAAGTTAAGAATAATTGGACTACCAGAAAAGCCAGAAATAAACAGCAAACTCGACATTGTAATACAAGAGATAATCAAAGAAAATTGCCCAGATATACTAGAACAAGGGGGCAATACAGGCACTGAAAGAGTTCACGGAACACCCTCTATACTAAATCCCCAAAAGACAACTCCCAAGAATGTAATTGCCAAATTGCAAAGCTTTCAAGCAAAAGAAAAATTCTTACAAGAAGCCAGAAAAAGACAATTTAGATATAAAGGAATGCCAATCAGGGTCACACATGATCTTTCATGTGCCACTCTGAATGATAGTAAGGCATGGAACATGATTTTCAGAAAGGTAAGAGAGCTGGGCCTTCAACCAAGAATCAGCTATCCATCGAAACTGACTGTATATTTCCAGGGGAAATTATGGACATTCAACAAAATAGAATATTTCCAAGTTTTTGCAAAGAAATGACCAGAGCTCTGTGGAAAGTTTGATATCGAAAAACAAAGAGCATGGAATACCTGAAAAGGTAAATATGAAGGAAAGGGAAAAGGAGAAAAATGTTATCTTTTTCTTTTATTCAAACTCTCTTCTAAAAGGACTATATTTATATCAATCTATGTATATTAATATGTGGGGAAAATGTAATGTGCAAATAGGGGGAAAAGAAGGACCAAATAGAATAATCTTTCTCACACAAAGATTCACACGGGATGGAGAGGGGAAGAAAACTCGTATAAGAAGGAGAGGAAGAGAGTTTTTACTTAAACCTTACTCTCAGGGAAATCAACTCTGAGAGGGAAGAACATCCAGATCCATTGGGATCTTGAATTCTATCTTACCCAACAAGGGTAGGGCGAAGGGAAAACCAAGGGGCTGAGGGGAGAAGGAACACAAAAAAGGGAGGGAAGATTAGGGGGAAGTGGAGGGAAAAAAAGGGAGGGTCTAGAAAGGGAAACATATCAAGGGAGGGGCCTAGGGGGACTGATTAAAGTAAATCACTGTATTAAAAGGTAGAGATGAAGAAGAAAGGTTAGAATTAGAGAAGGATATCAAAATTCCAGGGAGTCCACAAGTGACAGTCATAACTTTGAAAGTGAATGCGATGAACTCACCCATAAAACACAGACGAACAGCAGAATGGATTAGAATTCAAAACCCTACCATATGTTGTTTTCAAGAAACACACATGAGGTGGGTAGACACCCAAAAGATCAGAATTAAAGGATGGAGTAAGACCTTCTGGGCCTCAACTGACAGAAAGAAGGCAGGAGTAGTAATCATGATATCTGATAAAGCCAAAGCAAAAATAGACCTGGTTAAAAGGGATAGGGAAGGTAATTATATTTTGTTAAAAGTGACTTTAGATAATAAAGAAATATCACTAATTAACATGTATGCACTAAATAACATAGCACCCAAATTTCTAATGGAGAAACTAGGAGAATTGAAGGAAGAAATAGACAGTAAAACCATATTAGTGGGAGACTTGAACCAACCATTATCAAATTTAGATAAATCAAATAAAAAAATAAATAAGAAAGAGGTAAATTATGTGAATGAAATATTAGAAAAATTAGAATTAATAGACATATGGAGAAAAATAAATAGGGACAAAAAGGAATACACCTTCTTCTCAGTACCAAATGGCACATTCACAAAGATTGATCATACACTGGGTCACAGAAAGATGGCATACAAATGCAGAAAAGCAGAAATAATAAATGCAGCCTTTTAAGATCACAAGGTAATAAAAATAATGATCAGTAATGGAACATGGAAAACCAAATCAAAAATTAATTGGAAATTGTAGCAGTCCAGCCCATAGACACTATGGGGAGACAAGGAATGTGAGTGAGCACATAGCCATCCTGTGCATGGCAATAAATTTTATTGCCAGCGTGGCTGAAGTTTAGGCGCGAAACCTGGCTTTCCTTTGTCTCACTCTCCCGGGGATAATAACCCCACCTTCACCTTGTCATAAGTTGCATTATCCAATGGGAATACCCCAGGTAACTCATCCATATGTATTGAGGTATCATATAACTGTTCAATATGTATTGAGCTGTCAAGACTATAAATAAACGAGCCCCAGTAAGCTCCCCCCACTTGAAGAGCATTCCCAGGTTTGGCAAGGGGCATCTTCTCCCCTGCCTGTCTCTCTCTCTCTCTTCTCTATCTTTCTCACTAAGGCCTGGTCTTTGGGCCAGGCCTGCCTTACTTCCTCTCTTTCTCCTAATGCTACCTAGCATTATCTACCTCCTTCTGTTTCTGATCTCCTTTCCATCTGAGCTAGCATTATCCTCTGACCAGTATGGTGTTAAGTTGAGATCATTGGGTGGTTTTAGCCTGAATAATTACACTCAGTGGTTGGAGCTTAGCTGTGGCTCATACAAATAATATTTGTCTACTGACTCGGTTATTCACATCTCTAAAGTCGGCTCGTTCACGCCCTTCGCGGGATCAAAACTTCTACTCTATCTCTATCCTCTCTTTCTCACCTTTACAGCCTCTCGCAGGCCGGGAGGCTACATACTGGCGCCCACGTGCCTAGGACTCACACCTGGCACTTTCTCGTGGCATTCTACCTTTATTTCTCACAGCAATAGGGAGGGCGCGCCCCGAGACGCGAAGGATTTCTCAGGCTAGGCTGAACGAAGCCAGAGAACAAGCCCTTTGAGTCTGGCCAACGGAAGGTGAGTTGTTCTCAGAGATGGGTTTGACTATTTCCTCCCATGCAGGTTATATACGACTCCTCATGTCGTTAATTTAACTGGGAGGTAGGAAGGTCTCTAAAGCGCAGATCAAAGCCTTGCTACAAGTAATTCAAAAGGCTTCCTCAGCCTCTCCACCTATGGGGATGCTAGAAGTTGCTCAATGGGACCTTATAGGACAATCTTTAAAGGACTATCAAAAGGAAGGTAACAGAGTCAGGAAAACGGTATTTAACACCTGGTCAATTATCAGAACTATTCTAGAGGATTTAGCTATTCAAACCT
Organism: Monodelphis domestica; assembly: GCF_027887165.1. Classification (NCBI taxonomy): domain Eukaryota; kingdom Metazoa; phylum Chordata; class Mammalia; order Didelphimorphia; family Didelphidae; genus Monodelphis; species Monodelphis domestica. Next base: position 100,318,358 of record NC_077229.1, on the reverse strand, counting down.
CTAATGCAGGGGAGAAGGAATCTCCACAGACTCAGGAATTTAAAAAGCAGGATCTCAAAAGCACTGCTCCTGAGGAGACTGATGGGGGAAGCGAAGGAGAGTGTTCAGGATGGTCTGGGGATCCTCCAGAGGCCCCAGGCTATAATTCAAAGGAGAGTAAAACAAAAGAGTCATTTACAACTCCAAGGCTGTATCCTTCTTTAAACACTCTGACCCCTCCCCCTCCCACCCCTCCCCCAGACTACCGGTTGGCTTCACAAGCCTCTCTTGTTGCCACCCCACCCCCACCTTGCTCGCCTGAAGTTTCTAAGCCTGATTCACTCAGGAATGAGCCGATCTCGCCTACTCAAAAAGGCAAGGAGGATATTTCTGCTTTACCAGTCAGGTATATAGAGGACCCTGAGGATGCCAACAGACGCATTGCTCAGCACAAGCCCATAGACTGTAAGGTCTTGAAAATGCTCAGAAGCAGCGTATTGAAAAACGGGGCAATCGCTCCATTCACATTAGCGCTCCTCAGTAATCTGACTCAACAGACACTCACACCGGCTGACTGGTACCTGGCAGCCGAGTCCGCCCTCAGCGGAGGTGACTATCTGACCTGGAAGCTGAAATTCCATGATCTATGTTCCCTGCAGGCCTCCGAGAACAGGCAGGCAGGAATCAACGTGCCCTTTGAACAATTGGTAGGGCAAGGAGAATTCGAACCAATTGCTAGGCAAATCGCAGCCACAGAGCAGGTTTTTAACCAGATAGCCAGTGCTGCCACTAAGGCATGGAGAGCCCTACCCGGGAAGGATTCAGAGAGCCTGTACACAGAGATCATCCAAAAGCAAAACGAATCTTTTGCTGACTTTGTGGATAGGCTCAGTACAGAAGTCCGCAGACATATCCCTCATGAAGATGCAGCTAAGGTTCTCATTAGGGACCTTGCTTTTTTAAATGCTAATGAACAGGCCAGAAGAGCTTTAGCTCCCATTAAAGCTACAGGGACCCTGACAGATTTTTTAAGAGCTTGCCAAGACATAGGCATGGGTGAGACACGAACTATTTTAACAGTACGTGAGCAGCCAAGAATGCCTAAAGGGCAATGCCATGCGTGCGGCAGGAGAGGTCACTATCGTAGAGCATGTCCAAATAAAAGAACAGGAAAGACTCCAGATATCTGCCCCAAATGCGGAAAGGGCAGGCATTGGGCTTCTGAGTGCAGAGCTGGCAATAAGCGAAGTCTTCCCAACACAGGGTCTAACACCCAGTTAAACTAGACTTCGGGCCAGCCTTGAGCCCAGGAGTAAATCAGGGCAGAACCATGAGGTATTCTTTTCGATTCCCTATAATTGCAGCCGAAAGCATAATACTAAAAGAGAAGTCAGAACCGACTTGGATTCCAGCTAGCTTTCGTTTTCCAGTACCTCAAGGTGCTAAAGGGTTAATACTAGGCGACCCTGACCTCATTGCAAAAGGTTTAGAAATCTTTCCCACATTGTTTCAGGATGAGGAGACAAATGGGCTCCACATCCTGGCTGCTGCAAGGCCAGCATTTTGCATTTCAAAGGACACTAATCTAGCCTACCTGACCATATTCCCTGAAGCTGATTTCTCTCTAAAGAGCAAGCTTCAAAAAAGCAGCCTTGACTCCACAGCCCATGGATTGTTTTGGTCTCAAAAAGTGACTCAGGATAGGATGGTAATGTCTTTATTTGTAGAAGACAGGGTTATCTCTGGCATCCTGGATTCTGGAGCAGACATCTCGGTGATCTCTGCTACGGATTGGCCAGAATCATGGGAAGTCATTGAACCTCACCAGAAGTTAATAGGCATAGGCACTCCTGAGCACATTCTCCAATCAGCGAATACTTTATCGTGGTCTGATAGTGAAGGACATAGAGGTATCTTTAAACCTTATGTACTAGATATTGCCCAATCTCTTTGGGGCAGAGAGGTGATGTCCGCAATGAACATAACATTGACCACATCGGACAAAATGCACACAGAATTTGTGGGTGCGGCAAGCGTCGCCCCGCTATTCGCTGACCCTATCACGTGGTTAAATTCCAAACCCATTTGGATTAACCAATGGCCGATATCTAAGGAGAAATTAGTACATTTAGGGGCCATAATACAGGAACAATTAAGCTTAGGTCACATACGAGAATCAAACAGTCCCTGGAACACCCCGATTTTTCTAGTGCCAAAGAAGGCAGGGAAGTGGAGGCTAGTCCATGATCTTAGGAAGATCAATGAACAGCTAGTGGACATGGGGACGAGGCAACCGGGATTACCTTCCCCGGGTCTGATTCCCATAAACTGGAAGCTGATAGTTATAGATTTGAAGGATTGTTTTTTCAATATCCGCCTGTCCCCACAAGATTGTCACAGATTTGCATTCTCTGTACCCTCAATAAATTATGGTACTCCTTTCAAAAGATTCGAATGGCTCTGCCTTCCACAAGGGCTTCGTGTAAGCAGCTGTTTATGTCAGAAATATGTAGCTAATGCACTAGAAAAGGTTAGACACCGACACGCCAAATATCACATAATCCAATATGTAGATGACATTCTGTTAGCGGCGCCATCTAGTGGCGAAGTGGAGATATTGCTCGCATACGCCACCAAAGCTTTAACGGCGGCAAATCTGGTCATCTCTAAGGAAAAGATTCAAACCACGCCCCCTTACAAGTACCTAGGAACGCTAGTATATGATCAAGAGATCCGACCACAGAAAATTGAGATTTGTAGAGATTCCCTGAATACATTGAACGATTTCCAGAAGTTGTTAGGTGATATTAATTGGCTCAGACCTTTTCTAAAAATCTCTACAGGACAGTTAGAAAACCTGTATGCCACTTTAAAGGGAGATGCTGCGTTATCATCCCCTAGAACACTTTCTCCCAAAGTGGAGGAGGAGTTAAAGGTAGTGGAAGAAGCGGTGTCAAAAGCCAGATTGTATAGAATTGATCCATCATTACCCTTAATAGCATCTGTTCTACAGACAAGGTATACTCCCACAGGTGCTTTACATCAGGACCAACACATCATAGAATGGATTCATTTAGCCAATCAACAAACTAAATCCCTCACTAGCTATCTAGAACTTATCATTTTACTGATAACTCAGATCAGAAAAAGGGCAAGACAGTTAACTGGCATAGATCCTAGTACAATTCATGTGCCTATAACAAGAGAGCAAGTTCAGAATTTATTTGCACAGTCTTTGCCATGGCAAATTGCTTTTGCAGATTATACAGGACAGATAGATAATCACATTCCTGCTAATAAGATACTGCAGTTTGTAAAATTGACTCCTATTATTTTTCCAAGAATGACATCCATGCATCCCCTTGTAGATGCTGTGAACGTTTTTACAGATGCATCAAAACATGGGAGAGCAGGAGCTGTAGTCCAGGATAGCACAATGTTATTAGACACTACTTATGGCTCTCCACAAAAAGCTGAATTAGCTGCAGTTCGCAGTGTGCTAAGGGATGTAGTACAACCTTGTAATATAATCTGTGATTCATTATACGTGGTTAATTTTGTTAATTCGCTGGAAACAGCAAAGATTAAACCTGTACCTGATGAAGAGTTATATCTCTTGTTCCGTACCACCCAGATGGTGATATGGCAAAGGCAGAACAAATTTTTTATAACACATATTCATTCACACACTAACCTCCCTGGTCCTCTCTCGGAGGGAAACGCTAAGGTGGATACCTTAGTGGCATCTGCTTTTCAAGATGCAGTTAGATCACATTCTTTATTGCACCAAAATGCGAAATCTCTCAAATGCCAATTTGACATTACTAAAAGACAGGCACAGGAGATAATCCAGCAATGCAGCTCGTGTGCCCAGTTCTCCTCTACACCTCTTCCCCCAGGAGCTAATCCCCGAGGACTCAAAGCTAACCAGCTTTGGCAGATGGATGTGACTCAATATGCTCCTTTTGGAAGGTGGAAGTATGTGCATGTGACAATTGACACATACTCAAGGGTCATATGGGCCACGGCACAAACGGGAGAAAAAGTTTCTCATGTCATTGCACACTTGCTGGAAGCATTTGCGCATTTGGGCATTCCAAGTCAGATAAAAACTGACAATGGTACTGCATACACCAGCAAAAGGTTTGCAGAATTTTGCAAACTGTGGAATATAAACCACAAAACTGCAATTCCAGGTAACTCCACTGGTCAAGCAATAGTGGAGAGAGCTAACAGGACTCTCAAGAACCAGATACAAAAACAAAAAGGAGAGTACCTAACAATTTATGAGGGTGATATCTCAAAACCCAAACCTATTATTCCTAACAAATTGTTAAGGATGGTACTTTTAACTCTCAATCATTTCTCCATCCCAGAAGGGCTGAATGCTACACCTATGCAGACGCATTTTGAGCGTCATGATACAATGGACACGGTGCAGCAGCCCTGGGTTTTTTGGAGATTGCCAGGAGACAAAGATTACAGAGGTCCGAACAGACTAATAACGATGGGTCGAGGATATGCTTGTGTTTCCACAGATGATGGAGAGATCTGGACTCCCAGTAAGCATCTCAAACCATGGAAGGGACCACTTCCAGATGCAAGGGGAGCAGAGGAACAGGCTCACCAGTCTAGCACCGCACCGGCTGCCCGAGACCAGGACGAGAAGCAGACGAGCATCGCTGCTGTCTCCAGTCAGCTACCTGATGGTCAAGCACAGGGCACCGGGATCGAAGGCAACACTGGTGAATGCACACACTCCGAACACTGACATTACATTTACTCTGATGACATTCACTATTTTGACTTTGCTGAACATCTGTCATGCTGAAGTCTACTGGTCCATCGTGCCCAAACCTCCTATTTTGAGAATGTTAACTTGGAGGGACAAGCCCCCTCTGGTATATGTTAACAACACGGACTGGCTACCACACCCTATTCTAGCCAAACGTGTTCCTCTAGAGTCTGAAGGGGCTCTGTACAATTATTCAGGATCTACTGTGTATCCTCCATTTTGTATGTCTTTTTGAAATTCGTTTATTGGTAATTCTTTCTGTGTACCACGCAGACATCAAGCGTGGATTGTCAAAAATGCCACTGACAACAGTTATGTAGGGGTTGGCATGGGTGTGATAGGAATGGGAGATGAGTTAGCACGTAAGACGTTCCAATCTAAACACCCTGCTAACAAGTACCTATGTCCAAATCAGATAGGTACGGTACAAAAAGAGTTGCCATGGACAGATTGTTCTGTCCGAGTTCCCAGAAAGGTTAAGATGCCGGCAACCACATTTACATTTACATTTACATTTACATAACATTTACAATTGGGCACCCAGGTTACGTTGTGGTCGCTCTGAACAGCTGACACGATTAGACAAATACACTGACTATGAGAAATGGCACATGCCATGTCAGAATTTTCAGAAAATTGAGGACTTACTAGAAGTGGACAAGGCTGGTTCTAGACTTGCTATTGAAGCAGGTCCTATACAGAACACGCAGTGGAAGATAGTGGCTGCCACGCAGCCGATATACAAGTTTAAGGTCAAGGTGAAGAACTCAAGACTTGATCTTGAGTATGACAGTCACGTTAATGTCACTGCATGTGTTTTTGCTCCTTATGTAATGCTAGTAGGTAACAGCCTTCAAATTTTTAAAAATGACCAAGCTCTATATGAGATCAACTGCACAAAATGTCGACTACATCAATGCCTTAGTCCTAAAAACCAAGATTCATATGTTGCTATCATGTATCATCCACCTTTAATGTGGGTACCTGTCGACTTGACAGAGACGTGGGCATCTACGCCTACTGTGCACATCATTCAAAAGGCATTTAACATGGTTATACATAGGTCCAAGAGAATGGTCTTGGAGATTATAGGAGCCGTAGTCTCAGTAATTGCCATGATCACATCACTAACCACGGCAACATTGGCATTAACTTCCTCTATCCAGAACCATGAGTTCATACACGAAGTGGTGTCTAACTCTTCCAAATTATGGCACACTCAGCAGAGTATTGACTTAGCTTATAGAAATGAGCTGGACAGTTTAAAAGATGCTGTGTTTTGGTTAGGTAAAGAGGTTGAAGCTTTACACACAAGAATTACTTATCCCTGTCATTACAATCAAACGGGTTATTGTATTACTCCGTTGCCATATGATAATGTGTCATATGAATGGCAACTGGTCGTTCAGCACATCAAGGGTGCTTGGGGAAGCCATAACAGCACCTTGGACATTATTAAATTGCAACAGCAGATCAACAGATTAGACCAAATTGTATATGAGAATGAAGCTGCAAACATAGCTGCAAATTAGGAAGCAACTTTATCTTCCCTAGATCCCCAAAATTGGTTTGGTAGAGCTAACTTAACCAGCATTGGTACTATCATTTTATTCATATTATTGGCTATTGGTTTGATTATACTTTGCAGCAGAAGCTGTAAAAACAGAGCCTACATTCAAGGCATACTGCCAGAATTGGCACGGTCTTATCACACTAGGCAATTGGTGCCTGAAAATGTTGAATTGAACACGACCATTCCATGAAAGACCAGAGTATCATGATATTTTACATTCCAATCTCTGCTATATACTGAGAATGTGAAGGCATGTTTGCTATGTCACATGTCTGTCCCTCCTGAATTGTTCAGAGAGGATGTTTTTTCTTTAAAGGGATCTCTCCCACCACACAATCAAAAAGAAAAGGGAGAGGAATCTTATACAGATCAGTATTTCTAAGAAATCTTACAGAGATCAGTATTTTGCTCTAAGATCAGTATTTATATTTTAGAGGACACTTTTTAAGTCACTTTTGATTGATCAACCTTGAATTTTTTCTTTTACACTATTAAGGCCAGAACTTTGAGTATAAAGAAGGTACTGTTAATGCTCTGATCCAAATTATGAAGGTGCAAAGATTTCTAGAATTACAGTCACCTTACGGTCAGTAAACATGAGAACATGACAGAAATTGTTAATTTTCAGTTGACCATTCTGGAGAGTGATGTCTGATTGCATGCAACGGGAATCATAATGAATCTTTCATTATGGACCAGACAGCCTAAGCCAAGGTGATGCATTTTCCATGTGAAATGGATGCTTGAGGTTGGGGAATGCAGAGACATGGTGCACTGACGCCCTCAGTCACTGGATGTCCTGGCATCGTCCTACCAACCAGTTTCTTAGGTGGCAGGCATCTGGCAGTGAGAGCGAATAGTTCCCAAAGATGCAGAATCAGTTCAAGAGAAGGAAAGCATTTATCCTTCGGGTCCAGAGGAGGTCAGTTTTGCTAATCATGATGAGATCTGACAGCTTCTCATGGTTCTGACTGGCGAAGAGTGACGTGGTTAACTGAAGCACCTATCTTGTCAGACAGAGAACTTCTACCTCATGAAACCAGGATCAGTGTTATGGAAATTATTTTTTCTTTTTGACATTTTTATATCTTATATAATTATTTTGTTAAGCACATAGATAGAAAGAAAGTTCACACTTGATTTTTATATTTGAGTTTTATAATCTGGTTTGATTTTCTCACTTTGAATTATTATGATTGTGCACCAGTGTGTTTATATTTAGCGTGTGTTGAGTTACATTTTGATATTACTCTATTCATTTGTGTGTCAAACAAAAAGGGGGAGATGTAGCAGTCCAGCCCATAGACACTATGGGGAGACAAGGAATGTGAGTGAGCACATAGCCATCCTGTGCATGGCAATAAATTTTATTGCCAGCGTGGCTGAAGTTTAGGCGCGAAACCTGGCTTTCCTTTGTCTCACTCTCCCGGGGATAATAACCCCACCTTCACCTTGCCATAAGTTGCATTATCCAATGGGAATACCCCAGGTAACTCATCCATATGTATTGAGGTATCATATAACTGTTCAATATGTATTGAGCTGTCAAGACTATAAATAAACGAGCCCCAGTAAGCTCCCCCCACTTGAAGAGCATTCCCAGGTTTGGCAAGGGGCATCTTCTCCCCTGCCTGTCTCTCTCTCTCTCTTCTCTATCTTTCTCACTAAGGCCTGGTCTTTGGGCCAGGCCTGCCTTACTTCCTCTCTTTCTCCTAATGCTACCTAGCATTATCTACCTCCTTCTGTTTCTGATCTCCTTTCCATCTGAGCTAGCATTATCCTCTGACCAGTATGGTGTTAAGTTGAGATCATTGGGTGGTTTTAGCCTGAATAATTACACTCAGTGGTCGGAGCTTAGCTGTGACTCATACAAATAATATTTGTCTACTGACTCGGTTATTCACATCTCTAAAGTCGGCTCGTTCACGCCCTTCGCGGGATCAAAACTTCTACTCTATCTCTATCCTCTCTTTCTCACCTTTACAGCCTCTCGCAGGCCGGGAGGCTACAGAAATTAAACAATATGATACTCCAAAATAATTTAGTTAGAGAAGAAATCATAGAAACAATTAATAATTTCATTGAGGAAAATGACAATGGTGAGAAATCCTTTCAAACCTTTTGGGATGCAGCCAAAGCAGTAATGAGAGGTCAATTCATATCCCTGAGTGCATATACTAACAAACTAGGGAGAACAGAGATCAATGAATTGAAAATGCAAATAAAAAAACTCGAAAGCGATCAAATTAAAACCCCCCAGCAGAACACCAAACTAGAAATCCTAAAAATTAAGGGAGAAATTAATAAAATAAAAAGTGATAGAACTATTGATTTAATAAATAAGACACAAAGCTGGTACTTTGAAAAAACAAACAAAATAGACAAAGTACTGTTCACTCTAATTAAAAAAAAGAAAGAAGAAAAGCACATTAACAGCATCAAAAATGAAAAGGGGGACATCACCTCCAATGAAGAGGAAATTAAGGCAAACATTAAAAGTTATTTTGCCCAATTATATGGCAATAAATACACCTAACTGCCTAGACTAACAGAAGAAGAAATAGAATTCTTAAATAATCCCATATCAGAAAATGAAATCCAACAGGCCATCAAAGAATTCCCTAAGAAAAAATCCCCAGGGCCAGACGGATTCACAAGTGAATTCTATCAAACATTCAGAGAACAGTTAATCCCAATACTATACAAACTATTTGATATAATAAGCAAAGAGGGAGTTCTACCAAACTCCTTTTATGACACAAACATGGTACTGATTCCAAAACCAGGCAGGTCAAAAACAGAGAAAGAAAACTATAGACCAATCTCCCTAATGAATATAGATGCAAAAATCTTAAATAGGATACTAGCAAAAAGACTCCAGCATGTGATCAGAAGTGTCATCCACCATGATCAAGTAGGATTTATACCAGGGATGTAGGGCTGGTTCAATATCAGGAAAACCATCCACATAATTGACCACATCAACAAGCAAACCAACAAAAATCACATGATTATCTCAATAGATGCAGAACAAGCCTTTGATAAAATACAACACCCATTCCTATTAAAAACACTAGGAACATAGGAATAGAAGGGTCATTCCTAAAAATAATAAACAGTATATATCTAAAACGGTCAGCTAATATCATCTGCAATGGGGAATAACTAGATGCATTCCCAATAAGATCAGGAGTGAAACAAGGATGCCCATTGTCATCTCTATTATTTGACATTGTATTAGAAACACTAGCAGTAGCAATTAGAGAAGAAAAAGAAATTGAAGGCATCAAAATAGGCAAGGAGGAGACCAAGTTATCACTCTTTGCAGATGACATGATGGTCTACTTAAAGAATCCTAGAGATTCAACCAAAAAGCTAATTGAAATAATCAACAACTTTAGCAAAGTAGCAGGATACAAAATAAACCCACATAAATCATCAGCTTTTCTATATATCTCCAACACAGCTCAGCAGCAAGAACTAGAAAGAGAAATCCCATTCAAAATCACCTTAGACAAAATAAAATACCTAGGAATCTACCTCCCAAGACAAACACAGGAACTATATGAACACAACTACAAAACACTTGCCACACAACTAAAACTAGACTTGACCAATTAGAAAAACATTAACTGCTCATGGATAGGAGGAGCTAATATAATAAAAATGAACATCCTACCCAAACTTATTTATCTATTTAGTGCCATACCCATTGAACTGCCAAAATATTTCTTCACTGATTTAGAAAAAAAACATAACAAAGTTCATTTGGAAGAACAAAGGATCAAGAATATCCTGGGAAATAATAAAAAAAATATAAAGGAAGGGGGCCTTGCAGTACCAAATCTCAAACTATATTACAAAGCAGCATTCATCAAAACAATTTGGTACTGTGGTGCTTTCAGCTAGTCCCTGAGAATCTAGAGATTGCTTAGCCCTCACTCTCACTCTGGTGAGGTAGATCGTGTGGGAATAGGAGGATTAGCTTGCCCTTTGATAACTTTAGTTTTCCACCCTAATACAGTGGGAATACCCAAACCCTGCCTATTTTTAAGGTTGCATCCAGTGGTAGAGCTCCTTTATTCATCTGATTTTGATTTCTGTACTTTTGAGACACTTTGTAATGATTGTTTGTAAGGAGATTCAGAAGGCTCTTGCTACTAAGTCGCCATCTTACTTCTGTCTCCCAATCTTGCTCTTGGAAGCAATTATGTCAGTCAACTAAAACTGCTTCTCACATTCAAAGAAAACCATTACTCAGAATACAGTGGTCATATAGTTAACTATATATACTGTAAATGAAAATGAGGTGTTTTTTTTTTCATTGAACCCTATACCCCTAAACATTTCCTTAAATCTGCTCCCACTTTCACAGTTAGGTAATAGGATTAAAGGCTACAGTTGCAAGTCTATGACCTTAGAAAAGAAAGGGAAAGGGGGAGGGGGAATGTAACCTCTCCTTTCATCTCATCAGTTGATGGGATTTTTAAGGATTTCCAGGTCTAGGCACTCCCCTCTTGATCTCTATGTACCTCAACTTGCACCACTCATGGTCCCAGATATTTCTTCCCTGGTCCAATCTCTACCAGAAAGAATCTTGGACTAGCACTCTAGTCCCACAGTTCCAATCCTGAAGGGTCAATCTGATAACCAAGGTAACTTGATATTCCTACCCCATTGGACAGCTCCAAGATGTATAAAACCCAAGGATACAATAAAGTTTGACTTCTTTTATCTAGAAATACCAGGCTTAAGAAAATTACCTTTAAACATTAAAGAACAACTAAAAGGGAATATGAAAATTTACATTTAAATCTCTGCCCCTCAAAATAGACTAGAAATGGGAAAGAGACAATGAGAGGGAGAAAAAAAAAGTTATGTCTTCAGGCACCTGGATTCATAGCAGGGGTGAGGAGGGATGTCCACTAATGATCAGTATTTTCTTCTACTTTGGTGATGCCATCCCAGCTACATGGGGTAGATGAAGAGCTTAGGTGCCCTAATGCCATGTTCAATATTATCACTGGCACCTCTTCCAGAATCAGTGTCTGCCTCTCCATCTATCTATCTCCTTCCTGAAACTCCTTAAGATGCATTCAAAGTACCTCTGAGGGTGAATCATTCTCATCTGTTAGTTCTCAATATTTCCCTAGGCAGGAAAATGAACAAAACTCCAAATCCCAGAATTGTCAAGTTTTTTTTTAATTCTTTTATTTAATTAATCAATTTAAAATATGTTTCCATGGTTACATGATTCATGTTCTTTCCTTCCCCTCTCCTGTAGCCAATGCACTATTCCACTGGGTATTACAAGTATCATTGATAACAACCTATTTCCACGTTATTAATATTTGCCATAGAGTGATCATTTAGAGTCTACATCCTCAATCATATCCCCATTGACCCATGTGATCAAGAAGTTGTTTTTCTTCTGTTTCTACTTCCACAGTTCTTTCTCTGGATGTGAATAGCATTCTTTCTCATAGGTCATTTAGAATTGTCCTTGATCATTGCATTGCTGCTAGTAGAAAACTCCATTATATTCACTTGTTCCACAGTGTATCAGTCTCTGTGAATAAGGTTCCCCTGGTTCTTCTCCTTTCACTCTGCTTCAATTCCTGGAGGATCTTAAAATTTGTATCAAATTCCTTCAGGGAAGTTTTAAACTAATTCCCTGGTGGAATCTCAAAAATTGCCCTCCCACACAGAGAGGGACCAGACAAGTCATTATTTTCTTACTTACTTACCAGTTCCCAATTCAAAATTAAGTAGGAGAATTACTGAAAGCTGAATAAGGAATCTACAGAGATTTTGTCCTTTTCTCTTCCCGAATAATTACTTTGGTCTTCTTCCTTTGCCTCTTCTTTCTCTCTCCATGTCTCTTCACCAAACTATATGGAGTCATTTTGCTTTTTGCTGCTTTTAAAGCTTCAGACAGTTGGAAAAGATAGCCTCTGGAATCCTTGTGATCTTTAATATATGTAAGGCTGCAAGTTCATTGCCTGAACCAAGAATGGGGGGACAGATTTTTTTCTGATCCCTGGCAAGATAAAAATTTAATACTGCCTCCTGGTAGAATGAAATATTAGTGGTTAGAAGGTGCAGTTCTGGGACAGGTTGATTCTCTGTATCTATCTTAGATAAAGATCTGAGAGCCCTCATCAGAGGTGGCATTCTCAAGGTCTGTCTGAGAAAGGGTCGGAGTGCCATTGCCTCCACCTTCTTTTAGTTTCTTATAACAAGATTGCTGACCATTCCATGAACACTGGATGATTCCTAGAACTGTTATCTTACACCAACCATTATCCTACCAGTTGCATTATCTACATTCTTGTTGCACTTTCCCATGGACCCTTCTCATAGGCAGTTGTAATTCCTGTGGTTTTTACCTTTAAAATATCTACCAATTTGCAATAAACTCAAATTCATTGCCATCAGCATCGGCCTCTTCTCACCCCACAATGTGACTGTGTCTGTGATGTTTATCTTTTCCCTTGCCCTTATCTTCAGGTGAGAACCTTCTTACTTCTACCTTTGTAGTTCCTCTTATTATTTTTCCCATCCTTACCTGTGGAACTCTGGTTCCAGTCCTTCCCCAACCCCCAGGGCATTATCATAGTTCCACTATGAGAAAATAAAAATGGGATATTATACCAAAAGTTACAAGGATAACTGAGCCCAAAGGACTAGACCAGAATGGGAAAGGAGTCTATACCTCTGATCTGAAGTCCAGAAAACTGGCTTTGAATAGATCTAGGAGAAATTCTTCCAATGCCAATTTTGTAGGTTTCTCCAGAAGGGGAAAAAGAAAGGAAGTGGAAGATTGTAGGGTGAGGACAGAAAAAGAAGAAAGTAAGGAAGAAGAAAGTAGTAAGAAAAGAATGTAGAAGAAGTACCATGTTGTCCTAGTGGTCCAACACACACACACACACACACACACACACACACACACACACACAAATACACGCGTGCGCGCATGAACGCACACACACATATTAGGAGAGAGAAAGGAAGAAGGAGGAAAGAAGCACTATTCCTTATTTATCCTGAATATAACCTATTTGCACACTACTATTTTCAAAATGTCTCCCCAATTAGACTGTGTGCTCCTTGAGAGCATGGATGGTCTTTTGCTTCCTTTCTATTCCTTGCACTTAGCACAGTGCCTGGCACATCATAAATAATACGTAGTGACTGAGTACTCAAAATAGATAAAGCAGAATCTCATCTGTTATATCATATTAATACCCTCTTTGGAGTATTATTCTCAGTAAATGTATGCTATCCTGAGGTTGCTAAAGTTTCTGGGATTTGAGGAGATGAAGGTGTGAGTGAGGAATGAGTATGTGGAATGAGAGGGAATATCAGGGTCCAGAGAGTCCCAGGCAAGTAATTGGGAAGCCTGGAACATATGGCCATAGCCCCTGGTATCCCTGTGTTCAATCAGATCTCCATCCTTCTTCCTGAGCAAGGCCAATGATATCTCTCTCCTTGGGAAGAATGTTCTTGGGAAAGAGAAATCAAAAGACTTCTTTGGAATGCCCAGTTCTGTGCCAAGACTAAGGGTGCATGTCCAATGCTCCTGAGTTAGTATGATATGTTCTCAGTGAGGAAGAGTAGATGCCAGTGAATCCCCAGATGGTCAACATGATAAGGAACATCATTGGCAATATCATTTTTATTTTCTATATATTTCTTACTCAAATTCAGAGGTTAGTATGATGGAAAGTCAGGGCAAAGAATTTCTCTCGAGCCCTATTGGCCAGTTTGAGCAAGGAAGGTACAGGAATATTATTATTACTCTGTGCCTCTGCATTTCCCCATACCTGGTTATGAGGTGCCAAACATGGCATGCAGAGAGCTCTCTATGGGCACCTGGCCACCTTCCTCTCCCCCTCTGATCCCCAAATTCCTTACTAGAAAGGCAGAGGGATTCAGGCAGAGCTGCTCCCCTCCCTTTCCCCACCAGTTCTGATGATGTTTTTTTACATGCCCTGCCCCTCTGCCCAGCAGCCCAATGGGAGTACACAGTGAGTAAGATGGGCAGCTCACAGGCAGCAGAGCTGGCCTGGGACCAAGTGCTTGAGACACTCCCCACCCCTTCTCTACACTCTTTGAGGACATTTCTTATTTCACCAGCCTTTCTCACATCTCCTACATGTCCACCCAACAGCCCAAATGAGAGTGCTTCCTCCTTTCCCTGTATGGGGTTAGGGGAGGTGGGCACCCCTGCACTTGGTGGAGGGAAGGAGGGGCACAGCACTTAGCTCTGGGGTGGGGGTGTTGGGTATGGCATTCTGGCTAGGGGGTAGGGTAGGGTAGAGGCACTTTGCCTCTAAAAGGTTCACCATCACTGCCCTAACCCATTTAAGCTAACAATAATATATTAAGGGCACCTGGGTGGTACAGGGGATAGAGTACCAACCAGGCCTGGAGTCAGTTCTTCCCAAGTTCAAATCTGGTCTACCAACTTACTAATTGTATGGCCCTGGAAAAATCACTTAGCACTGTTTCCCCCAGTTTCCACATCTATTACATGAGCTATGGAAGGAAATGGCAAACCATTCTTATATCATTGCCAAGAACACTCCAATGGGGTAATGAAGATTTGGACACAACTGAAAAATGAGTGAACAACTAAAGCATAAATACATAAACATCCCCTTGGTATTTTCTGAGGTACTTTGCTCATAAATAATATCGGCAGAAAAGTTACAAGAGTATAACACAGTCTCAGAGTTTATTTCTGGATGGGGTGGGGCTGGTGGAGATATTGTAACTAGAGCTTAGGCATTTTCTCTAAGCCCCTAGAGCCTCATGAAATCTCACTCACTCACTGGGTGTCCACTCCTCTGTTTTTCAGTTCTTACTCCAATGCCTGGACAAAGGGAAATGTTGAGGTTGATCCAGAGCTTCACCCTCAGAGATATTGATGCTCAGTTTGGGAGGAAGTTGGGGAGAAATCTCAAAAGCAGTTAAGAAAGAGGAAGTCAGCAGGAAGTCAGGGAAAAGGGGTGGCCCAAGGAAGAAGGTAGGTGAGGAGGCTTAGGACTTGACCTAGAGGCACCTAAAGAAGAAGGTGTAGACTATGACATGATCTATTTTTTTCTCCTCCCCACACCCTCCCTTCATCTTTTTTCTTTCTCTCCCCTAAACCTTCATCTTTCTTATTCTTACTCACTCTCTCCTTCCTTCTTTTAAGAACTACTACCCAACTACCAAGACAGTGGCCCTCATTCCTCCATTCTCTCCTGGGGAGAGTATTATTTCACACTTTCTGCCCTTTGTCCCTTTCTAGTGCCAGCTGATCCACAACAGAATCATCCCTCCAACTCTTCTGGGGAAGTTTCCCAAAGGGTAAGGGGAGACCGAACTTCTCTCCCCAATACCTCAAACCACCCCTCATTGCTGTTTTTGGAATGCTGACACATTGCAAACTAAGGTTTCCTTCTACACTTCATAGGCCAAGTGTACCATGATTCCATGAGGACACTTTGAAGAAATACGGAATGAGAAAGGTCTTCACATTTCACTCATTTCCCTAATCCTTGATTTTAATTTCAAAGTTTATAAGGGACTGTAAGGGACAGAATGTAAAGGGTTAAAATTTTAAAATGTTGAACTAAATTTATCAGAGTGTGGTCACCAGGAAATAATTACTTAATTCCAAATGATTTTAGCAATTTATTTATAAAATAGAGGGAAAGAATGAATGTAGAGAAATGAGAAAGAGGGCAGAGTAAGAAATCTAGCTTAACTGTGGGAGCAGAAACACAGAAGAAAAACAACTGCTTGATTACATGGGTTGAGGGAGATGTGATTGGAGATGTGATTGAAGACTTCAAATGATCATCCTAGTGCAAACATCAACATGAAAATGGGTTTTGATTAAGGACACATGTAAAACCCAGTGGAATTGTGTGTTGGTTGTGGGAAGAGGTGGGGGAAGGAGAGGGAAAGAATATGATTCTTGTAACCAAGTAATAATATTATAATAAAAACAAACAAACAAACTTTTAAAAAAATTAAAAAAAATTTTTTTAAAGAAATGTAGCTTAATGAGCTTGTGCTCAAGACCTGGCTTTACTCAGGCAGGGCTCCAGAAGCCCCAGCAAGAGGGCCTAAGGGTAAATTAACAAAGGGTTTAGCTACTAGGCCTCCTCCTAGATGAGGGGCCCCTCCACAGGCTCAAGGAAGGGAGTCAAATTTTTTTACTCATCCACATGGCAGTTCTTAGTCTGACCTCCCAAAGGACAAGTTCAAGGTCAAAGAACTTGTCAAAGGAAGTCCTTGCCATGTATAAAGACCATTCCTTTCATCACTTCCTGTTCCTTCCTCCCACTTTATGTGCACCAATTATAGATAAAGCTTTGCTTAGGACTGCCCAGAGAGAAGTCAATTAATTCTGATTCATCACCCATTATTACACATGTTGGTCACAGACCTCCCCCACTTAAGGATAAGTAAGGTGTTTACATTTCTGGTGATTAAATCTAAAAATGGGCAGGTTAGAGTTAATCCTATCTTCGCAATTTCACCCCTCCTGTACCTTGAGCTTCCTTGTCTCCTTTGACTCAGAAACTGGCCACATCCTATTCTTAATTACTCTTGTCCTTCTTACCATATCCATGGTAACTCATAGGTGGATGGCATGATCAAGCATCCATTCCCTCTTTCATTTCACTCTATATATATATCCCAAATGACCTGAGTGATTTTTCTCAAGTTATAAATACAAGAGCTCTTAAAAAATATACTAGAGAAAGATTATTAAAACTGCATGCAAAAAATATATTCAGACAGGATGGCACATAAGTTCTTAGCGAGTCCCCCACAGACTGCACCGAGAGATCTTCTGTCAAAGCTCCAAGAGGGGAGACTGACAGAAGCCCCCAAAACTAAAAATATGAGAGGAACAAGAGCACAGACAAATATGGGGAGGAAAGAAAGGGTAAATATAAGCAAACAACAGAAAAAAGAAGGAAATTACAATAGACAGCTTCTATACAGCAAATGGAACAGAGGGGGAGGGATCAGAAAACGATAAATCAGAAATCCCAGTGAATTGGATACAGGCTTTGGAAGAACTCAAAATGCAATTCAAAGCACAATTAAGAGAGGCTGAAGACAACTGGGAAAAGAACTTAAAAACTAAGATTAGTCATCTGGAGACAGAGGCACTTGAACTAAAAGGAGAAAATAATGTCTTGAAAGCCAAAATCCACCAGCTGAAAAATGAGGCAAAGGAGATGAAAGATGAGGCAAAGAAGATGAAAGATGAGGCAAAGGAGATGATAGAAGAGGTAAAGAGGATGAAAGATGACCTCCAGAGAAAATCAGACCAGTAGGAGAAAAATGACCAAAAAGCCAGGGATGAAATCCAGTCTTTAAGAACCAGAATACAACAACTATAATTAAGTGACCTCACAAGGTAGCAAGACACTATAACAAAACCAATAGAATGAAAAAAAATTGAGGAAAATATGAAGCATCTCATTCACAAAACAGAAAATTTAGAAAATCATTGGAGGAGAGACAATTTAAGAATCATTGGTCTACCAGAAGACCATGACAAAAGAAATATCCTGCACATAATATTACAGGAAATTATTCAGGAAAACTGCCCCAATATTCTAGAAGAAGAGGGAAAAGTGGAGATTAAAAGAATCCACAGATCACCTCCTGTACTTAATCCCCAACTGACAACACCCAGGAATGTTATAGCCAAATTCAAAAACTATCAGACCAAAGAAAAGATATTAGAAGCTGCCAAGAAGAAGTCATTCAGATGCCATAGAACCACAGTGAGGATAATGCAGGACCTTGCTGCATCCACACTGAAGGACCGAAAGGCATGGGATATGATATTCCGGAAAGCAAGGGAATTAGGTCTACAACCAAGAATCAACCACCCAGAAAAACTGACTATATTCTTACAGGGGAAAATATGGTCATTCAACAAAATAGAAGAATTCCAAGAATTTGTAAAGAAAAGACCAGACCTGAACAGAAAATGTGATGCCCAAGCTCAGAACTCAAGAGAATCATCAAAAGGTAATTAAAAAAGAGGGGAAAAAGAAAAACAAAACAAACAAAAACATCCCTTTTTTAAAGATACTCAATAAGTTAAAATGTTATGTATCCCTATAAGAAAAGAGGTCATTTGTAACTCTTAAAAACTGTTATCACCTGGGCAGCTAGAAGAATTACACGTAGAGGGAACAGTGACAAACTCTATGGGATGAAATGACAAGACATAAATAGGTATATAGATATATGCATGCATAAATACATATACATGTATATATATATATATTTATATACATCTAGAGCTAAAAAAAAGAGGTTAATACTAAAAGAAATGGGAAAAGAAACAAATGGGGGTAAATTTATATATCACAAAGAAGCTCATGGCGGGAGGGGGGAGAACATCAATAGATTGGAAGGGTAAAGGGGATGGAGATAGGAAATACTCAACTCTTACCTGCTTTGAAATTAACCCAAAGAGGGAAGAACAATCCAATCCATTGGGGCAGAGAATAGATTTGTGCACTATAGGGGAGTAGAAGGATAACAAATGGAGTGGTGGGGAGGGAAGCAGTACAAGGGAGGGAGAGGGTCGAGGGGTAGTTTTAGAAAGACTACAGGGAAAATAAGGAGGGGAATAAGAAGGGAAGGGTTAGAAAGGGAAGTAAAATAAGGGTGGGAACTAAGAGGACTGATTAAAAACAAACATTGGTGAAGAAGGAAATAGTGAAAAAGAAAAGGCAGGACCAGGAGTAGAAATCAAAATGCTGGGAAATACACAGCTAGTAATCATAACTCTGAATGTGAATGGAATGAACTAGAAAAACCACTATCCACATCCAGAGGAAACTCCATGGGAGTAAAAACACTGAAGAACAACAACTGCTTGAATACATGGATTGAAGGGATATGGTTGAGGATGTAGACTCTAAATGAACACCATAGTGCAAACAACAACATGGAAATAGGTTTTGATCAAGGACACAAGTAATACCCAATGACATTGTGCATTGGGTGCGGGAAGTGTGGGTGGAAGGGAGGGAGGGAAATAATGTGATTATTGTAACCAAGGAATAATGTTCTAAATTGACAAAAATAAACTAATTCAAATGGAAAAAAATAAGTTCTTAGCTACTTTGTCTAGCTAGAATGTTTGATCTCTTTTCTTTCATTTTTATGATTCTTTGGTGACCTAGAGTGGTTATTTACTCAAGAAGCTTAATATATCATGATAAATCAGAGGGCCTGGGTTCAAGTGACATCTCTGATGATTACTAGCCAATTAACTTCCCTGAAACTCTTATAGATGGCCTTTGTGGTCTTTTAAACTATAGCTCTATGGTCCTTACAATAGTCTCTTCCACTAAAATCCTCCAAGCTATTCTACAGCATAAAGATTGAGAGTCTCCACTCATTCTTCAACCCTAGGTTCACTCAAAGAGAATCAGGAAGTGTCATGATGGTATTAAGTATTCAAAATTTTGTGAAGATTGTATATGCTCAACTCCCATTTTACCCAAAGTTATTATGGAAACCCATAATTAATGAAATATTCCACTTCTCTGTCCCCACTTAATTACTTACCAAAATGGACAAATGCAGAGAAAGAGCTAAGAGATACAAACCACCATTCTCCAAAAACATACAATAGTCTTGTAAACATTCCAAACTGGCTCTTGTGCCACCTTCCTTAACCACTCAGAAAGGCTCTGTATCAACATCTTACATTGTGATGAAGAGTCCCATCTAACTTATCTTCTAGGTAGCACTGTCCTAAATCCAAGGAACCTCTTGAGAGCCTCTGGCACAAGTATAAGAGATCTTTCCAAAAGAATGTTGTATTCCCTCTGTCAGTTATTAAATAACTATGTAGCACTTACTATGTGCTAGACACTGTAGTAAACACTGTAAATAAAAAGGAAAGTAAAAGACAGTCCTTCTTCTCAAGGATTTACAGCATAATGAAGAAGACAACTTCCAAATAGTTATGTACAAAGAAACTGTCTACATGATGGTTGAGAAATAATCAATGCAGTGAAGGTACTTAAATTAAGGGAGGTAAAGGAAGGCATCCTATCAGAAGTGTAAGAGTTTTACCTGGCACTTGAAGAAAGCATGGAAAGTGAGGAGTGTGATGAGCATCCCAAGCATGAGAACTTCCAAAGAAAATGCCCAGGGTGAGGAGATGGACTGTCTAGATTGGGGAACAGCAAGCTGCTACTGCCACTAGATTGAAGAATGTGTGTTGGGTGGTGAGTATATAGTATAAGACGACTACAAGGGTATGGAGGAATGAGTATTTGGTTTTGTCAAAACTTTTTCTGCATCTATTGTATAATCATATAATTTTGTTATTGATGTATCAATTAGTATGAATCAATTTCCCTAATATTAAACCATCCCTGCTTTCCTACTATAAACCCTTTGGATCATAATGTATAATCTTTGTGATATTCAGTCTAAAACACACATGAGCATACCCACTGAAACAAACAGAGATGCTGGTCAAGGAATTTCATCACCTTCCCTCTCCTGAGTAGCTGGTCCTGTCCATCAAACCTTCCTGACATAACATATTTGCACCAGGTTTGTGTTGTTGTACATGCTGTCCATCAATAAAGGTCAAGGTTTTGGGGCTTGAGAGAGGGAGAATTGAGAAGAGAACAATGAAGGAAGAAGTCAGGAACAGAGCAGGCAGGTGAGAGGGAAGGAGGAAGAGATGTGCAGGCTAGGGATCACATGGTGAGGTTATTTAGAGGAATATGTCTACCCTTCCAAATAAATTTTATAAAAAAATTATCTGGGTAGAAATATTACTTCAATTTTTACAATCGGTGACCATGAAGGGACTTTTTTTTTAGTCCTTAATTTTCTTCTGAGAAGTTTTTAGTGAGTGCTTAGTTAAGCTTTAAGAATAGAAGCTCGCCTGCCTGCATACACAAAACTTGCTGAGAAAGAGAAATAGAATCATCTAAAGTGTCTCCCAAATGGATTGGTGAGAAAACTCCCCTGTTCTTTTACTTTAGCCCAGGGTGCATCAGTAAAGTCCTGGTTGTGGCCAGAGCACAGAAACCTAGCCCAGCCCAACTCCTGACTTCCCTGGGCACTCGAAACTGCTGGCTTCTACTGTTGCTTTCCTCAGCCAGGTTTTGAGCTGAACAACGAGACACCCCTTAAACTAATCCTGTGAATTATAGTTAGGAGCTCCCTGGGACCGTACAGACAGAAGTCCTGAGTTTTTTCCCCAGAAACAGAACTGGGAACCCAGGCAGGGGAATGGCTGCTTTTATTTACACCCAGATCATTAAGGAGCTCCCTGTGGCAGTGGGGACTTCCTGCCACAGGAGAATGTGAACTTTCAGCTGAGAGCAGCCCAGCTGCTAGAACTCTTAACCCAAAGCCCTCCCACTACACTTGGCACAGAATGGTCCTTGCAGACTGGGGCAACAGCTCACAGGTGGCTCCCTAGGAATTAGTGCAGGATTGTCCCCCATTCTAAATGGGACTGAGTTGTTTTTTTTTTAAACCAAGGGGTACTAGGACCCAACAGGCACCTGCTTGGAGAAACAGGTTGAATTAATCCCAGTGTTCCTTCCAGGCTGTTGACTAGGGTTAGGGATAGGAAATCCCTGCCCCCACAACTTTAAAAACATGTGGCTGTTCTCTCTGCAGCAGGGGAAGGGATTTAACTCCATTTTTCTTTCCCTTTTTCCTTACCCCCTAAAACAATCCTTTGAACTGAGCTAAGAGAAAGTGCTTTTGGAATTGTTTTCTTTCTTCCCTTCCCTCCCCAGCACCTTTCTTCAGACTGTATTTTCTCTCTTTGAATTTTTCTCTCTCTCTCACTGACCCTCAAACTTTCCTTGCAGATAGTTTGCCTCCTTTAGCATATCAAAAAGACACATTTCTTTTTCTAAACTTCCTTGTAGAGTGCCTGCCTTCTTTAGCATATTAAAAGCAACATTTTTTTCTTTCTATTTATCTGACTGCTTCCTTAGATAGACAGACCCACAGGTGCCTTCCACTCAGCATGCATTTATGGTGCCACCTACTGTCGAGAATTAAAACTGCAGGAAAATAAAAAGAATTCCTTTGCTACTGCTACTAGTGGTCTAAAATAATGCTATTAAATTGAATACATTTAAATAAAAGGATTATTAATAGGTAAATATTAATAATATTGAATTTACATTAAAATAAAATTTCTACAATTGAACAAAGCCAGCATTGAATTAAATTAATTATATGCAATATTAAGGAATAATTTTAGAATAGAATAGTATTAATAATACTACCAATAACAAAAATTATTAATTTTCAATAACTATTATTAACCACTACTTCCTATTATTAATCACTAATAATTATTATTGATGATTGAGACTTGTTCTTTATGGCTTGTGGTTGTTAATTATTAATAACAATACTTATAATAAATTAATATGATTAATTATTGATAATCACAATAAAAGTACATTATTAATTATTGATGCATCATTAATAATTATAATAAATGCATATTGTTATTAATTATTAATGACAACAATTTTTACACTAAATACACATTTATTATTAATACTATTGCTGTGTTACAATTACTGTCTCCTTACATTAGCTTTTGTTTTAAATCTCCTTTTACAGCCTTTGAAAATAACATTGAAGGACTTTGTATCTCCATTTTTTATGACTTAGGATCTTTTAATTTTTTAAGCTGACCATTTAGCAAAACTCAAACTTAAATAGGACATACAGACTAGAAAATATGGGAAATACTGCAACAAATCAAAGGGCAACAGGAAATATTCCTCCTGATTCACCCATGCATAAATTTCTTAATTTTGGGACTGATCCTAATTTGCCCAAGAAGATTTTGATGACAAAGAAAGAAGTCATAAAAGGTTGGAAGGCATGGATGGTCATATCTTCTTGAAGTTAGTCATTAAAAACAAAGATTCCAAAGATTATAAATACTGGTACTTGTGGGCATAGCATGTTGATAAATCGACCTTTCCCTCCAGTGAGGAAACCATTCTTTCTTTGGAACCAAACCATTCTATTCTCTTTCAGAGTAACACACTATATCTTTCTATCTGGCCTGTGAGGAAGTTTCTCCTCATACTGACCCAAACCAGGACTTGATCCCCTCAGCTCCTCTCTCTGTCAGACCTCACTCATCCCCTACTCCTCCCATCCTCCTTTCCCACAATCTAACTCTCTACCATAACTACCCAGTGCCCACCTATATCCCCTATCCTCACCCATACCATCCCTACATCAATCCTTTTCAATACCCTCCTTTCCACCTACCTTACTATGACTCCTCTAGACCTCACCCCTCCTACTCCTGTCCAACCTGCCCCTGATCTTTTTGCTCTGCTTCCCCACCTGCTATTACACCACCCCACCCCCTTCCCCTACTAGCCTCACTATAACCCACTCCATTGAACTCAAGAACATAGGCCAAGCAACAGTTGCCACAGATGATTGAAATAAAGGTCTTTTCCCTCTAAGAGTTGTCCCTACATATAACAGACATGGAGATTTTGTTATTTTTCAATCCTTTTGTTCCTTTAAAACCTGAATTAGTTATCACTGTTTCCAAGAAGACATTCTTGATCCTATGAATTAGAAAACATGCTCCTGCCCACATTCCTTCATCCCACTGTTTGATCTCTCCTATGCACTAATTATACTCTCAACTGTATTGTAATGCGGTATTTATGTTTATTCCTTCCTTCCTTCCTTTCTTTTTCTTTCTTTCTTTTCTTTTCTTTTCTTTCTTCCTTCCTTCCTTCCTTTCTTCCTTCCTTCCTTCCTTCCTTCCTTCCTTCCTTCCTTCCTTCCTTCCTTCCTTCCTTCCTTCCTTCCTTCCTTCCTTCCTTCCTTCCTTTCTTTCTTTCTTTCTTTCTTTCTTTCTTTCTTTCTTTCTTTCTTTCTTTCTTTCTTTCTTTCTTTCTTTCTTTCTTTCTTTCTTTCTTTCTTTCTTTCTTTCTTTCTTTCTTTCTTTCTTTCTTTCTTTCTTTCTTTCTTTCTTTCTTTCTTTCTTTCTTTCCTTCTTTCCTTCTTTCTTTCTTTCTTTTTTTCTTTCTATCAGTACTGAGAACAAAGACTTGCCTATAGAAAGCACATAATATATATTATCGTGAACTTGAATGCTTCAGATGATCAGCTCACCTTTTCTCTGTTCCCCACTCCCAACCCCACAGGTGACCACATGGTCTCCATGCTGCTCATTTTCTCAGCCCTACCTTATTATGGCCAGTCACATGCCAGAGACCACATTGTAAGGGATATAAACAGAAAATAGAGAGCCACAGGGAATTTATACAGCAAAAGAATAACCCATAGCATCAGAGAAAGCAGTCTAAATCCTCCATAGATTGTCCCCAATGCTGCCTTGTATAATCTCTCTGTTCTTTCCTGAGCTCCAATTCTCTATTCCCTATAATTTTTGGATTTTCTTATAACAGGACTGCTGACACTCCAGCCTGTATTTCAAGATGCCTTTCATCTATTTAGACCCAAATATTATTTCAGAGCTACACCTACTTGGGGACTTTCTGCATCTTGCCTGCCCCACTCCTACCCTGTGGGCACCTGCCATTGCAAAGTCACTGCCCTGATTTTCTACACATTTCTTAACTTTCAAATTAGGTAGAACACAGAGCAATCTACCCTCTCTAGGAGAGGCACCCTAGGTGCCAAGGTAAGCAATATCATGGAGGCTTTGTGTGATCTACAAGCCACCTTTTGTCTTTTGGCTATTTTCTCTTTGATTGAATGTGTAGACTGGATGAATGTGGAGTGGAATATAGTGGTTCAATGGGGGGAATGTTGGACTTGATAATTTCCAAGGTGCCATCAATCATTCTGACTCCACAATATTAGGATTCCCCATTCCCTCACCCCCCTAATCCCATACCTTCCCAGAGGAAATGGACTAGAGAAACATGAGTGAGAGAGGCTTTAGAAAGGAATTCCTACGAGATCTATGGAGGCTGGTGGGAGAGGGTTGAATCTGTGTGAATTCATGGGGGGATCCTGGTTATCGAGGTATTAGATAAAGTGTTAGAATCAAATAATACTAGGCTCATATCCACCTGGTGACAATAATTCTGTGACTATTGGAAAGTCTTTTAAAATCTCTGATACTTAGTTTTCTCATCTTTAAAATAGGGATGATAAAATCCATAATGCCTCTCTCTCAGAATTGTTATGAGATTCATTTAAAATGATGTCTATAAAATGCTTTAAAATTTCCAAATTCAAATTCAAAATTGACTACTATTATTAGAGAAAAAACAATTATGAAAATCTTCTCTTCATGAGACCCAAGGCCAGGAAAATTCAGATACTTCCAAATAAGAACTATTACCAGGACCAGATCCCCACTAGAACCGGCAATTCTTATGATTCCACAAGAGTCCTCTTGACCAACAGGAGGCTAAAGGACATTGGGATTGAAGTCACCTCAAGACCAAGGAGATTGAGGGAACTCATTGGATAAGGAAATGAAATAATAGGGGGAGAGGAGTACTATCCAGGACCGGAAAATGTGTTCAGAGTAAGGAATAAATGGTAGTATGACAGTGGAAGAAGCACTAGAAGGAAAGGAATTAATTAGATCTATGGAAGTGATGGGGAACCTTTGATATGGGTGCCAGATATGGCATGCATAGCATTCTTTGTGGGCACACAACTGCCCTCGCCACAAGCCCCCCCTCCCTTCCACTGTTTGTTATTAGAAAGATAGAAGGCTTTGAGGGGAACTGCTCCCCTCTCCCTTTCCATTGTGCCTGAGGATATTTTTTCACATCCCCTGCCCTCCTGCAGCAGGGTAAGCTGGGCAGTTAAGAGGCAGTAGAACTGGAGGGGAGCAGAGCACTCAGGTCACTCCCCTCCCCCTCGTTTCACTCATTCACGACATTCCTCACTTCACCTACCTCTTCACCCAACTGCCCAAAGGGAGCATTTTCTCCCTTTCCTGTGTAAAGGGTAAGGTGGCAGGGCAGGGCACAGCACATGGTTTCTGGGGAAGGGCAGGCACAGCACTTGTTCTAGAGGGGGTTGGAGGTGGGACTCAGTATTCCATGTCTAAGAGGTTTGTCATTAGTGGTCTTGGAAATAATCATTCCCATATTAACTAGCAGTTGCCAGACTAGTCCATGTGAAGGCGGAGTTCCCATTGATATATGGGGTTGTTGTTTAAGAACGGGAAGCAGAGTGAAAGCATGGAACTCTTTCTTGGGCTTCCATTTCTCCAAATCTGGGCTAAGGTGATTTTCACCTTTGAATTCAGGTCTCTCTTCTGGTTTCTACCTCCATTCAGGATCAAAGATCATAAAGTGGGAGAGGCAGGGACCTCAAGAGTCTAATCTGAAATGGAAGGGGTGGTTCAGTACCCAAGCACAGGTTATACCAAAAATCAGCTCTGGGGAAAGCTTTCTTTTCACCTTAGAGTGGGAGGCTAGAGGATCCATCTCCCCCATATGAAGCATACTCCCTTCAAGCAAAGATGGAAACACACACACACACACACACACACACACACACACATACAAGAGATTGCCACTGAGGTTGCCTCTT
The DNA here is from genome assembly GCF_027887165.1 of Monodelphis domestica. Taxonomy (NCBI): domain Eukaryota; kingdom Metazoa; phylum Chordata; class Mammalia; order Didelphimorphia; family Didelphidae; genus Monodelphis; species Monodelphis domestica. The sequence continues at coordinate 100,291,398 of NC_077229.1, read as the reverse complement.
CTGGAAAGAAAGAGGGTATATTATACCCATTTGTAAGCATATGAGCCTCACTCTATAGCCCTGTAAGGGAACACAGACTCCTCCTCCTTAAAGGAAACCTTGGTCATCACCCCAACCCTAAAACAAAGAGACCATTATACAGAGTTCTACCAGGCCCCTGCCCTACCCACAAAAATGTCTTGTCATTTCATATTTTCTCCCAATTCACATCTCCAAGCCCTTGGCAAGCTGAGGAAAAGTAAAAACTAAAGATAGCTATACTGACATTTCACTTCCCCCATTTCCCAAAAGAAAGAGATATCTTTGACATTCTCCCCAGAGACTGTCTTCTTCTACCTAAACTCATATTATTCAATGTTCAAGAGACTGGTTTAAGAATGCTTCCTTTTCTTCAAGTCTCATAAAGCATCTTCTCCATTTTTATCCCTGGGGCTGATGCTCTTGGGTCTGCCTTTCACAATCTTCATCCTTCTATCCCTTGCTCTTTGCAGGAACCATGTATGAAGAGTCATAGGCATCCTTTTCCAGTGTGTGTAGCTACTCTTGGTCCAAACTAATATGAAAATTATCTGCATGGAAGAGAGAGTCTAGTCTATATGCTTCTTTCTCAGGACCTTCTTTTATCTCCAAAGAAAGTTACCTCATGCCATTACTGGTAGCCACCTGATCCCAGGAATCCATTGCTTTTACCTCTCCTATTTAATGATTTCTCACCACCCCATCACAAATATTAACAACTCATGTTCTTGTCACAAGACATTGGCTTTTCTATGTTCTTCTTACATTTACTGATCCCCTCTGATTCTATCACTGTCCCTATGACTATATTCCCATCTTTATCCCTGCCAAAAATACTATATTTTTATATCCTTGTTACAAACAGTTCAACAGCTACAAACAGTTCCTATCACATTCAATGATACCTTTCCCCCCTCACAAACACTGACTCTCTGTGTTACCATCACATATATCCTTCCTCCTCTCTTCTTTTTCCTCTCAGGTGTGATGAAGACCATCAGGCCATAGAGCTCTATTTTCTCACCTTTTCTAGTTTCCTTCCTCCTCATTGAGATGCCTACATTGACCTCAAGTAAGGCTGTTTGCTCTTGTTAATTGACTAAGACTTGAAAACTTGGTCCTGAGGTTCTGTCCTTTCCTCCTCATGCTCACTTATTGCCTAATCCATTCTCTTATAACCAGACTTACCTCCTGTATAATTGAAAATCTGTTACCCTAAAAAAGAACTACATTCCCCAGGAGCCCACTGACCTCCAGTCATTATGTACTTTCTGTTGGGGATATTAGGTGGGGACATGGAAGGTCCCACCTCTTTATTTCTGATCCCGAGCTTGGTGGTAGTAATAGCAGGTGTTTGAACTGGCTGATCAGCCATGGCACGTGGTTTTTATTTTGTATCTTTTTTTCCCTTGATTTCTAGTGATCTAATAAATATATAAAATATATTAAATAATATATTAAATATAGCATTTTTCTTATAGAGATTTTATTAACTTTTAATCTCCAGGTTCTTTCCTGTGTCCTTCCTCTTTCCTCTTCCTCTCCCTTCTGGCATCTTCCCTGAACATTGCCCAACCTACAGTCCCTCATTTCCTATTTGGATAATGCTAACATATGGCAAACCTGGACTGCATTTCAGCACATAACCTCAATAATCTTAATTAGTTGGAGGAATAAGGAATAATATGAGTCAAGTTTCTTAGCTAGAAGGGTGGGGTAATGGTGAGTCATGGAATGTTTAAAGTGGGATAAAAAGATTTGGAAGAGGGACTGTGGAGAGTGGGAAATTTGAGCTTTTGTGGAAGTGTAAAAGGATTGCCTTTTAGTAGTAAGGACACATTTGAGGTTATACATCATAAATTTATAGTGCATCTAATTAGCACAATTTCATGATTTTCTCCACCTTCATTCAACATCAGTATGTAGCAGACAAGGAAGCAAAAAGTGGAAGTTATACATGTTTAATGTTTGTTATGTGACTCGATGTGTGTCTGTATCATAAGTTTTGTGTCCTTATTTCCTTAATTGGCCATTTACAAAAATGCTTCAAAGTCCTCCACCAAAAAGAAATAATTTATGTTCCATAAATCTTCTCTTCTTTTGTTTTGGAAAGGGCCCATCCAGAAAAAAAAAAGAGAGAAAGAAAGATTTGGAACACACAAAGGGAACTTTTATCCCCAAAATTGGCTATTCTCTTAGATTTGATATTAAAGATCTATATAGGCAACTTGGAAAATTGCTAATTAGTCTGAGAATGTACTTTGATGAGTGGAATTTTATGGTGATGAGTGTGTTTCAGTTAGAAGTGATACATTAGCTAAATTCAATTCTGTTCAAGCCAGAGGTCTGTTTATCAACACTAGGACAGATAAAGGATAGTGATTGCAGTAAGCTCAGAACTGGTGGAAGGTAATTAATAGACAGCTTGACACCAAGAGGAATTTTTCCTTTTTAAAAGGCAAAACCATACTGGATGCTTATTAAAATCTCAGATGTGTATGTGAAAAAATCAGTCAGACAACAGTTATAGTGGAGAACTTTTTCTAAGAATTAAATGTTGGATTTGAAAATGAGTGTCATTCAAAGACAGCAACAAGTGATTACATGTTAGCATTGAGATCTTGGAAGTTCAGAACTGGCAATTAGCATAAGTGAAAATGCATAATTGTTAAGTATGTGATGTATGGCTAAGGTTGGAAGTTTTTTTTTTTGTTTTTTCCCCCAAAGTCTTTTTTTTTTTAAGCCTTTATTTTATTTGGTCATTTTCCAACCTTATTCATTAGAAACAAAGATCACTTTTTTTTTTCCTCCCCTCCTTCCCCACCCCTCCCATTGGCAATGCGCAATTCCTCTGGGTATCACATGCTTCCTCAACCCATTTCCATGCTATTGGTTTCCATAGTAGGGTGTTCATTCAGAGTCTCTCCTTCTTCATACCCCTCCACCCCTGAAGTCAAGCTGTTGTCTTTCCTCCCTGTTTTTATTCCCACCATTTGTCCTCCTCTTGTGGGTAGTGTTTTTTTTTTCTCCTTGGTCCCTGCAGATTGATCAGGATCACTGCATTGACACTAATGGAGAAGTCCATTACGTTCGATTGTACCACAGGGTATCAGTCTCTGTGTACAATGTTCTTCTGGTACTGCTCCTTTTACTCTGCATCACTTCCTGGAGGTCATTCCAGTCTCCATGGAATTCCTCCACTTTATTATTCCTTTGAGCACAATAGTATTCCATCACCAACATATACCACAATTTGTTCAGCCATTCCCCAATTGAAGGGCATCCCCTCATTTTCTAATTTTTGGCCACCACAGAGTGCAGCTATGAAAATTCTTGTACAGGTCTTTTTACTTATTGTCTCTTTGGGGTACAAACCCAGCAGTGCTATGGCTGGATCAAAGGGCAGACATTCTTTTATCACCCTTTGGACAGAGTTCCAAATTGACCTCCGGAATGGTTGGATCATTTCACAACTGCACCAGCAATGAATTAATGTCCCAACTTTGCCACATCCCCTCCAGCTTTCATTACTTTCCTTCACTGACATGTTAGCCAGTCTGCTGGATATAAGGTGATACCTCAGAGTTGTTTTGATTTGCATCTCTCTGATTATAAGAAATTTAGAACACTTTTTCATGTGCTTATTAATGGTATTGATTTCTTTGGCTGAAAACTGCCTATTCATGTCCCTAGACCAGTTATCATTTGCAGAATGGCTTGGTTTTTTTGTACAACTCTTTTAGCTCTGTATAAATTTGAGTAATTAGACCTTTGTCAGAGGTTTTTGTTATGAAGATTGTTTCCCAATTTGTTGCTTCTCTTCTAATTTTGGTTACATTGGTTTTGTTTGTATAAAACCTTTTTAATTTGATGTAATCAAAATTATTTATTTTACATTTTGTGACTTTTTCTATGTCTTGCTTGGTTTTAAAGTCTTTCCCTTCCCAAAGGTCTGACATGTATACTATTCTATGTTCACCTAATTTACTTATAGTTTCCTTCTTTATGTTCAGGTCATTCAACCATTCTGAGTTTATCTTGGTGTAGGATGTGAGGTGTTGATCCAGACCTAGTCTCTCCCACACTGTCTTCCAGTTTTCCCAGCAGTTTTTGTCAAATAGTGGATTTTTGTCCCAAAATCTGAGGTCTTTGGGTTTGTCATAGTCTGTTTTGCTGAGGTCATTTACCCCAAGTCTATTCCACTTATCCTCCTTTCTGACTCTTAGCCAGTACCAATTTTTTTTTTTGATGACAACTGCTTTATAGTATAATTTGAGATCTGGGACTGCAAGGCCCCCTTCCTTTCTATTTTTTTCATTATTTCCCTGGATATCCTTGCTCCTTTCTCCTTCCAAATGAACTTTGATTTTTTTATTCTAATTCACTTAAAAGAATTTTTGGAAGTTCAATGGGTATGGCACTAAATAGATAGATCAGTTTGGGTAGGATGTTCATTTTTATTATATTGGCTCATCTTACCCATGAGCAGTTAATGTTTTTCCAATTACTCAAGTCCAGTTTAAATTGTTTAGAGAGTGTTTTGTAGTTTTGTTCATATAGTTCCTGTTTGTCTCAGGAGATAGGTTCCTAAGTATTTCATTATGTCTAAGGTGATTTTGAATGGGATTTCTCTTTCTAATTCTTGCTGCTGAGATGTGTTGGAAATATATAGGAATACTGATGACTTATGTGGGTTTATGTTGTATCCTGTAACTTTGCTAAAGTTGTTGATTATTTAGATTAGTTTTTTGGTTGATTGTCTAGGATTCTTTAAGTAGACCATCATATCATCTGCAAAGAGTGATAACTTGGTCTCCTCATTGCCTATTTTGATGCCTTCAATTTCTTTTTCTTCTCTAGTTGCTACTGCTAGTGTTTCTAGTACAATGTCAAATAGTAGAGGTGATAATGGGCATCCTTGTTTCACTCCTGATCTTATTGGGAATGCATTTAGTTTATCCCCATTGCAGATGATATTGGCTGATGGTTTTAGATATATACTGTTTATTATTTTTAGGAATGACCCTCCTATTCCTATGCTTTCTAGTGTTTTCAATAGGAATGGATGTTATGTTTTATCAAAGGCTTTTTCTGCATCTATTGAAATATGGTCGATTATGTGGATGGTTTTTCTGATATCGAACCAGCCCTGCATTCCTGGTATAAATCCTACTTGATCATAGTGAATGACCCTTGTGATGACTTGCTGGAGTCTTTTGGTTAGTATCATATTGTAAACCTCAAATTTCCTTAGACTTATAAATGTTGGAAATTTCACCATTGGGATATTTCATACTTGGAAAATTTCTTACTGATAGTCTATTGGAATGGGAACCCCATTGGCATGAGAGTTTCCTTCTCTTCCCTTCTTAAGATTACTTTAGGACAGAAACCCTTTGCTGAACAATGGAAAGGACTTTGACCTATGCTTAAGCATAGAACAGGAATTTCTTTGAGTCTTGATTGATTTTAGAATTGATACAATGGAGATACTTGGAATAAATCTCCACCCTATTCAGTCTTAATAGGATTGAGTAAGGGCTGCAGCCTAGATCAAAATTTAATTATTCCAATCTCTACCCTACTCAAGTTAACAGGATTTAGAAAGGGCTGTAGCAAAGGAGTAAAGATTTAATCATTTGAAAATATGACCTTCAACAGACATGTGCAAAAGCCAGAAACCTCTGGGCGGTCCTGGGTTAAGCTAGAGCCTCCATTGGCACAGGGAAATTGATGAAGAGTGATTGGTAGATGGGAGAACTGAGGGGAGGAACTTGGATGGTTTCCTTAAAGATAGGGGGTCTGGAGACTCCAGGAAAGGAGGTTGAGGAGTTTTGGTCGGGGTGATTGCGGTGGACTCTAAGAAGGCTTGCTCTGAAGGAAGCTGAAGGTGGGGGCCTCTGAGACTGTTTCTCCATTTTGGACACGTGAGTAATAGGGACTGATCTCTTTTCTTTGCCCCAGCTATCTAAGGGCTTGGGGCCTTTTGGCCCAGCCTAAACAGAAGGGGTATTTAAGCCCTATTCCCTTCTCTCCCTTTTTCTCTCTCTCTATCTCTAATTCCTTTCTTGCTCCTATTGTAATTAAACTCCAAAAAAGGCTGAAGGCTGACTTGAGTTTTTCATTTAGGAATTACATAGCTGATACCTTGGCGACCTTAATTAATATATATCAGTCTTTTAAAGTGATTCCCTTGTAACAATATTTAAGATTTTTGCATCTTTATTCATTAGGGAGATTGGTCTATAGTTTTTTTTTTTTCTCCATTTTTGACCTGCCTGGCTTTGGAATCAGTACCATGTTTGTGTCATAAAAGGAATTTGGTAGAACTCCCTCTTTACTTATTATGTCAAATAGTTTGTATACTATTGGGATTAGCTGTTCTTTGAATGTTTGATAGAATTCACTTGTGAATCCATCAGGCCCTGGGGATTTTTTCTTAGGGAGTTCTTTGATGGCCTGTTGGATTTCTTTTTCTGATATGGGATTATTTAAGAATTCTATTTCTTCCTCTCTTAGTCTAGGTAATTTATATTTTCGTAAATATTCATCCATATCACCTAGATTGGTATATTTATTGGCATATAATTGGGCAAAGTAGTTTTTAATGATTGCCTTAATTTCCTCTTCATTGGAGGTGAGGTCCCCCTTTTCATCTGTGATGCTGTTAATTTGCTTTTCTTCTTTCCTTTTTTAAATTAGATTGACCATTACTTTGTCTATTTTGTTCGTTTTCTCAAAGTACCAGCTTCTAGTCTTATTTATTAGTTCAATAGTTCTATCACTTTTGATTTTATTAATTTTTCCCTTAGTTTTTAGTATTTCTAGTATGGTTTTCTTCTGGGGGGTTTAATTTGTTTGCTTTCAAGTTTTTTTATTTGCATTTCCAATTTACTGATTTCTGTCCTCCCTAATATGTTAATATATGTATTCAGGGATATGAATTTTCCTCTGAGTACTGCTTTGGCTGCATCCTGTAAGGTTTCAAAGGATGTCTCACCATTGTCATTTTCCTTGATGAAATTGTTAATTGTTTCTATGATTTCTTCTCTAACTAACCAATTCTGGAGTATAATATTATTTAATTTCCAATTAATTTTTTATTTCACTCTCCATGTATCCTTACTGATCATTATTTTTATTGCCTTGTGATCTGAAAAGGCTGAATTTATTATTTCTGCTTTTCGGCATTTGTATGCCATGTTTCTGGGACCTAGTCTATGGTTAATCTTTGTGTATGTTCCATGTGGTGTTGAAAAGAAGGTGTATTCCTTTTTGTCCATATTAATTTTTCTCCATATGTCTATTAATTCTAAATTTTCTAAGATTTCATTCACTTCTTTTACCTCTTTCTTGTTTATTTTTTGGTTTGATTTATCTAAATTTGATAGTGGTTGGTTTAAGTCTCCCACTAATATGGTTTTACTGTCTATTTCTTCATTCAATTCTCCTAGTTTCTCCATTAGAAATTTGGGTGCTATATTATTTGGTGCATACATGTTGATTAATGATATTTCCTCATTGTCTAAAGTCCCTTTTATCAAAATATAATTACCTTCCCTATCCCTTTCGATCAGGTCTATTTTTGCTTTGGCTTTATCAGATATCATGATTACTACTCCTGCCTTCTTTCTGTCAGTTGAGGCCCAGAATGTCTTACTCCATCCTTTAATTCTGACCTTGTGGGTGTCTACCCACCTCATGTGTGTTTCTTGAAGACAACATATGGTAGGATTTTGGATTCTAATCCATTCTGTTCTTCATCTATGTTTTATGGGTTTGTTCATCCCATTCACGTTTAAAGTTATTCTTGTCACTTGTGGATTCCCTGGCATTTTGATATCCTCCCCTAATTCTGACCTTTCTTCTTTAACTATAACCTTTTAAGCCAGTGATTTACTTTAAATCAGTCCCCCTAGATCCCTCACTTCATGTGTTTCCCTTTCTCATCCCTCTTTTTTTGTTCCCTTCCCCTCCCCCTCTCCTTCCTTCCCTGTTTGTGTTCCCTCTCCCCCTAACCCCCTTGGTTTTCCCTTCTCCCTTACCCTGTTGGATAAAATAGAATTTAAGATCCAAATGGATCTAGATGTTCTAAGCTCTCAGAGTTGATTTCACTGAGAGTAAGGTTTAAGTAAAAACTATCTTCCTCTCCTTCTTATAGGAGCATTCTTCTCCTCCATTTCCCATGTGTATCTTTGTGTGAGAACGATTATTCTATTTAGTTTTTTTTTCTATTTCTTGGAGTATATCTTAGTACCATAAATGATTTCCCCCTCCCTTTTTCTTTCTTCACCCATCCCTTTCTCAATATCGTCTTGATGTTCCAAACTTTACCTATGCGTGATTCTTCTTACTACTCTAATGATGCATACAATTTTTGAGAGTTACACATTACATTTTCCCCACATATTAATATACATATAATTTGATATAAATATAGTCCATATAGAAGAGAATTTGAATAAAAGAAAAAGATACATTTTCTCCTTTTCCCTTTCCTTCATATTTACCTTTTCAAGTTTCTCTTATTCTTTGTGTTTGGATGTAAAAATTTCCACAGAGCTCTGGTCTTTTCTTTACAAATACTTGGAAATCTTGTATTTTGTTGAATTCACATAATTTTCCCTGGAAGTATATAGTCAGTTTTGATGGATAGCTGATTCTTGGTTAAAGACCCAGCTCTCTTGCTTTTCTGAATATCATGTTCCATGCCTTATGGTCATTCAGAGTGGAGATTGCTAGGTCCTGTGTGACCCTGATTGGTATTCCTTTATATCTAAATTGTCTTTTTCTGGCTTCTTGTAGGATATTTTTCTTCTGCTTAGAAGGTTTGGAATTTGGCAATTACATTCCTGGGAGTTGTATTTTGGGGATTTAGTGTAGAAAGTGTTCTGTGAACTCTTTCAATGCATATTTTGTCCCCTTGTTCTAGAATCTCCAGGCAGTTTTCTTTGATGATATTATGTATTATGATATCAAGATTACTGTTTATTTCTGGCTTTTCTGGTAGATTAATGATTCTCAGATTATCTCTTCTTACTCTGTTTTCCAGGTCTGTCACGTTGTCAGTGAGATATTTTATGTTATCTTCTAATTCCTTAGTCTTTTGACTTTGCTTCATTAATTCTTGCTCTTTTGCAAGATTATTGTCTTCACGTTGCCTGATTCTGACCTTTAAAGACTGGTTTTCCTTTTCAGTTTGGTCTGACCTGGTTTTTGAGCCCTTGAGCTGTTTCTGCGTTTGCATATTTTGGTCTCTCATATTGCTGAGTTCCTTTTGCATTGTTTCCCATTTTTCCTGCCAGAAGGCTTTCATCTTTTTGATAATTTCTGATTTAAATTTTTCAAGAGTTTGTGGAGCATTTCCATTTCCTTTGGAAAGTTTGGAGCATTTGTTTGTGTTTCCTCTTCTATCTTCTCTGTATTTTGTATTTTTGTTCCATAAAATGTGTCCAAAGTCACCCCCTTCTTCTTGCTTTTCTTGGTGTTTGGAGGCTTTTGCTCTGGGTTGGGGGGAGGGGTCCTGGGACCTTCCTTCTGCCTTCCCCTTAGACCCGAGTGTTCTCATATTCTGGCTTTTGGGGGGGGGGAGGGCATACCTTTTGATTTGAGTCCAGAAGGAGGGTTCCCTGCCTCTGTCCTGTTGTTAAATTTGAATTTCAGTCCCCTAGGAGCATTCTGTTTGTGATCGGTAAGGAAGGGTTTTCAGAGGTCTGAACTTTTGCTGCTTCTATGCCTCCATCTTGACTCCACCCCCTGTGAGTTTTAAACAATGTTATACTTGAGTGGAAATATATGTGACATGAATAAGAAGAAACTTTTATCTATTCAAATATAAATTGTTATAATGTCATAATAGGTGTACACAAAATATGTATGAAATTGTGGTGTGAAGAAAATTAATTTTTATGCAGATTGTTCATAGTGCAATTGCCACGGGCAAAGTCCACCCTTGCTTGCGACTCCAGGGTTTCCCAACAGGTGACAAAAGATTAGTCAACAAAAATAACAAATGGAAGACAGCTTAATCAATCCTGCCATTGGATTGCTTTGTATCTGAAAGCTGCTCTGCCATCCCAAGCTTGCATTTTATTTTCATACCCATTTTCTTTGCATTCAGACACACATAATCAAAGAGAGATATTTGGAAAAGTGATGCATTAACTTTTAACAAATCACTTGATTAACATTCTATATTTCGCATTGTGATTAAAGACAAATTAAGGTTACACACAAGATAAAAGATTTTGTCACAGTCAGCTTAATTTTCTCATTACCCTGTGAGAAGTTTTGAGCTTACAAACAATCAAGGAAAATTACTTATTGCCTTTAATAAAATGGAATAATTAATCAGCTGTTCTTAAAAGATAATTCAACAATCATATCATTGAAGTTGAGGGGTACTGGGAACACAATTCAAATTTAGACTGGTGGCTTACTTAGGGAGTTTCTGAGTTACTGATTTGTGTAATCGAGTCACTGAGGCATACTGAAGCTTGATGTACTTGTACTTATTGTGTGGGCCTCTATGATTGATTTGTGTGCTGGCTTCATGAGAATAGGTTTCTGTGACTGGGTAAGTTCTTGTGCTTGGCCTATAGCTATCTTTGTGCTGACAATTATGTACCTAAGTTAAAGTTAACCCATGATGTTGTTTTTGGGATTGGGTTTAAGGGTCTGATCTCTTGGTAGTTTTAGAGAATTAGGGTATAGTTGTTTTGCTCTTGCATTATTTATTTTGGGCCTAGGGGAATAATAATCATATCAATTCATAGGTAATGGGCATTGATGAAAGAGGTCATGTAAAGGGGGATAGAGTGGGCAATCACATCTCTCCAAGGACCGCTCTGTGGTCTCCCCAGCTACCACATTTGACTCTGTCAAGACATCATGGACTGATGGCCCCCAGCAATGTATTAAACATATGTGTCTGTATATGTGAATATACCACTGAATAGTTTGCTTCCCTACACTTTGTCTCTTAGTTATAACTATACAATATAAGTAATTTGCTCTTTTTTTTAGTGATAGGATCTTTCACATTTAATTCATGTAACTATTTCATATTTATTAGGATATATGCAGTGATTATTCAAAGCCCAGGTTTTTTTCCAAATTGATTTCAAATTTGAATTCATATTTTCCAATTACAGGTCTAGCACTTTATCCATAGCAGGTTTACTACAGGTTTGCCCAAGAGCTCCAGATTGGAGGATTGCTCCAGAGCTTGAAACATTGATGGGTACGCACAGGGATGCTCTGCTGTTGGCTTAGTCTGGATTTCATGGTCTTGCTACTCTCTTGGGCTCAGGTTCAGAACCTCAGGCATTGGAGAAATGATTGAGATTTGCTATTAGCTTGCACTAGGGCTCATTGTGTGATACTGCTGTAAGCTGTACGCCCTTCTCATCTCAGTAAAAGAGACATTTTCTCTTTACTTTTCAAGCATCAGTGGTGCCAAGCTCAACATCCTTCTGCCACCTCTGCTAGAACAATGCCTGCCTCTCCAACTATCACACTCTCAAATCTCTTGAAAGACTCATTCAAGCTATCCCTACTGTTGCATCATTCTTATCTCTTCCCAATATTTCCCTGAGAAGGTAATTGAACAAAACTCCAAATGCCAGAATTCTCAAAATTCACAATTTTATCCCACAAGATCTACAATACTGTCCACTAACTCAGAGAGGGATCAAATAAACCAATACATTCTTTTTAGTTTCTCTAGGCCTAATTCAGGGTTGAGTAGGAAAATCACTAAAAACTGATAGAGGAGTCTACAGAGATTGTCCTTTTTCCTTCCAATAATCTTCTAAGTCATTTAGTTTCTCATTACCTAAAAACTCTTCCAGGAACTACTCTCAATTTCTTTCCTTCACCTCTTTTCTCTTTCTGTCTCTTCACTACCCCATATGGAGTCACTTTTTTGATGTTTCTATAATTTCAGATAATTATACAAAAGAGTCTCTGACGTCACTATGATCTGATGGTCTTACAAATGAATTTTCCAAAGAATGAATCAAGAATGGTGAAATAGTCTTGACCTGATTTCTGGTATGATATGATTTTGCATACTACCTCTTGGTAGCATGAGGACACTCATTATTAAGCCATTCTGTTCCCTCAGAGCAGAAACAATGTATAGTTGCACTCTGTGGTACAAAATACTGTACCATAGTTCCAAGTATATTCTAATCCATGGTGCTGAACTGGTGTGGGAAAAAGATCATAGTTCTGACCTGAAGTCAAGAAAATTAATGCTGAGTACATCTGAGATAACCAATTATGAAGCATATATTCAGACAAGATCTGTTGTGTTCTTCTTCTCTACATGGCACTCCAATGCCAATTCCGTAAGTTTTAATAGAAGGGGAAAAACAAAAGAGTTGGATGATTGAGGAATAGAAAAAGGGGGAACAAAGAAAGAAAGGAGAAAGTAGCAAATGAGAACTGTAGAAGAATCATCATTTAGTCCAACTCTAGTGGTCTAGCACAGATCCATGTGTAACAAGGGAATCACTTTAAGAGACTGATATATATTAATTTAAGGTCACCAAGGAATCAGCTATGTAATTCCTAATTGAAAAACTCAAGTCAGCCGTCAGCCTTTTTTGGAGTTTAATTACAATAGGAGTAAGAAAGGAATTAGAGATAGAGAGAGAGAAAAAAGGAGAGAAGCTAATAGGGCTTAAATACCCCTTCTGTTTAGGCTGGGCCAAAAGGCCCAAGCCCTTAGATAGCTGGGGCAAAGAAAAGAGATCAGTCCCTATTACTCACGTGTCCAAAATGGAGAAACAGTCTCAGAGGCCCCCACCTTCAGCTTCCTTCAGAGCAAACCTTCTCAGAGCCCAGGAACCACACCGACCAAAACCTCAACCACCTCCCAGAGTCTTCAGACCCCCTATATTTAAGGAAAACCATCCAAGTTCATCCCCTCAGTTCTCCCATCTACCAATCACTCTTCATCAATTTACTTGTCAATGGAGGCTCTAGCTTAACCCAGGACCGCCCAGAGGTTTCTGGCTTTTGCACATGTCTGTTGAAGGTCATATTTTCAAATGATTAAATCTTTACTCCTTTGCTACAGCCCTTTCTAAATCCTGTTAACTTGAGTAGGGTAGAGATTGGAATAATTAAATTTTGATCTAGGCTGCAGCCCTTACTCAATCCTATTAGGACTGAATAGGGTGGAGATTTATTCCAAGTATCTCCATTGTATCAATTCTAAAATCAATCAAGACTCAAAGAAATTCCTGTTCTATGCTTAAGCATAGGTCAAAGTCCTTTCCATTGTTCAGAAAAGGGTTTCTGTCCTAAAGTAATCTTAAGAAGGGAAGAGAAAGAACCTCCCATGCCAATGGGGTTCCCATTCCAATAGACTATCAGTAAGAAATTTTCCAAGTATGAAATATCCCAATGGTGAAATTTCCAACATTTATAAGTCTAAGGAAATTTGAGGTTTACACATGTTCATATGTACAGTTACTAGAAGGTATAAAAGACAAGAAGTACCCAGACTGATTTGACTGAGGAATACTTTGGGCTTTCAAGTACCTTTATAGGATACATAATTCTAGTAAGGATGGGCCATGGAATATGTCAAGGAAAAATGGAAGAGGGTGCAGGAGGTTGAGAGTAAATTTTGTTAACAAAATAGATTACCTTGATGTTATTTTGGTGTAGCAACTGGCTGATGATATTCTGATGTGGAAAACTGCTGCATTTATTTCTCATATACATGATTCTATAGCTAATATTTTAATGAGAAAAATATCACTGGCATCAATATTATATATTTGAACCCTTCCTCATGCAGTGAGCCATAAAACATAGTTTGGGGAATGAGATTGTGAACACAACAGAATTCAGAAGGGAGTGAGTGGGGTTTCTCATACTTGGTGCCAGAAAGATCTGTGTGACTCTGGTCCAGTCCCTTCATTTTGCTCATATGAAAACAGGGTTAATAATATTTTATACCTCATAGAATTATTGTGAAGAATCAAGTGAGAATCATTCAATTCAATAATCATTTATTAAGTGCCAATATGTGCCAGGCACTGGCCTAAGCACTGGGTAAGGAAGATAGGAAGGAAGGAAAGAAAATGAGGAAGTAGGGAATGTTGTTATTCAGTCCTATCTGACTCAGTGTCTCCATTTTGGTGTTTTCTTGGCAAAGATATTGAAGTGTTTTGCCATTGTCTTTATCAGCTCATTTTACAAATGAAGAAATGAGGCAAACAGAGGAACTGTTTTCATAAAGAAGAGCCTTCCTGATTCCAAGCCCAGAGCACTATTCATGCTGGTACAAGTTATCTCCCCCATTAGACTATGAGCTCCTTGAGACCAGAGATTGTCCTTTGCTTTTTTTTTTTACCCTCCCCATTTATCACAGTTCCTGGCACTCAGTAATTATCTGATAAATGTTTATTAACTATCTGATCAGTTGGCTCCCTAAAATATAGAAAGAAGCATATCTTCATACCTATCACATTAATATCTTCTTTGTAGCTGCCTCTGTATAGTCAGTAGACAGTTTATGGGGATTAAGAAGAGGCAATTGTGGGTGATGATTGGATTCAGGGAATGAAAAAGGGAGCAGTAGGGACCCAGGGATGGGGCAAGTGGTTGGGAAGCCTGGAATGTGTGGTAATAACCACTGTTCTCCCAATGCTCAGCCAGATCTCCATCCTCCTTCTTTAGCAGGGCCAAAGATTTCCCTCTCCTCTGGGAAGATATCCTTATAATTGACCTTTTATTTGGGGAGTGAATTCCCAAAAACCTATATGGAGGGACTTCTAGATAGCTCAGTGAATAGCGCACATTCCTGGGACCTGGATTCAAATCTGGTCTCAGACATTTCCTAGCTGTGTGACCTGAGGCAAATTGCCTAACCTTAATTGTCTAGCCCTTGCAACTTTTCAGCCTTAGAATTAAAACAGAAAGTAAGGGTTAAAGCAAAAAAATACCCATATGGGCAGCCTACTCCTATGTTTGGCCAGAATGTGCAGGTTAGTTGCCTCTGAGTTATCAGGTATTTCAGGTGTGGAAGAGGGGATATCAATAGATCCCCAGGTGGCCAATATGATGAGGAACACCATTGGAATGTGGATAATCATTTACATCAGAAGTAAGTATAGTGTATATAAGTAAGTCATGGTTCCCGAGATGAATGGGCCAGTTTGAGTAGAGAAGGTATAATAAGAATATGAGCACTCATTGCTACCATCTTAACCATAATCCATTTAACCCAACAATAGCATCAGTAGTCCCCATGTTAAATACTATTTGGGATCTTCTTTGGATGGGGGTACCCATAAGATATAAAATTAGGTAGACATAAAAGTTTTAAGAATACTAGATGTATCAAATTTATAATTAGAATTCTCTTTCCTTTAGATTCTGTGATTAGAGCTGAGGTATTTTCTCTCAGCCTCTGGATCCTGCCACTGCCTCTCCTTCTATCCCTGTGGATGGTGGTCTCTATCTTCTGGAATGTCCCTTGTATGGGATAACATGGGTACAAGCTGTCTTTTGGGGTGATGGGATCACAAAAGATTCATATCTTCTTTACTTCAGTTCTTTTTATTTTCAATTGAGAGAGTTGGGACAGTGGTCATCTTCTATGAAACAGATCTAGAGAAAACTACTATTACCAGTATTTTGGGAGTTCCTAAATTCTTTAGTCAGAATTGATAGTTCAGGAGACTAAGGGAGAGTCTGAGTCATTATAGCCTTGACTTTGGGTGTCTTCTTTCAGATACTTGGCAACTCATAGAGAAGAAAAAGGAAGCAAAAGAAGAAGAAAAAAAAAGAAATGTGTTTTTTCCTGGCAGCTGAATGGGATGCTGGCAGTGACTTCTTCCATTGAAATAGGTTTTTGTATTTGTTACCTCTGGACAAAGCAGGGTTGCCCAGGTAACTGGGACCTGGGAACAGGGATGAGGGGAGGGTAATTAATGATTTATAGGGCAATCCTCATGAAATTCTCATTCTGTTGGTATGACAACCCCTGAACAATCCTGTCAACAAATATGTCTTTTTCCTTCTCAAAGACAGACAACCTTCATCCCAGATTCCCCTAGCAGCATATGGATCTCTCTTCTTTTGTATAGTGGTCCATTTATGTCTTGAGGAATTGGGCAGGGATGTGTGTGTGTGTGTGTGTGTGTGTGTGTGTGTGTGTGTGTGTGTGTGTGGTGGGGGTGGGGGGTTCCTGAGAATTTACCCTGACGATGGATCAGGTGGTATAAAATGTGGAGTGTTGGATAATTCAGAGGTGATGGAGAAAGTCAACTATGGGCTATGACTGGGAGTAGGAGAAGGGACAAGTATTTCCAATCATCCTGGAGGAGGACACTAGAAAGGGAAACTATATAGTCTATCTTGGACCAATTTCTAAGATGTGATGATCTTTGTTTATTCTGCAGGGTTTATCAAGGACGATTGGATAAACTGGCTTGTTTGGACTGGGGTTCTTATCTCCATGGAGGCCTCAATAATAATACTTATGAAAATAGATGTAGACTTTTTTGTCCTTTTTATGCTGCTGTAGTTTTCAGTGAATATCAGCAATATAAACAATATTACCTTTTATTTGCCTGTTCTAAGGATCATTTTAGGCTTGTATCAGTGGTGGTTCCTTCCACAATGATTCAGGTAACTGGGCCTTGTCTAGTAAACAGGGTGGCATAATGAGAATGGCCAGATGGTCCTGGGGAAGTTATTGAGGATGATGCATGTCTTTACCCTGAGGCATAAAAATGCTCAATTTGGGAGGGAATGGAGGAGGGTTCACAAGGGCAAAGCTAACAGAGATGAAGTTAGTGGGAACCCTGGGGAAAGAAAAAAAGGCTAGGAGGCTTGGGACTTGACCTGGAGGAACCCATGGAAGAAAATGTGGACTATGACAAAAGGAAGATCATGATACCTTTTTGCTTCATCCCTTCTCCTGTGAACCTTAAAAATTCTTAAACCCTACTTCATAAGGTTGGGTTAAGACCATTCCCCACTTTAAACAATGATGGAACTTAGATCAGGAATGTGGAGACCTCTACTAAACCCCTACTTAAGCATACTTTAGGGGAAGATAAAGTTGTAAACTCTTTGCTGAACAATGAAAAGTATTTAAACCCAACTTATAATAAGGCAAAAAGTTCTTAAGCTGTGCCTATTTTTAGAACTAATACAAAAAGGTGCTAAGTACCTATAAAGGTCAGGCAACTTGTGAACTTACAAGGAGCAAAGAGGTGAGAACTTACTCAGAGATTCTAGTCTACTCAGGTGTGAATTACTCAAAAGTTTAGACTTCTTAGGTGTAAATTAAGAATGGTCTGTCCTTTGAAAAATGTCTACTGTGATTGGTAGATGTAAGAATTTAGGGGAGGTGACATAAGAGAAAATTCCCTTTAAATAGGAGCTCAGATAGATCTGAAAGAACACTCTGATTCACATTCAGATTCACATTCAGATTCAGGATTGAGCTGGTGGAGTCAGCTGTGATGAAGCTGGCCTGGTGTCACTAGAATCCTTGCTTGGACAGATCTTGTGGTGAGTGATTAAGGACTGACTGATCTTTCTTTTAGGGCTTAGGCCTAAGTTGGTCAGGGCTGCTGCCCTGGGCCAGTCTATCCTTTTCTCTATTCTTTTTTTTTCTCTCTTTCTCTCCTTTTCTTTAATTCCACATTTTTATTAATTAAAATATCTATAAAACCCAGTTGACTTGGGTATATTTCATAATTGGGAATCTTTCCCTGGCGACCACCTTATATTTGATTTAAAACAAGACACTGTCTTGAAAACATATCTTCCACAGCCACAATTTAAGACATCCACTCTTTTATCTACTACAATTTAAGTCTTCCACTATTTTAATTATTACACTCCCTCTCTTCATCCTTTCTATTTCCCTCTACCCTCCTTATTGCTTCTTATTGCTCATTTTTCTTCTTCCTTCTTTCTGTCTAGAGTTAGAACTAGCACACCAAGTTATACCAGGACAACTATAAGGAGAGTGCCCCTCATTTCCTTCATCCTCTCCCTGGGTTGGAGGGAACAGTGCTGCTTCCCATTTCCTGTCCTTTGTCCTTTTTAGTACAAGCTGGTCCACAACCTCACCATCCCTCCAAACCATAATACTTCATGATAGTCAGACTCCTCTCCTAGGAAAGTTTCCCAAAGTGAACAGAAGGCTGCACTTTTCTCCCCTTTACTTCAAGCAAACTACTAACCTCAGGATTCATGCCCAAAGACAGCCCATTACTACTTCTTTGCACCCATGTTTTCTCATACAAGGGACATTCTAGAATGTCAGGATTCATGCTATTGTCTTCAATCTACCTCAGCAATAGAGCCTGGAGTGGCTGTGCCCTAAAGCCCACCTTCAAGCAACATATGCCTTATGTCCCCACCCCTTCCACCCCCAGTGACTTAGCCTCAGTTGCTAGAACTCTTTGTTGGGATTCTATTTCCTCTCTGCTGCTCCTTTCAGCCTTCCCAGAAAATATTCCTCCAGTGGCCTTGTCAGAACCAAGATGTCTGGACAGATCTTGGGATGTATCCTAAGTAAATTAGTTCTCATGTTTTTCCACAGGGAGAGTCTGTTTTTCCTTTAACCATGGGTACAATGAGACCAGCATTGACATGGAGCACCAAATATCCCTGGAGCCTGTTCTGATGGAACCCTTCCTGCCTGATCTATTAGGATCTACTGAGTCACAGACTTTATTCTTTTCCACCTTTACTTAATACTTGCAATGAAGAGAGAGTGAGCACAAAGGAACTAGGTCTTTCATTTAATACCTGAGACTACAGAATTAACAGAAGGTTCTTCAGGCTATTACCCTTCTCTTTGTAAATGAATATTACCCTTCTCTTTGTAAATGAATAAAAGTGTTGCTGTATAAGTTCACCATCTGTAGCCAGTTCAGGACACCTCTGGCAGAAGACCGAATAATGGGAATTATAGGAACTTTTTGTTCTCACACAGTTCTAATTCTTCCTCTAGGCATATATGTTTTAAAAGCTTCCATTCCAAGTACTTCAGATATCATGATTTTTCTCTGTGATGGCATCCATTAAAAATTGTTCCTAATTTTACATATAATTACAACCATCATCATCATCACCACAGAATTTCAGAATTGGAAGGCTTGGTCTGGAATCAAGATGACCTGTGTTCAAATTGGCTTTGAGATACTTATTAGCTGTGCTACCCTGGGCAAGTCACTTAATTTCTATTTGCCTCTATTTCCTCAACCTCAAAACTGAGATAATAAAATCATCCACTTTTGTAAGGGTTAAATTAAGGAATCAAAGGGAGGAGAGCAGTTTAACAGAAGCTTTGTTAATTATAGAAAGAAGTACAGATAGAAATATAGAAAAGAGGAGAGAGATTATTAAACTTATACCCTATAAAAATATACCTAAAATCCCTAATACTACCTAAAATTTCCTAAAACTATCTCTGTCTTCTCAGGACAGGTTCTTTTGCCTGGCATACCTGGCCTGCTCTAGCCTGTCTATAGATTATTCACTAACTACTGATCTCCCCAAAATAATAGACAGGCACCACTCACTCACTCCTTCAATCAGTTTTCTATGGCAGCCCAGCTATCAGTAGCCAACTGCCAGCAGATCCTTGCCTCAGAGACAGACCTCCTGCTCTCTAGAGATCCCAGAAGCAAAAGACCCTCAACTGCCAGCAGTGGCTTCCTTATCTACTCACTGACCAACTGTCCCCCCCTAACTTCCTCTCAGAGGGCAGCCCACTTCCTCTCCTCTGTCCTGGTCTCCCTGGAAACAGAATTTTCAGCTCTGGCTTACTGACTTCTGTCAGTTCTTATCTACTTAGAAATCCTCTCTGTAGCCTCTTAAGGAGATAGAGAGATTAAGAAAATCCCTTAAACACCTTACAAGGTTGTTTTGAAGATTTCAGGAGATAATATTTGTGAAGTGTTTAGCAGAGTGCCTGGTTCATAATAAACACTATATAAATTCTTTTTTTTTTACATCTCATTTTTTTGGCCCCAGAACAGAACTAGGAGCAATGGGAGAATGTTATTAAAAAAAAAAGACCCAATTAAAGTTTGATATCAAGAAAAACTTCCTAACTATTAGAGCTCTCCAAGAGTGGAGTGGGAATTACTGGGTTGAACTATGTTCCCTCTTACTTGAAATATTTGATCAAAGACTTCTATGTTATGCTGTTATGCAGATTCCTTTTCAGGTATAGGCTGGACTCAATGGCCTCTGAGGTATTTTCTCACTCTAAAATTCTATAATTGTGTTTTGTGGCCTAATCCATATCTGAAAAAGGAAACTCCAGGGTTAAATATTTAATAAGTACTCATCAAGCCTCTGCTGGAAACCCTCCAAAGTGTAAGGCCTGAAGATCAAGGACTAAGTCCCCCCCCAACCTCCAGGACTTTTTGATTCATGAACCAACCCTACCCAGAGCCTCCCAACTGTTCTGAGAAGATAAACCAAACTAGGCACCACAAGGCTACACTTGACCACAGGGGCCTAACCCTAACCTGTGTCTCCCAACTGTACTGATAAGATATCCTCTTTTGCAACTCAGACCCAACCAATATAATCCTCCCCTCCTGTTCCCTCAGGGTTCCATCTGCCTTGGAGGCCATGGGACCCAAGCTAGAGCTTTCAGTAAAGCAGTACCTCTTGCTTTTACATTATCCAGTGTGCCTCCTGATTGGGGAAACCAGAACCGGGTCGAACAAGACATGTTTTGAGCTTAGCCAGACCTAGATTAGTTTATGTTTAACATAAGAACAAAATGGGATTATTCAACACTTAGTCAAAAGATTTATTTAGCTATAGCTGGAGAAGAATAAGCAGATGGGCATTAAGCAGATGGGCATTGAGAATACCTTGGATTGATTCATCTGAGATCTCTTCTACCTGAGTTGTCCATTGTTTTCTACCACTGAAGGAAGAGAAAGATAGGCAGAGATGCAGGGAGATAAAGAGACAGAGAGATCTTTTGTTGTGCTTTGTTCTCTAGGAACATGAAAGTGATGTCAGTAGCTTGAACTTTTATTCCTTTAGCCAACCATGTCTCAAAGATGCTTACAGTACCTTCACCTCCACTGAAGAGGAAGGGTGCTGGGATCTGATCTATTCTTCCAAATACTAGGACCTATTGCACTACGACTGCTGGGGCACAACTATCTTCACTGCTGTAGGTCTAAGGTTAGGAAGTACCTCAGAGGTCATTGAGTCCAGCCTATACCTGAAAAGGAATCTGCATAAAAGCATGACAAATAAGTCTTTGATTAAATATTCCACTTCAGTGCAGGAAACTCTTTCTCCCTACCAGTTGTCTCTCACTGAGGGCACCCAAACTCCTGATATCTTGAACTTACTTGCAAGACTGCCATACAAGGAATATCCAAGAATCTTGGGATTGTAGGAGAGGAAACCCAGACTCAGTCTGCCAGAAGAACAAAATCAAGTGGGGAAGGGCAAGAAGGACAGAAAACTCTAGAGAAGGACCTGCAGAGCTGAGAGAATCCAAGCAGTCAACTCATTTTTCTTTGGGGAGCCCTCCAGAGAGGTTGGTCTGAGAGAACCTCTGAGTTTTGATCATCCTTCTGTGAATTCAGATCCCCTGAATCCAGTGGAAGACAACAGAAGTGGATAGGAATTTGTCATAAAGTTATATCCATCCCAGTTAGATTTCCTCTCCATCCCTCTAAAGCAGTCCTTTGTATCATAAATTCATATAATAACGAGGACAGTTAGAAGTCAGGACAGCTCTCACAACTGACCCAAGGGGGGCTCGGGCAGTCAGTCTGACCCTTCAGGATTTGGGAGGAAGGGGTTCAGTTGTTAATGATTAGGGACTTCCTACTCCCACTTTACCATTACCTTATCCCACAATCTTACTCACCCTACTTTGTGTGTATTCCTCAAGAATAAATAGCAATTTTATTAGATGAAATAATTTATTTTATTTATAATATCTCAGAAGAGAGACCTGAAGCTTGGGGAGGAAAGCTTCACCTTCTCCTCAGGGAAAGAGAAGCAGTTCAAGTTCTGGATATATTTCTATCCAGTCTCTGAAGAAATAGAGTTTGTGGCTCTGAAATAGTGTGGTTTTTACTATGGAAAGAGAGGGGAGAAACAGTCAATCCATCCTCTCCACCTTTTCGCTCCATTCTATGTCTATCACACTCTAGTCCTGAATTAAGTAGTGACTAACTAAGTGACTCCATTTCTCCCCCTCCATTACAGAACCATCCAGCTAAATACAGGGAAAGAGAGAAAGCAAAAGAGAATCAAAGCCAGAGATTCCTCTAGAGTAGGATATATGCTGGAAAGAGAAAGAAGGAACCAAATGAAGAGACAGAGTTAGAAAAAAACAGAGAGAGAGAGAGAGTACAAAGAGAAATGAAGAGAGATGTAGAGAGACAAAGGCAGAGAAAGGAAGGGGAAAAGAGGAGAGAAAAAGAGAGAGAAGGAGGAAGGGAGAGGTATAGTTCTTACTTCACACTTCAGCAGTGTGAACTGAAATATTTCCAATGTTGGACTCTCTGCATGTTCCCAATAAACTGATTGTAGGATAATTGAAACATTTGTCCATATACCAAATCCTGAAATTTCTTGAAGTACCTGGGTAGAATTTAATATTGTCTTTGTAACTTTCTTCATCAATAGCTTGCATCAAAGAAAAACAACAGTCAGTGTGGATTGGTCTTTCACTTGCCAAATTTTAAAAAGCAGAACAAGAACAAGCAGAAAGTCAAGTCTCAAAGAGTTCCTTCGGTACTGTTGACAAATGAATTACTAATAAATTTATGGAATTATTAACTGCTTTATTGTGACTCAGAGTATTGTTAGTCCTGGTGCTCTTAGTTCATGACAAAGGGAACTGAAATACAGGGAGGTTTCTCTGGGTCAAGAATGGGCAGGCACACCTGATTCTTTGGATACTTGCTGGGGAAAACCATGATGGTAGCAAGCAGGGAGTAATGCTTCAATCTTACTTTTAAAAAGGCACAGAGAGTACAGAGGCAAAAGGATAAGTCATGGGGATAGATAGGTGAATAGGGATAGAATTTGGGGTGATGGAGAGAGATAGACAGAAAGGAACACAAAGTCCTTTTAAAAACCTTAGATGGGAATTGGAAACACTCTAGCAGTGAGGAGTGCTGGGAGTGGAGGACAACATTTGGGAAATCTCATTTTTATAAATTTCATGGAGGACACTTTAAAGTTAGTTGATTAGTATATCCACAGCATCTCAAAATTGTCAGGAATCCCTTAGGGTTAGTTCATTAGCATAATGTTTTCTGGTGTTCTACTGAGTTTACTATGCATATTGGGACCTTATCTGAAGCTTACAGACCACTGGCAGTTACTGGGACTCAGGGGCTCTTAACAATAAGGTTTAGCTAGCTTCCCCTAATTTAGTAAATGTCTCAGAATGTGGCCTTAGTTAGTTCATGAGACTGTTCCCAGGGGATCCACTAATTTGAGACAGTTTGCAAGTAACTATGTGCTCTCTTCATTTATAAAATCATCTATAAGTAACTTCTAAGTGCCCCTTTGAAATCTTACTTCCTACATTGTTACTTTATACTAGCTACTTGAAAGTTTTACTTACTATAATAACTATAAGGGAGGACAGTGGTCAGGAGGACCAGAAGAAGATACAATTTTTTTTTTTTAAAACCCTTACCTTCTGTCTTGGAGTCAATACTGTGTATTGGCTCCAAGGCAGAAGAGTGGTAAGGGCTAGGCAATGGGGGTCAAGTGACTTGCCTAGGGTCACACAGCTAGGAAGTGGCTGAGGCCAGATTTAAGAAGATACAATTTTAACATATTAAATAATCCAAAGTTCCAGCAATATGCCTTAGTTTGCATTTTTCATTAACCATCCATGAACTTTATATACCCAAAGGATGCTCATTCAGTTGCATTGTCATTTTTTTAAATTCCAAAATCAAACTGGTTCCCCCATTCACATACAAATAGGATTCCCTTACTCTTGAAAGGGACAGTCTCTCAAGGGACCGTCTCTCACACTTGAAGATGACCATTAGAAATACAAAGACTCTTACTCCCAGTACATTGAATTCTTAGGTATTTGCCCATTTTTAAATAAAGGGAAAATTTAAATACCCCAAAATTGAATGATGTTTGTATACTTTGAAAGTAAACTGAGTTGAGTGAATGCCCAGGAGAACTTGGAAGAGGTTTACATTATGAAGCAGAGAGACCCCACAGAACTTGTGAACTTGGCATAGTTTAACAAAATTATCTTCCAGGGAAAGTTTTTATAGACTCACACACTAAGTATCTTCTTGCTAAATGGCCACAAGCAGATTACTCTAATCTCCCAGTGGCAGAATGGTATGTGGGGCAAGGCCCCGTACATATTGCCAGGGCTGTACCCCCACATGTATTATAGAGATGTTCTTGTGTGGCTCAAAGGGAAGCAGAATAGGACTCTCTCCCCCCATCTCTCTCACCCTTCTTTAAGGGAGACTTTACTGTCTGTCAGGAGGAGAAGCAGAGGGGGCCACCACACTGCTCTACTTGGAGTGGGATCACTAGAAGACAATGCTGTCTATTTACCCTTTTTAAATAAGGCTGGAAGATGGGAGTTTTAAGTTCAAACTAACTTCTGATCTCTGCTTCACCACTGGATGGGGGCAAGGGGACTCCTTGCTCCATTACCAAGGCTTAGCCCCTTTCCCTGCAAATAGCAGTTCCACAATGAACAAACATAACAATCGTTAAAGAAAACCCACTTATCCAAGTCAGTATTAGAATAGAAATCAGGGTTGTTTTCAGAAGCAAATGAGATAATGCATGTAAGATTCTTTGCAAACCTTAATGCAATATAAAAATGTTGGGTAGTTTTAGTATGTAAAAGATCATATTGTAAACAAATTCTGCTCCATTGTCATACTCCTTCTCTAGACCTGATTCTTTATTTTGCCTCACCCACTATATACAATAAGATGTCAAGTCCCACATTTTTAACCCATATCTTCTGCTTAAGTATTAATTCTAAGAGAAAACAATGGTGAGGACTAGCAATTTGGGTGAAGTAACTTGTTCAGGATCACACAACTAGGAAGTGGCTGAGGCCAGATTTAAACCCAGATCCTCCTGACTCCAGGTCTGGCTCTCTATCTATTGTTACCCAGCTACTCCTTGCCATGTCCTGTTGAATCTTCTCAATAACTCACAGTTCTCACAACTCTCCCATCCCCTCCTTTACTACCCTGACTCCCACTGCCACAATGGCTAGGTGGATTAGATTTTACTCCTTCCCCAAGGCTCTCCAGTTCCTTTAAAGGGAATTTGGGGGCACTTGGCTCTCTGCACATGGCTCCAGATTCCATCAATGTTGCTCCTATAATTGTAGAGAGTCCACCTACATCACCATTCCACTAAGCCACTAAGTCAGATTGTCTTTTAAGCAGAAATATTTTATTCAAAAGGCTTAATCACAAACATTCAACTTTAATTATACCAAAAAGGGGAGCCATAATCCTCCTTCTCCTCCTTTTATTCTTCAATCCCTATAGAGGGGAATGGGATTAGGTTTATAGCCATCTTGGTTACCATCTTCTTTACCAAATCCACACTCCCCCTAGGTGAGTCCCAGGCACCCTAATCAGAGTTTCATGTAATGCTAGCTTACTGCACTAAACCACCAGGAATCCTGGCTCCAAGGTTGCCATGGTCTGAATTCCTAGTGCTATGGAGATCACCTCCCACACCTGAAATGAAGAGGACAAAGGACATAGAACATAAATGAGCACGCCCAAGCTGATTTCTGGAAATTAGGGTAAAGGAGAGGGAACAAGGGAAATAAGTCCTTCCCCTTTCATTGCTTCACTTCATGACATACTTGCCGAAGGTGAATTGAGTTCTTTATCTTCTGTATGTAGAAGAAAATTGTTGGAAAGAGAGCAGCAGAAAACGCATGGAAGAAAAGAGCAATAGACTTAGTCTCACTGGTTTTTAAGATTCACACAGCCAATAAAAGGAGCTACCTGTGACCCCATGGCATGGGATGCAGTACTCTCCACGTTAGGTGAACTGGGCAGTCAGAGAAGCCCAAACTTCACAAGTTGTCATTTCTATCCCATGAACCACTGAAAAAGTCTCCTACCAGGACTTACTCTCTCTATTCCTTGCCTGATCTAGCCTCACCATCCATCCTCTATGCACACACTAGACTATTCTCCTTAAAGCATCTATCTAGTTGTCATTCTATTGCTCAAGAATCTTACCAAGTTCAGATATCTTTCCTTGATATTTGAATGGTCTGCTATGCATTTCCACCAATCCTTTACTCTTTTAATCTCATAATTAGAGATATCCAAAAGTTAAATGGACTTATTTGAAAGAGAAAAGATTTCCCTTCCATTACTTCAAGCAGAGGCTGTCTATCCACTTGCTCAGTATGTAGACGGGTTTTTTTTTTTTTAAGAATAGGTGGTATTAGGTGATATCTCTCCTAATTCTATTATTCCATGGTACTTTTTGCTTTCTACATGATGCTGGTGAATCATGAATAGAAATAGACCCCACTCTAAATTCTGGAATCCCTCAGATGTTGGGAACCATTGTTTTTCCTTTCTAATAATAAATCTCTGGGTCTTATATAAGCCCTGTGCTCTTCTCCCTCTGTGTCTTTTCCCATTATGCTCCCTATCCTTGGAATATTCTCCCTCACTTCTTATGCACATTTATTCCTATTTATTTCTAAAACTGAAACATAAGTTGCCTCTCTTCTAAGAAACTCTCTAATCACTCTTTTCTTCACTGGACCTCATATACTAGTTTGCTTTACTTTTCATTTCCCAGGGGAATACAATTACCCAAAGAAAGAGGCAGTGGGAGAATTTTTATAGAACACAAAGAGATTCCTGTAAAAATACAGATTGGATTAGATGCTCCCTCTCCCAGGTCTCCTTCTCTTAAAATTCTAAGTCTATGACCATAATGGTTAGATGTTAACTCTGGGTCACTCTTCCAGGAAGACTCACCAGACATCTCATCCCCTAACTCCCTGTGTGATTTGACTAAGAAGATCTAGGCAGTGGGGATGATGAGTTCAAGTTTGGATCCATTGATTTTGAACTACTATAATAATAACCAGCTAGAAGTATCCAAAAGTCAATATAAGCAAAGGGAATTTCCATTTTTATAGCAAGTTATTTTTCTTAATGTTATCCATAATTGTTAAATCAATTCACTGATCCATAATCAGTGTGCTTGCTTACCATAATTACTACAATATGGGATATTCCTAACTTTTGTCATTTTTGTCATTTCACTGGGATGAATTTGATTTGGAGAAAATGTTCACATGGTGGCTAATCAATTACTTTCCTTTTGCTCAGATTCTTTATCCATTAGGGAATGGATATTTGTCTCCTATATTTATGTGAATTCCCTATAAACATATTGGATGCCATATCCTTAACAGAGAGATGTTTCTTGTAAGTTTTTCCTAGATGATCACTTGTCTTCTTTTTTAAATTTTTTAAATTTTTTTAAAATTTATTTTTTTTATAAACACTTACCTTCCATCTTGGAGTCAATACTGTGTATTGGTTCCAAGGCAGAAGAGTGACTTGCTCAGGGTCACACATCTAGGAGGTGTCTGAAGCCAGATTTGAACCTAGGACCTCTTGTCTTTGGCCTGATTCTCAATCCACTGAGCCACCCTGCTGGCCTGATCACTTCTTGTCCAATCCTATTGCTATTGATTTTGTTCATGCAAGATCTCTTAAATTTCATGCAATAGAAATTATTTTTTCTTTGGTGATCAATGGCATCAATCTCTCTCTCTCTCTCTCTCTCTCTCTCTCTCTCTCTCTCTCTCTCTTTTGTTATCCCCTATAATTGTGAAAGACACCTAATTTTCTGTTTATGCTTTGATCTTTAATATTCCAACTTTCCTTTCCAATTCCTTTCCAACTTAAATTGATGTCTTTCTGACTCTAGTTCCAGCATTTTATCTATACACTGCATCACCTTTAGATAACATGTCAGTTTTAAAAAGTCCTTGATTACAATTTCATTTGATGATGCTCAGTAGAAGTATAATTTGTATTATTGTAGTCTGAGGATGATCATTTTTCAATGATTAACTTCCTTTAAGATCCAGCTTTTGTCCTTTTTGTTGTGGCAAAGAATTGGAAATTGAGAGGATGTCCATCAATTAGGGCATGGCTAAACAAATTGTGGTACATTTTGGTAACAGAATACTATTGTACTATAAGAAGTTATAAGCAAGAGGATTAGAGAAAAAGTTGGAAAGATCTACAGGAACTGATAAAGAGTGAAATAAGCAGAACTGGAAGAACATTGAGCATAATAACAACAATATTGGATGATGATTATCTGTGAAAACCTGGCTATTCTCAGTGATGCAATGATCTGGGATGATCCAGAAAGACTGATGATGAAGAATCACCTTCTGAGGAACAACTATTGGAGTCATCTTTCAAATCAATGTATATTTGGCTTTATTTGGGGGTTTGGTTACGTATGAGTTTGCTCTTAACAACAAAGACCAATATGGAATTGTATTTTCCATGACAATAAAATAATGAAAAAAAATTTAAGATGCAGCTTATTTGCTACTGCTTCCAAGAAATTTTTCCTGATACCATGGAGTACAAGAGATTCTCTCTGTACTGTATTAGAGGGTTGTTTTGTTGGTATGGAAGAGAGAGAGAGAATGGAGTCTTCCTTCCCTCGAGGTAAAGACAAGGAATAGAAGTTGATGTTATGTGCCCCAGGAGGTAGAAGGAGTGTGAGATCAGTTATTCCCCCCTTTAGTCCTTTCCAGTTATATTTCCTCACTAAACCTGCCTTTTACTCCCATCCATTAACTATTGTTGAAGATGCACTTCTTCCCTTGAGGAAGAGAGAAAAATCAGGTCTCTCTCCCTCTCAGCTGTAACTATTCACTTCAATCACACTGGAGTCAGTTGAAAGACAGATAGCAACTTTTATTCTAAGGTATTAAGGACAAGGAGTAAAACTGAAAGATGGCTGACAGGTTGGGGTCTAGAGGACAGAGAGTGAGGAGATCCCTATCTATCTAGATCTCCCCCCCCCAAAGGTTGAGATACTTAGGCTTGGTAGCCTAAGCCTTAAAGAGTCTCAGATTGGTAGACCCTGGTTTTTGTCACAACAGAGTAATGTTCAAATCCAGGATATAAAGAGGGTTGTGTAAGGATCTTATTCTTTAGGACTGCTTCTTCTTTCCTTCAGGTTTCTGCCACTATTTGTTGGGGTTTGGAGAGGATCATCAACAGGTTAAAGGAAGAAGAGAACTTTTGCTCAGGATCCAGTTTCTACTAGGATGTTCTCCTTTGCTGTTTCAATTCAGAGAGAGATCAACTGCCTCTTCCCTGGAATCTCCTCTTCCCTCAGGATTCTAAGCCTTCTCACCCATCCCTCACTGTTGATGGAAACCTTTGCATTTCTTCCAATCTCTGTCATTCAAAGTCCCTGGATTATTCTTCTATCACAGTCCATAATTTCTCATTCCACTGTTTGACCTATCCTATACACTTGTCATATTCTAACTTGTCTTCTAGTGCAGTATCTATCTATCTATCTATCTATCTATCTATCTATCTATCTATCTATCTATCTATCTATCTATCTATCTATCTACCTATCTGTCTGTCTGTCTGTCTGTCTGTCTGTCTCTATCTGTCTGAGTATTCTAACTCCTAGTACTGAGAGTGTAAATGAACCAAATGCCTGCAGAAAGCATTTAACATATAGTCTAAAGATAGACCTTTATCTGTCCATAATGTCACTTCTTATATGGCACATTAAAGTTAACACAGTCCTTGATTACCCTATCATTTGATGATACTCAGTCAAAATAAAATTTGCATTATTTTAGTCTCAGAATAATCATTTTTCAATTCTTTTCTTCCTTTAAGTACTGACTTAGTTATCACTCTTTCCAAGAAGACATTCTTGATCCTATGAATTAGAAGACATGCTCCTTTCCACATTCCTTTATCCCACTCTTTGATCTCCCCTATGCACATATTATATTCTAACCTGTATTGTAATGCAGTATCTATCTTCCTTCCTTCCTTCCTTCCTTCCTTCCTTCCTTTATCTTTCTGTCTCTCTTTGTTTCTTTGTTTCTTTCTCTCTCTCTCTCTCTCTCTCTCTCTCTCTCTCTTTCTCTCTCTCTCTTTCTTTCTTTCTTTCTTTCTTTCTTTCTTTCTTTCTTTCTTTCTTTCTTTCTTTCTTTCTTTCTTTCTTTCTTTCTTTCTTTCTTTCTTTCTTTCTTATAGAAGCCACATAATGCATATTATCTTGAAATTGAATTCTTCAGATGATCAGCTCATCTTTTCTGTTCCCCACTCCCATCCCCACAGGTGATCACATGACCAGATCCCCATGCTGCTCATTTTCTCAGCCCTACCTCATTATGGCCAGTCACATGCCAGAGACCACTTCGTAAGGGACATAAACAGAAAATAGGGAGCCACAGGGAATTTATACAGCAAGAAAATAACCCATAGCATCAGAGAAAAGCAGTCTAAATCCCCCTCAGATATTGTCCCTAATGCTGCCTTTTGTAATCTCTCTCCTCTTTCCTGAGCTCCAATTCTCCCTTCACTAAAATTTTTGGATTTTCTTATAACAGGACTGTTGATACACCAGCCTGTATTTCAAGATGCCTTTCATCTCTTTAGACACAAATACTGTTCCAGAGCTCCACCTACTTGGGAACATCCTTCTTGTTGCCTGCTCCACCCCTACAATGTGGGCACCTGCTATTGCAAAGTCACTGCCCTGACTTTCTCCACATTTCTTAACTTTCACTTTAGGTAGAACACAGAGCAATGGACCCTCTCTAGGAGATGTCCTCTGGGTGCCACGGTAAGCACTATCATGGATGTTTTGTGTGATCTTCTGCAAGCCACCTTTTGTCTTTTGGCTATTTTCTCTTTGATTGAATATGTAGATTGGATGAATGTGGAGTGGAATATAGTGGTGGGGTGGGGGAATGTTGGACTTGATAATTTCCAAAGTTCCATCCATCCTTGAGACTCCACAATATTAGGATTCCCCTCTCTCTCACTCCCTACCCCATACCTTCCCAGAGGAAATGGATCAGAAAAACATGAGTGAGAGAGGCTTTAGAGAGGAATTTCTAAGAGATCTATGGAGGCTGGTGGGAGAGGGTTGAATCTGTGTGAATTCATGGGGGGATCCTGGTTATCAGAGCACAGATGAAGAATTAGATAAAGTGTTAGAATCAAATAATACTAGGCTCATATCCACCTTGTGACAATAATTCTGTGACTATTGGAAAATCTTTTAAAATTTCTGATACTTGTTTCCTCATCTTTAAAATTGGGATGATGAATTCTATAATGCCTCTCTCAGAATTGTTATGAGATCCATTTGAGATATTTTCTATAAAATGCTTTACAAATTCCTAATTCAAATTCAAAATTGACTACTATTATTAGAGAAAAAACAACTATGAAACTCTTCTCTTCATGAGATGCAAGGCCAAAGAGTAAAATTCAGATACTTCCAAATAAGAGCTATGTCCAGGAACAGTTGATCCCTAATAGAACTTGCAATTCTTCTGACTTTGTAATGCACAAGAGGCCTCTGGACCAACAGGAGGCTAAAGGAGATTGGGGACTGAAGTCACCTCAAGACCAAGGAGATTGAGGGAACTCATTGGATAAGCAATTGAAATAATAGGGGGAAAGGGGTACTGTCCAGGACCCCAAAATGTGGTCAGAGCAAGGAATAAATGGTAGTATGACAGTGGAAGAAGCACTAGAGGGGAAGGAATTAATTAGGTCTATGGCAATGATGGGGAACTTTTGGCATGGGTGCCAGAGATAGCATGCAGAACACTCTTTGGGGGTACACAGCTACCTTCACCACAAGCCCCCCCCCCCTTCCATAGTGTGTTACTAGAAAGGCAGAAGGCCTTGAGTGGAGCTGCTCCCCTCCCCCTTTCCATTGTGCTTGAGGATATTTTTTTCACATTCCCTGCCCTTCTGCCCAGAAGCCTAATGGGACTTCTGGAGGGTAAGTTGGGCTGCTCAGAGGTAGTAGAACTGGAGGGGAGCATAGCACTCAGGCCACTCCCCTCTCCCTCTCTGCACTCATTGAGGATATTCCTCACTTCACCTACCACTCCACCCAACAACCCAATGAATTATACCTTGTGTAAAGGGTAAGGTGGCTGGGCAGGGCACAGCACTTGGTTTCTGGGGAAGGGCAGGCATAGCACTTGTTCTGGAAGGGGTTGGAGGTGGATCTCAGCACTCCATCTCTAAGAGGTTTGCCATTACTGATCTAGGAAATAATCATTCCCATATTAACTAGCAGTTTCCAGATTAGTCCATGTGATGGCTCAGTTCCCACTGACACATTGGGCTGTTGTTTAAGAACAGGAAGCAGATTGAAAGCATGGAACTCTTTCTTGGACTTCCATTTCTCCTCTTCTGGGCTAGGGTGATTTTCATCTTTTGAACTCAGGTCTCTCTTCTGGCTTCTAACTCCATTCAGGATCAAAGATCATAAGAGGAAGAGGCAGGAACCTCAAGAGTCTAAACTGAAATGGGAAGGGGTGGTTCAGTACCCAAGCACAGGTTATACCAAAAAGCAGCTCTGGGGAAAGCTTTCTTTTCACCTTAGTGTGGATGGCTAGAGGATTCATCTCACCCAAATAAACCATACTCCACCAAACACACACACACACAGGATGGCCACTGATGTTGCCTCTTCTGGAAAGAAAGAGGGTATATTATACCCATTTGTAAGCATATGAGCCTCACTGTATAGGCCTGTAAGGGAACACAGACTCCTCCTCATTAAAGGAAACCCTGGTCATCACCCCAACCCTAAAACAAACTAAGGGAGCATTGTACGGAGTTCTACCTCCCTGCCTTACCCCCAATAAAGTCTTGTTATTTCATATTTTCTCCCAATTCACATCTTCAAGCCCTTTGCAAGCTGAGGAAAGGAAAAACTAAAGATAGCTGTACTGACATCCTACTTCCCCCATTCCCTAAGAGAAAGAGCTATCTTTGGCATTCTCCCCAGAGAGTGTCTTTTTCTACCTAAACTCATATTAGTTAATGTTCAGGAGACTGGTTTAAGAATGCTTCCTTTTCTTCCAGTCTCATAAAGCATCTTCTCTACTTTTATCCCTGGGGCTGATGCTCTTGGGTCTGCTTTTCACAATCTTCATCCTTCTATCCCTTGCTCTTTGCAGGAATCATGTATGAAGAGTCATAGGCATCCTTTTTCCAGTGTGTGTGGACTCAGACTAAACGAATATGAAAATTATCTGCATGGAAGAGAGAGCCTAGCCTATATGCTTCTTTCTCAGGACCTTCTTGTGTCTCCAAAGAAAGTTACTCCATGCTATTACTGGTAGCTGCCTGATCCCAGAAATCCAGTAAGTATGCCTATCCTATTTAATAATTTCTTACCACCCCATCACAAACATTCACATCTTATGTTCTTGCCACAAGACATTGGCTTTTCTATGTTCTTCTTACATTTACTGATCCCCTTTGATTCTGTCCCTGTCCCTATGACTATCTTCCCATCTTTATCCCTGCCAAAAATACTGTAATTTTATATACTTATTACAAACAGTTCAGCAGTTACAAACAAACAGTTCCTATCACATTCAATGACACCTTTTCCCTCTCAAAAATACTGACTCTATGTGTTACCATCACATATGTCCTTCCTCTTCTCTTCTGTTTCCTTCCAGGTGTGATGAAGACCATGAGGCCATAGAGCTCTACTTTCTCACCTTTTCTAGTTTCCTTCCTCCTCACTGAGATGCTCATTGACCCCAAGTAAGGCTGTTTGCTCTTATTAATTTCCTAAGACTTGAAAACTTGGTTCTGAGGTTCTGTCCTTTCCTCCTCATGCTCACTTATTGCCCAGTCCATTCTCTTATAACCAGAACTACCCCCAGGTTCTTTCCTGTGTCCTTTCTCTTTCCTCCTCCTCTCGCTGCTGGCATCTTCCTAACCTACAGTGCCTCATTTCACATTTGGATAATGCTAACATATGGCAAACCTGGATTTCACCTCAGCATATAATTTCAATAATTTCAATAACTTGGAGGAATAAAATGAGTCATGGTTCTTAGCTAGAAGGGTGGGGGTAATGATGATTCATGAAAGGTTTAAAGTGGGATAAAAAAGATTTGGAAAAGCAAACATGGAGAGAGGGAAGGTTGAACTTTTATCGAAAGTGTAAAATGATTACCTTTCAGTAGTAAGGACACATTTGAGGTCATATACCACAAATTTGTAGTGCACCTAATTAGCACAATTTCATTATTATCTCCACTTTCATTCAACATCAGTATATAGCAGATAAGGAAGCAAAAAGTGGGAGTCATCCAAGACTGAGGCATGATATATTAAGACTGCAAGAGAATAAAGAGTAAGGGATTTAATAGAAGAGGATATTGCCAACTTAAACCTATTCACTAAGAGGTCAAAGTGGGGAAAGGAGAAGAGTGTGGCTAGTACTGGGGTAATTTCCTAAAAGACAATTGAGGGTGAGAAAGACTAGGGACCATCACGTGAATGAAGAACAATTTGGAGAGTTGCAAAGCAGAAGGAGATATGAAATTACAATGGAATCTGATCAGATAAGGGCATCTCAGAACTTATAAACTGCTGTTGTGAGGGTCCAGCCTCACTTGCAACTCCAGGGTTCCTGACAGGTGGCAAACAATCTGTCAAAATGAATAAAATAAAATAAATAACAAACAGAAGGCAGCTTAATCATTATGGCCATGGGACTGCGTTGCATCTAAGAACTGCTCCACATTCCCAGGCCTGGGATTTATTTTTATACCCATTTTCTTGGCATGCAGGTATACAGAATTAAGGAGAGATAATTGGGAAAGTGATACATTAACTTTTAAGAAATCACTTGATTAACATTCTAAATTTTTGTATTGTGATTGCAGACAGAATAAGTGATTTTGTCACAGGTGGCTTACTAGGGAGTTTGAGTTACTGATTTATGTAATTGAATTACTGAGGCATATTGAAGCTTAGTGTACCTGTACTGTACCTGTACGAATTGTATGGGCCTCTATGATTGATTTGTGTACTGGCTTTGTGAGAAAGTTTTGGACTTGGCCTGCAGCTGTGGTTTTGCTGGGAATTATGTACCTAATTAAAAGTTAACCCACGATTGTCTTTTTAATTTGGGTTTGAGGGTCTGATCTTTTGGTGATGTTTTGAAGAATTAGGGTACAGGTGTTTTGCTCTTGCATTATTTCTTTTGAGACTAGGGGGAATAATAATCATGTCAATTCATAGGTAAGGGGCATTGATGAAAGAGGTCATGTAAAGGGAATAGAGTAGTCAGTCACATCTCGCCAAGGACCACTCTGTGGCCTCCAAAGCTACCATGCATCACTCTGTCAAGGCATCATGGACTGATGGCCCCAGCATACACCCCATTTTTTTTAATTTTTGAGCTGAAGAGACTTCAGTTCAATTTGGACTTTCCAAACGGTGGACCCTAGGTATTGGATGAGGACTGGAAAGCAAAAAAGAATAAGAAAAAATAAGACAAGAACAAATCCACAAGCAATAAAGATATGGATAAAATCACCTTCGGAGATAAAATGAATTAGTGATGAATGAGACTGAATAAAGGGAGGCACCAGAGTGACAGATAGTCATGATTTGTCTGTGTAGTGTGAACTCCTTGTAGGGAAGGTTGCTAGTGATACAATGAGTTCAGTGATATCCAATAAGGGGTATGATGAAGGGTTTAGGATGGTTTAAAGTGTTGGAAATTAATTGTAGAGCATAAATGCCTGAACCATTGTACCAGTCAATAGTCATATTAACAGGAAGCATAATAAAGGGTGGTTATTTAACAATAAATACAATGATAGCAGGAATGGAGGGATTAAGACAATTTCTTAAAAATACATAGCAAGAATTTCTATACGTTGTGGGGGAAACATATTGTACAATCAATGCATAAGCTTGAATAGGTTTGGAACTTTTCTTGTCACTAGAGCACAGCAATACAGAAAGGGGAGAGAGAAGCTATGAATTTCTACAAAGAAAAATGAGTAAGGGGAGATGAGGGGCTTTCAATGGCAGAAATACCAGGGGATACAGATAAAATGGCTAACATGGCAAGAATTAAGGTGGCAGTGCAATCAGGAGGCATAAATTGTTGCTTATCCATTCTTTGTTTTGCTTGGGCTGAAAGTGTCCCAATTTGTTCCCAAGTTGGTAGAACATCTTGTTATTTTAGCACAGTCTCTGTATCCGCATTCTCCCAGGCTTGTTTTTGGGATGGGAGTCATGGCAGGAACCGGTGAATCCTTCTGGAATCCAAATGTATATGGGAGTACCTGGGAGGAAAACACAAACAAATTCTTGCCCCCAGAAGAGGGCTGGGGCTACCAATGATTAATAATGATACTTTTCCAATTGACCTTTTGTCACTCTTTTTTAAAATTTTAGATTAATTTGAAATTAGCAAGAGCTTTGAATGTATGTGTTGGGCCATTATCTATTTTGAAGGTTTGGGAGATGCAGAGAGCATATTGCTTCAGTAGTATGAATAGAAGTAAAAATTTGATTAGAAAAGTTATCCAATGATACACAGATGGGCAGGATTTAATATCTATTCCAAATAGCAATTAGTAATATTGATGAAACTTTAGTTGAATTTTCTTTTCTTCTTTATGGATCTTGTTTCTCTGGACTCTGTGATTTATGTGCTCCATGTTGCTTTGGATATGTCCGTTAATTAAGAAAAATTTTGGTGGAACCAACATATTGTGAAATAAATTCTTTTACTTCAGGAGATCTAAAATTTCCTGAGGACTTAACCTTTTATTTAAACATTTTGATTATCTTTCCCTTATAAATAACTAAATTATATTTGTAACATTTAGTTGTAGGCCAATCAGAATCTCAGTAATGGAAGGAAAAAGATTGTGTTTAAAAATATACATGCATAGACTAAGCAGTAAAATCAATAAAAGCAAGATATAATGGATGTGGTTGTTATTGTTATTATTTTCTGTAACAAAAACTCTACCCATTATCAATAATATTCCTATTCTAATCATTGTCATAATTTGGAAACAGGTTGCTTGCATGTTTACATAACCTAGCAATTGTTAAACTATTTACCTCAAATAGGTGTAAGATTCTCACTAACTTTGCTACATAGAAGCTTTATTTATATACTTGTCCCTATAGTGATAAAAAACTATCCTATCCTATCTTAAAGTCTATTTAAAATTAGTATGATAGAACATTTTAGTGTTCTCTCTAAGAATTCTCTTTACTATAGTAGGAAGAGGGAGGGGTAACAGGTTTACTCAAAAATTAAAATAAAATCTTTAATAGTATTAGTTTAAAGTCATAGGATTATTGTTTTCAAAATTATATGTGGATTCCCATACATGTAGGTGGATAATGGAATCCCTTTTCCCAAAATCAATGAAATAATTTGTAATCAAGAACTACTTCTGTTTACCAGCTAGTGTATGATGACTTAAGTCTAGCTGTGGGGACAAAGATGTAGCAAGGTTATGAATATTTGTATCCTAGTAATTCTAAACAATTCCTTTGAGGGGTTAATGTACTTAACTTTTCAAAATATGATCTTAAATTTATATCATGAATGTATTACGGTTCACACAAAAGCATTTACAGAAAAAACGGACATGTTGATGTATAAATAGTAATCTAGATATTTTCTCAAAAGTTTATCCTAACCACTTGAACCATGTCTTTCAATTCTAATCTATTCACATTAGCATCTTAAATAGTTAATCCAATTATTCATAAATCATTACATTTTTATTTTTGTTTAACTAACTGTAATATATCAATTGTTATTAAAAGGAAGGCATGTTCCCTAACCTGAGCTTCTTTAGGATTCTTGATTTATAGTTTTAACTTTTGCTATTGTATCACATAGCCAAATTGTGCAGTTTCAATTAAAAAACTTTTATTCCTGTCTGCTTCCAGAAAAGCTCACATTTTTACTTAATAGTAGCATATAGAAATTATAACATTTAGGCATACTCAAATAAATTCTCAAGATTCCTGTTACTTCTTTAAGCCTTTGGTGTAATATGTCCTATTATCAGATCAAGATTTATTCCAGCTATCAGCTAACCTCTCAGGTTTTTCAAATTATATTTCTAAAGTTTAGATAAGGTCTCTAAAAACTTTTATATGTTTTAAATATTTTCTTCTATTGGTCCCTTAATATAAATGTAAAATAATTGCAAGCACTTTTGTTCTCCTTCCTGTACCTGAGGAAGGGGATAAATTACTTTTGGAACATTTCCAAGACAGTAACTGCTTGACTGCCCTTGTAGTCTGAGAAGATCTTTCCTTTTTTTTTTCCAATCCTTTTTTAACACTTTAGTTACATATTTTTAAAATCTTGATATTAAATCATTCTCTATATATTAATTAAAATCAACTTTCAAATTCACTTTGTTTAAAGTTCCCTACCATTTACTTAAGATTCCAGTTTTCCTTTCAAACTTCTGCTCCAAGCAGAATAAAACCTTCATTTTTAATTTATATTATTCTTACTATAAATAGGGGAAAGGCAACTACCTTTTACCTATAGTTAATAGCCTAATAATGAATCATATTTGACTTCTGGACTGGTCAAATTTCCTTTGCCAATTGCCCCATACACAATATGCATAAAATTAATTTTCATCACAGCACAAATTCATACATATTTTGTGTACATCTATTATGATATGTAATATATTTGAATATTAATTTTGAATTTATTTTCAATAGATTTGAATAGATATGTTTCTTCTCATTCATAGTACATATATTCCCAATCAAGTATAACATTGTTCAAAACTTCGAACATAAGCCATAAATCACATACTTAACAATTATGCAAATTCACATATTCTAATTACCAGTTCTGAACTTCTAAAATCTCAATGCTAACATGCAATCACTTCTTGCTATCTTTAAAGGACATCTCATTTTGAAATTCAACATTTAATTCTTAGGAAAAATTCTCCACTATAACTGTTGTCTGACTGAATTTTACACATAAATATCTTATGTTTTACTAAGCAATCAGTATGGTTTTTTGCCTTTTAAAAAGGAAAATTCCTCTTGAGTTCTGAACTTATTGCAATTACTATCTCCTATCGGTCCTAGTGTTGATAAACAGACACTGGCTTGAACAGAATTGAATTTAGCTAACATATCACTTCTAACTGAAACACACTCATCACCATAAAATTCCAATCATCAAAGTACATTCTCAGACTAATTAGCAGTTTTCCAAGGTTACCTATATAGATCTTTTATATCAAATCTCAGAGAATAGGCAATTTTGGGGATAAAAGTTCCCTTTGTGTGTTCCAAATCATTCTTTCTCTCTTTCTTTTCTGGATGGGCCCTTTCCAAAACAAAATGAGAGAAGATTTATGGACCATAAATTACCACTTTTCAGCAGAAGGCTTTGAAGCAATTTTTGTAAATGACCAATTAAGGAAACACAAACACAAAACTTATGACAGAGACATGAATGGAGTCACACAAAACAAACATTAAACATATACTAAAGGAAGCATGCTTTTAACAATTAATTGTTTACTCAAGATCTTGAGGAAGAAACAAAAAGGAAGAAGAAAGAATGAAAAAACCCATCTTGCTGTTTCCAAGTGTTACAAGGGAATCACTTTAAAAGACTGATATATATTAATTTAAGGTCGCCCAGGAATCAGCTATGTAATTCCTAAATGAAAAACTCAAGTCAGCCGTCAGCCTTTTTTGGAGTTTAATTACAATAGGAGCAAGAAAGGAATTAGAGATATATATAGAGAGAGAAAGGGGAGAGAAGGGAATAGGGCTTAAATACCCCTTCTGTTTAGGCTGGGCATAAAGGCCCAAGCCCTTAGATAGCTGGGGCAAAGAAAGGAGATCAGTCCCTATTACTCACGTGTCCAAAATGGAGAAACAGTCTCAGAGGCCCCCACCTTCAGCTTCCTTCAGAGCAAGCTTCCTCAGAGCCCAGGAACCACCGACCAAAAAACTCAATCCTCCTCCCTTAGTCTCCAGACCCTCCTATCTTTAAGGAAACCATCCAAGTTGCCTCCCCTCAGTCCTCACATCTACCAATCACTCTTCATCAATTTCCCTGTCAATGGAGGCTCTAGCTTAACCCAGGACCGCCCAGAGGTTTCTCGCTTTTGCACATGTCTGTTGAAGGTCATATTTTTCAAATGATTAAATCTTTACTCCTTTGTTCCAGCCCTTTCTAAATCCTTTTAACTTGAGTATGGTAGAGATTGGAATAATTAAATTTTGATCTAGGCTGCAGCCCTTACTCAATCCTATTAGGACTGAATAGGGTGGAGATTTATTCCAAGTATCTCCATTGTATCAATTCTAAAATCAATCAAGACTCAAAGAAATTCCTGTTCTATGCTTAAGCATAGGTCAAAGTCCTTTCCATTGTTCAGCAAAAGGTTTTCTGTCCTAAAGTAATCTTAAGAAGGGAAGAGAAGGAACCTCCCATGCCAATGGAGTTCCCATTCCAATAGACTATCAGTAAGAAATTTTCCAAGTATGAAATATCCCAATGGTGAAATTTCCAACATTTATAAGTCTAAGGAAATTTGAGGTTTACACAAGGTACTATCCCTTGAAAACTGTGAGAGGTGAAAAATTTTTGGCTCCACAAGCCTTATTTGAAAAGGCAGGTGACAAGAGGTTGAAAATGGACTTTTCTCTGCTAAAGCAGAGAATCTGGGGGTCATGGAGGGGGACCCCTCATTCGTGACCATTCACTCCTCTTTCCCTCAGCTGGGGGGATTGCTGTTGGTTGTCTAGCCCGAACTGGGATGTTATAAGATTTTAAGTCAGGGCTAACTTTTTCTTCTAGGTCTAAGTCTATCGTCCTTACATTGGGGAATCACAGACTGCAATTTTAAATAAACTCCAAGAACTTAGTCAGCTGTGACTTGCCCCCAGCAATAAACATAGAAGCAGTACATTTACAGACATCAGTGTATGATCATTTCTCTCTATAACTTAAGTAGGGTAGAAGAGTAACTGGTCATGAGGAATGAAAAAGTTGAGTAATTAGGAGTTTGGAGTCAGTTAGGAGCCAGTCTTCTCTGATACTTGGAGAGGACAGTGGAAACTTTTTGATCTCTGGGTCTGGAAGATGGCTGATGATATTTGAAGATAAAAAGAAGAGATATAAGAAAACTAAAACTGAAGAAGAGAAACCTTTCTACTAAATAGATTTTACTGAGTGCTTTTCCCTGAAGCGCCACAGGGGGAATTAGAGACCTAATTTGTCTGAGAACTGACAGACAGCTAAATCTTTTAAGTTGGGCAGACATAGAGCTGCTTTCAAACTGTAAAAAATTTAATATATATTTAAGGTTCATTGTTTTGGAAATAAGCTAAGTAAGTTAGAGGGTTGCTTTACTCAGATAGTGTAGTCTAGTGCAAGTCTGATTTATCAGACAAGAAGATGCTCCTGGTAGAAAAGTTGGGCGGTGTTTTATATAGAAGTAATACTAGTTATTAGGGATTATATAAGATATCTCTTAACCCTTTTCCTCCATTCTATTCCTCTACCTACTACTAAGAAGAAATAAATACACTTCATTTAGTAAGCTGCCTCAGTCCTTCACTCCACCATCTGTGTAGTAATTTGCCTCCAGTTTTAGTCTGATCACTATGTGTTTTGATAATCATTTATTACATTTGACATAATATAGGAAATGAGTCTTATTAAAAAGCCTGATATAAACATATTTTAAAACAAGTATTATCTTCTTTTATTATACTAGCTAAATGCCCTATAATTGCCAATCCAACGAAATCCAGCTCAACTCCAACAAAAACTTATTCAAGTCCTCATCTCCAACCAGGAGTCTCTGTAGTCTCTTCAGAAAGTCTTACCAGCACAGAATCAATCACCAACACCAAAATCCAAGGCAGAAGAATCCCTCGAACACAGAAGACCCACCAAAGTAGAGACACCAAAGCAGAAGTCCTCCTTCAATAAGAGCCACCAAGGTACTAAAATCCCTCCAAGGTAGTGGAAGTAAATCAGAATGCCCTCAGCTGGCTTTTATAAATCCTTTCCTCCACCTCACTCTCTGTCTCTCTGCTTTCTCCTTACTTTCAATGTGGGCTGGTCTATCACATCTCAGGAACCAATCAAAGTCTCTCAATTTGCCTGGCACTGCAGTGGGGAGGGGGGGCAGTGCTTGTGGTCTTTTAGGACTAACTAAGTGTGAATGACTAAGTAAGTGTGAACTCTCTTTGTTAAGTAGGGGTAATTCAAATTCCAATTGATGAACAAAATAGACAAAGGGAATAAAAAATCCCCACTCACAGGGTGAAGTCCTCTCAAGGAGATAGGAAAAGGATACCTAGAGCTGAAGGCAGAATGTTATTCTCCTTCCCCAAGCCAAGAGACCAAGCTGGAGGTCTGGTGGAATGACCCGGAGAGAGCTCACAGATATGGTCACTTACAAAAAATTGAAAGTTGAACATGATAATGCTAAAGCCCCTAATCAGTTCTGAAAATCTCTTGTCAATCAATTAAACCTGTATCTCACATTCAAAAGGTACAATTGTGTACCTTTTGAACAACCATCATACTGTGATCATATAGTTAATTACACATAGTGAAAATGAAAAAGAAACATGTTAGTTGCTTCTCCATGGGAATTTATACCCTCCAACCATCTCCCCAGATCTGGTCCCACTCACAGGCAGTGAGATTGAAGTCTGGGG
This sequence comes from Monodelphis domestica, assembly GCF_027887165.1. Taxonomy (NCBI): domain Eukaryota; kingdom Metazoa; phylum Chordata; class Mammalia; order Didelphimorphia; family Didelphidae; genus Monodelphis; species Monodelphis domestica. Next base: position 100,248,526 of record NC_077229.1, on the reverse strand, counting down.
TTACATTTCTAGGAGCTTATGGAAGAGAGCTAACTCTCCTTTCATTTTACCAGCTGATGGGATTTTCAGTAGTTGTTGGGCCCATCCCCTCTAGTCCTGATCTCCATGTGCCTCAGATTTAGAGAAGCACTGATCATAGTCCCAGTTCTTCTTCTCTAAACTGGTCAGAAGAAAGAGTCTTGGGCTCAAAATAGCTCCAATCCCAAAATATCAATCTGATCACCAAGCCAGCTCGATACCTTTGCCACACGGGGCAGTTTCAAGATGTACAAAACCCAAGAGCACAATAGAGATTGATTTCTTTTATCTAGAGATACTATGCTTAACAGATTAGACTTGCCTTTAAACAGTAAAGAACAACTTAAAGGGAATAGGAAATTTTCATTTGAAGTCTCTGTCCAAAATGATGAACGTTGAGAATAGGCAGTGGGAAAAGAAAAAAAAAAGATAATTCTTCAGTCACCTGGATTCATGACAAGACATAAGATGGATGTCCACTGAGGATCAGGCTTATCTTCTACTTTGGTGCTGTCATGCCAGTTATTTGAGGTAAATGACCTTGACATCACTAGTGCCGAGCTCAACACCCTCTGCCACCTCTGCCAGGACAATGTCTGCCTGTCCAACTCTCACCCTCTCAAAACTCTTGAAAGACTCATTCAAGCTATCCCTGGTGTTGCAGCATTCTCATCTGTTCCCAATATTTCCCCAAGCAGGAAAATGGACAAAACTCCAAATGCCAGAATTCTCAAATAAGTTTTCAACTATTTTATCCCATGAAATCTTCAACACTGCCTGCCAACCCAGAGAGGGATAAGATACACCAATACTTTCTTTTTTGTTTCTCTAGGCCTAATTCAGGGTTGAGTAGGAAAATCACTAAAAACTGAGAGCGGAGTGTACAGAGATTGTCCTTTTTTCCTTCCTGTAATCTTCCAAGTCATTCAGTTTCTCATTACCTAACAACTCTACCAGGAACCACTCTTGGTTTCTTTCATTCACCTCTTTTTTCTCTTTCCATTTCTTCAAACACCCCATATGGAGTCACTTTTTTGATGTTTCTACAATTTCAGACAATTATACCAAACAGTCTCTGAAGTCACTATCATCTGGTAGGCTTACAAAGCTGCAAATGAATTTGTCATTGAATGAATCAAGAATGGTGGAATAGACTTGACCTGATTTTTGGTATGACATGATTTTGAATACTACCTCTTGGTAGCATGAGGTCATTCATTATTAGGCCCTTCTGTTCCATCAGAGCAGAAACAAGGTGTAGTTGCACTCTGAAAAAATATAAACTAGCATGCTCTATTGAGGTGCTATTCTGGTGTGGGAAAGGAGTTAATAGTTCTCGGGTAATGGCAAGAAAATTAATGCTGAGTAGGTCAGGGATAGTCCATCATGAAGCATGTGTTCAGACAAGATTTGTCTTCTTCTTTTCCAATGCCAATTTTGTAGGTTTCAACAGAAGGGATAAAACAAAGAAGTTGGAAGACTTAGAAGAAGTAATAGAAAAAGGGGAAACCAAAAAAGAAAAAGGAAGTAACAAAGGAGACATGTAAAAGAAGCATCATTTAGTTCAACTCTAGTGACCTAGCCTAGATGTGTCTTCACATGTACAGTTAGTAGAAGGTACAAAAGACAAGAAGTACCCAGACTGATTTGACTGAGGAATGCTTTGGGCTTTCAAGTACATTGATAGGATACATCATTCTAGTAAGGATGGGCCATGGAATATGTCATGGAATAATGGAAGAGGGTGCAGAAAGTTGAGAGTAAATTTAGCAACAGAATAGATGAGCTTGATGTGGTTTTGATGTAGGAAGTTACTGATAATCTGATGTAGGAAACTGTTGCATTTATTTATCATATACATGATTTTTACCTAATAATTTAATGAGAAAAATATCACTGGCATCAATATTATCCATTTGAACCCTTTCACATGCAGTGGGCCATAAAACATAGGTTGGGGAATGAGATTATGAACACAACAGAATTCAGAAGGGGGTGAGTGAGATTTCTCATAGTTGGAGCCAGAAAGATCTGGGTGACTCTGGTCCAGTCTCCTCATTTTGCTCATATGAAAAGCAGGGTTAATAACATCTTATACCTCATAGAATTATTGTGAAGAATCCAGTGAGAACCATTCAATTGAATAATCATTTATTAAGTACCAATATGTGCCAGGCACTGGCCTAAGCACTGGGAAAGGGAGATAGGAAGGAAGGAAAGAAAACAAGGAAAGAGGGAATGTTGTTTTTCAGTTGTTTCAGTGCTATCTGACTCAGTGTTTCCATTTTGGTGTTTTCTTGGCAAAGATATTGAAGTGTTTTGCCATTGTCTTTTTCAGCTCATTCTACAAATGAAGAAATGAGACAAACAGAGGAACTGAGGTTCAAGTGATTTGTTCAGGGTCACACAGCCCAGATTTGAACTCATAAAGATGATTCCAAGCCCAGTGCACTATTCACTACACCACTTAGCAGCCAACTATTTGCCTAAAGCTGTTACAAGTTATCTCCCCCATTAGACTATGAGTTCCTTGAGACCAGAGATTGTCTTTTACCTTTTTTTAAACACTCCCTGTTTAGCTCAATGCCTGGCACTCAGTAGTTATCTGATATATCCTTATTAACAAACTGATCAACTGACTCCCCAAAATATAAAAAGCAGCATATCTTCATACATGTCACATTAACATTTTCTTTGTAGCTCCCTCTGTATAGTCAGTAGAAGGTTAATGGGGTTTAAGAGGAAGAAATTGTAGGTGATAATTAGGTTCAGGGAATGAAAGAGGGAGCAGTGGGGACACAATGATGGGGCAAGTGGTTGGGAAGCCTGGAATGTGTGGTAATAACCAATGTTTTCCCAATGCTCAGCCACATCTCCATCCTCCTTCTTTAGCAGGGCCAAAGATTTCCCTCTCCTCTAGGAAGATTTCCCTATAATTGACCTTCTATTTGGGGAGTGAATTCCCAAAGACTATATGGAAGGGCTTCTAGATTGCTTAGTGGATAGAGCACATTGCTTAGTGGATAGAGGACCTGGGTTCAAATCTGGTCTCAGACACTTCCTAGCTGTGTGACCTTAGGCAAATTGCCTAACCTTAATTGCCTAGCCCTTGCCACTTTTCTGCCTTAGAATTAAGACAGAAGGTAAGGGTTGAAGCAAAAAATACCCATATGGGAAGCCTACTCCTGTGCTTGGCCAGAATGTGCTCGTTAGTTGCCTCTCAGTTATCATGATATATTTCAGGTGTGGAAGAGGAGATATCAATGGATCCCCAGGTGGCCAATATATTGAGGGACACCATTAGTGTGTGGATAATGTCATTTACATTGTCTATATATGTCGCCTTCGACATCAGAAGTAAGTATAGAATATATAAGTAAGTCATGGTTCCTGAAACTTATGGGCCAGTATGAGTAGAGAAGGTTTAAGAATATGAGCACTCATTGCTACCACCCTAACCATAATCCGTTTAACCCAACAATAGCATCTGTAGCCTCCATGATAAATACCATTTGGAATCTTCAGGGGGGTTACCCATAAGTTAGTTATAAAATAATATAGATAGAAAAGTTATAGGAATACTATATGTATCACATTTACAATTAGAGTTCTTCTTTCCTTGAGAGTCTGTGACTAGAGCTGAGGTATTTTCTCTCATCCTCTGCATCCTCCCACTACTTCTCCTTCTTTCTCAGTGGATGGTTGTCTCTATCTTCTGGAATGTCCCTTGTATGAGAAAACATGGGTGCAAAAAGTAGTAATGAGCTGTCTTTGGGGTGATAGGATCACCAAAGATTCGCATGTCTTTAATTCAGTTCCTTTTATTTATCTTCAGTTGAGAGAGTTGGGACAGTGGTCATCTTCTATGAAACAGATTTAATTAGAGAAAACTCCTACTAGGAGTCTTTTGGAGTGCCTGAGTCCTTTAGTCATAGTTGATAGTCCAGGTGGTTAAGGGGCTGAGTCATTATAGCCTTGACTTTGGGTGTCTTCTTTCAGATAAATGGCAACACTTAGAGAAGAGAAGGAAAAGAAAAGAAAAAATAAAGAAATGTGCCTTTTTCTGGCAGCTGAATGGGATACTGGCAGTGACTTCTTCTATTGATCTGGGTGCTTTTATTTGTTACGTCTGGACAAAACATGGTTGCCCAGGTAACTGGAACCTGGGAGCATGGGTAAGGGGAGGGTAATTAATGATTTATTGGGCAATCCTCATGAAATTCTCCCTCACTGGGTGTCCACTCCCTCTCCTCATTCTGTTGGTACTAGAATTGATGAACAATCCTGAACCCCAGTATCTTTTTCCTTCTCAAAGACAGACAACCCTCATCCCAGGTTCCCCTAGCAGCATATGGATCTCTCTTCTTCTGTATAGTGGTCCATTTATGACTTGAGGAATTGGGCAGAGATGTGTGTGTGTGTGTGTGTGTGTGTGTGTGTGTGTGTGTGTGTGTGTGTGTGTAGGGGGGAGAGGTTCCTGAGAATTTGCCCTGAGGATGGATCATGTTGTATAAAATATGGTCTGTTGGATAATCCAGAGGTTGTGGAGAAAGCCACCTGTGGGCCATGTCTGGGGATAGGGGAATGGACAAGAATTTCCAACCATTCTAGAGGAGAACAGTAGGAAGGGAAACTATATAGTCTACTTTGCACCAGTTTCTAACAGGTGATAATCTTTTTTTTTTAACTCTTCAGGGTTTTTTTTTGTGGATGATTGGATGAACTGGCTTGTTTGGACTGTTATAACAGTCTTCACGACGATCTTAATAACACTTTTGAATATACGTATGGCTTTGTTTTCCTTCTTTATGATGCTGCAGTTTTCAGTGAATATCAGCAATATAGACAATATTATCTTTTTTCTGCCGATGCTAAGGATGTTTTTGGCCTACTATCAGTGGTGGTTCATTCTCTACTGATTCAGGTAACTGGGGCTTGTCCAGTATACTAGGTGAGATAATGTGAATGGTCAGATGGCCCTGGGGAAGTAATTGAGTAATCCATGTCTTTACCCTGGGGTATAAAGATGCTCAATTTGGGAGGGAATGGGAGAAGGTTCACAAGGGCAAAGCTAACAGAGATAACTGAGGAAGGAGAGGGCTCAAGGAAGAAGGTGAGGAAGCTTAGGACTTGGCCTGGAGGAACTTAGGGAAGAAACTGTGGGCTGTAACAAAAAAGCAAGATCATGAAACCTTTTCTCTCCATCCCTTCTTCCTCTCTTCATTTTTTTTCTTTGTCTCCCTCTACCCTCCTTATTTCTTCTTATTGCTCATTTTCTTCTTCCTTCTTTCTGTTTAGAATTATACTAGTACGCAGGACTACCAAGGTGTACCAGGACACTAGCAGAACAACTATAAAGACTGTGCCCCTCACTCCTTCATTCTTTCCTGGGGTTAAATGGGACACTGCTGCTTCCCATTTTCTGTCCTTTGTCCTTTTTAGTACCAGCTCATTCACAACCTCACCATCCCTCCAATCCACAGTGCTTTATGATAGTCAGGCTCCTCTCCTGGAAAAATTTCCCAAAGTGAACAGAGACCTGCACTTTTCTCCCCACTATTTCAAGTAAACTACTGAGCTCAGGATTCATGCTATTGTCTTCAATCTACCTCAGCAGTGGAGCCTGGAGTGGTTGTGCCCAAAAGACTTCCTTCAAGCAACATATACACCTTATGTCCCCACCCCTTCCTCCCCCAATGACTTAGCCTCGGTTGCTAGAACTTTTTGTTAGGATTCTGTTTCCTCCCTGCTACTCCTTTCAGTCTTCCCAGAAAATATTCCTCCGGTGTCCTTGTCAGAGCCAAGACGTCTGAACACATCTAAAGATAAATCCCAAGGAATATTAGGTCTCATGTTTTTTTCCACAGGCACATTCTGTTTTACCTGTCACCATGGGTACAATGAAACCAGCATCAACATGGAGCACCAAATATCCCTGAAACCTACCCTGATGGAACCCTTGCTGCCTGATCTATGAGGATCTCCTGAGTCACAGACTTTATTCTTTCTCACCTTAACTTAAGACTTGCAATGAAGAGACAGTGAGCCCAAAGAAACTAAGTCTTTCATTTAACACCCAAGACTACAGAATAAACAGAAGGTTCTTCAGGCTATTAAACTACTCTTTGTAAATGAATAAAAACATTGGTGTATACATTGTAGGGTCACTGAAAGCCAGTTCATGATACCTCTGGCAGAGGACAGAATGATGGGATTTATTTGAACTTCTTGTTCACACACAGTTCTAATTTCCTTCTTTAAGTCTTTATGTTTTGAAAGCTTGCATTCCAAGTAGCTCAGATATCATGAGTTTTCAATGTGATGACTTCCATTAAAATTGTTCTTAATTTTACATATAAGTTATAACCATCATCCCCAAACCACAGAATTTCAGAATTGGGAGACATGGTCTGGAATCAAAATGACCTTTGTTCAAATTGGGCCTGAGTTACTAGCTAAGTGACCCTGGGCAAGTTGCTTAACTTCTGTTTGCCTCCATTTCCTCAACTTCAAAACTGAGCTAATAAAATCTTTGAACTTACAAGGTTGTTTTGAAGTTTTAATGAGATAATATTTGTAAAGTGTTTAGCAGAGTGCCTGTTTCATAGTGTTATGTGGTAGTAGTCTCTTGGTAACCGAGAATGACGATTATCTTTGTGTGTTTTCATCTATGATAGATGAGTGTGCACAAAGACACTTGTGCGTGAAGGAGATTTAAGTGGAAAAGTCGATGCACAGAGACAGTCCCACTCTCTCGGCGTTGGAAGCCTGGGTCCAGTGTCATGGAAAGTCGTTACACCTGGAGACTTCCTCAGCTGCATTGGATGGCTATGTTGTCTTTTGTGCTCCAACACGCCCTAAGCACTCCACAGTGCTTTGCTGCGTTGCCATCTCAGCCGTTGAACCTTCTTATTGCTTTCTTCCATCTGTTCCACCAAAGCAGTCTTCACATGCTGGGTGGGCAGAGACCTGGTTCACCAGGGGTCGACGACCCGATGGCTACACTCACAAGGTTAGCCCGCCTGTCGAAGCCGTTGTCCAGGGTGTGGCCACTGCCGCATGCTACAAGTGAGAGCAGGGTGTCAGGTGGGGGTCAGTGAGGGCATGACAAGCCCTCCATACCAGAGATACTACCCCTCTCTGAACACCCATAGTAAACATATGAATTCTATTTTTTTTACAACCTCTCAATTTTTTGGCCCCATGGAACAGAACTAGGAGCAATGGATGAAAGTTACTTTTTTTAAAGCCAATTGAGGTTTTATATCAAGAAAAACTTCTTAACAATTAGAGCTCTCCAAAAGTGGAGCTAGATGACTTGGTTGAACTGTGTTCCTTCTCACTAGAAATATTTGTTCAAAGACTTATGTGTCATGCTGTTATGCAGATTCCTTTTCAGGTATAGGTTGGACTCAATGGCTTCTGAGGTACTAAATCTAAAATTCTATAATTGTATTTTGTGGTCTAATCATACCTGAAAAGGAAACTCCAGGGAGAAATTCCTCATAAGTACTCAACTGCTGGAAACCCTGCAAAGGACATGTTCTTCACTTAGCAAGACTCAGACTAGTTCATGTTTAGTATTGGGAAAAATGGGATTATTCAACACTTAGCCAAAAGATTTATTTAGCCACAGCTGGATAAGAATATTCAAGGAGATGGGCATTGAGGATACCTTGAATTGATTAATCTGAGGAGATCTCTTCTACCTGAGTTGTCTATTGTTTTCTACCACTGAAGTATGAGATAGACAGAGATGCAGGGAGATAAAGAGACAGAGAGATTTTTTGTTGTGCTTTGTTCTCAAGGAACCTGAAAGTGATGTCAGTGGCTTGAACTTTTAATCCCTTTAGCCAACCATGTCTCAAAGATGCTTACATTAAATACCTCCTTCTCCACTGAAGAGGAAGGGTGCTGGGATCTGACCGATTCTTCTAAATACTGGGACCTATTGCACTATGACTTCTGGGGCCCAACTATCTTCACTGCTGTAGGTCTAAGGTTAGAAAGTACTTCAGAGGCCATTGAGTCCAACCTATTCCTGAAAAGGAATCTGCATAAAAGCATGACAAATTAGTGTTTGATTAAATATTCCACTTCAGTGCAGGAAACTTTTCCCCTACCAATTGCCTTTCACTGAGGGCACCCAAGCTCCTGATATCTTGAACTCACAGAGCTGTCATATAAGGAATAGCCATCTTGGGATCATCCAGCTTAATACAGGGTAAGACAGAAAGCAAAAGAGCATCAAAGCCAGAGACTCCAATAGAGTAGGATATATACTGGAAAGAGAAAGAAGCAACCAAATGAAGAGACAGAGAATTAAAAAAAAAAAGAACTGGAGATAGAGAGAGAGACAGACAGAGAGAGAGAGACAGAGAGACAGAGAGACAGAGAGAGACAGAGAAAGAGAGAAAGAGATAGAGAGATGAAGAGTGTAAAAATATGCAAAAACTAAACATAATAAGCAATTAATTGATTATTGATTATGAAGTGATTTGATCCTCTGCTTGTTGTGCTTACAAAGTATCTTCAGTTTATATAAATTAAGGGAAGCTCATAAGTGAAATTCTCTTCAGGGCCAGGCACAAGGACAATAAGGAGATTCTTGTTATACAAAAATAAACAATTTATTGAAACTGTATGACTTAAGTAGGGTAGAGGAGTGACTGGTCATGAGGAATGAAGAAGTTGAGTAATTGGGAGTTTAGGGTCAGTTAGGAACCATTCTTCTCTGACACTTGGAGAGGACAATGGCAACTTTTTGATCTCCGGGTCTGAAAGATGAAAGGCTGATGGTATTTGAAGGTAAAAAGAAGAGATATAAGAAAACTAAGAAACTGAAGAAGAGAAATCTTCCTAATAAATAGGTTTTACCGAGTGATTTTCCCTTAAACACCACAGAAGGCAGTAGAGACCTAATTTGTCTGAGAACTGACAGACAGCTGGACCTCTGAAGTTGGGCAGACATAGAGCTGCTTTCAAACTGTGAAAGATTTTATACATATTTAAGGTTCATTGTTTTGGAAATAGGCTTAGTAAGTTAGAGGGTTATTTTAGTCAGAGAGGGTAGTCCAGGGCAGGTCTGATTTATCAGACAAGAAGAGGCTTCTTGAAGAATAGTTGGAGTGGGGGAGGGTTATTTAGAAAAAATATTAGTTATTAGGGATTATATAAGAGATCTCTTAATCTTTTTCCTCCTTCCTATTTCTCTACATACTACTAAGAAGAAATAAATAAACTTTAAATTAAGTAAGCTGCCTCAGATCTTCACTCCACCATCTGTGTAGCAGTTTGGCTCTAGCTTTACTCTGATCATGATGAGTTTAGATTATCATTTATTACATTTGACCAGCCAGCCAAATATAGGAAACAAGTTTTATTCAAAAAAACTGATATATATATATAAACAATTATTATATTTTTGTACATTTGGCAAGCAAAAAAGGGTAAAACCTACAATTCTCTGTAAAGTAGTCAGTAGGGGAAAGGGGCAAACAAGACAAATTGGTGTTTCAGACTATGACTAAATTGATTTATGCAGATATTCCATATTATTTCCAGCAACTGCCACTTCCTGCAATAGTTACTGGCATACTAGGTCTCCCATTAAGAGATATCCTGAAATTGATACCAATATGGACACTTGTTATAATGATGCTAGGATTGGAGGGGGTAATGCCTATACACAGTTATTAATGGTATATTAAATGGGAAAAAAGAGACCAGTAACTAATAATTATACATAAATCAGGCTACAATATTTAGAAGACTTTGTTGCCCACATCACTAAGATACTTTCAAAGCATAATGAAACACTCTACAAATTGAATGACACGTTAGTCAAATTGCTACAACCTAATTCTACCACTAATTCTACTGATTCTAACACAAATCCTAACACCACTGCTAACCACAACAATAATGATAATAGATGCTTCCCACTCCATGAGATACCAACATTTATGCAAGAGCATGAGTTATTTAATGTAAGACAACATGGCCATTCACCCAACTTGACATAGATGGATTTAAGAGAAGTATTCTTTCCTTCAAGGAGGAACCAATTGCTGTAATTAAGGAACTAGAAAGAATTGTCAAACAGAACAACTCCACATAAACATATTTTGACTATCTTTTGGATGAATTTTTAACAAAATTGGAAAAGTAAAAAGTAATTAATGTAGCTAATGAAAGCTGGGTTCAATGGTTGAACCCAGATCCAAATTGGGAAGTGAATGATGCTTTGCAATTTGAAAGATTATGCCAGGCAAGAGAAGCAATATTAAAAGCAATGAGGCAATGCTCTGACAGGCCTTGGACATGGATGGAATTTGAAAAGCTGAGGCAAGACATTGAGGAAAATCCATCAACATTTATGGATAGGCCAACTGAATTCGGAGAATGGTACATAGGTCTGGACATAGCTAGAGAAAGGGATGCATGCCAATTGAGAGGCAATTTGTAACAAACTCATGCACTGTAGTTAAAAATTATTTTAAAACAAATTGTCCTGGCTGGATGGGCATGAGTATTGATGAATTGAGAAGGATTGCTATGTATGTTTATGATGGGAATCTGGAAAAATGAGAAGACGATAACTCAGAAATAGTGAAAGAATTAAGAAAAGAAATCAAAACATTGAAAAGCAAAATATAAAAAGGGGAGAAAGAAGAGACAAATGTTACAATAGCTACTGTCAGAGAAAACAAGTATCATAGATAATACCATAACCAGACACCACCTTGCTATATGTGTGGGGAAACAAAGACATCTAATGCATCAAGGCAAAACCTGGAACCAAATCTTTAGAAATTTCAGGAGTAATAGGGCCAACTTTAGGGGCAAAAATAATTTTAGGAACAACTTTAGAGACAATTACAACAATGGGAGCTGAGGCAGGTTCAGAAATAATTATGATAACTGTGAGAGATATGAGAGATACAACAATAACAATAATAACAACCAAGGCAGGTTCAGAAATGATAATTATGGCAGATAGGAGAGATACAATAATAATTATTATAGTTACAACCGAGGCAATATTTTTAGCTCTAGTTGTATATATATATATATATATATGTACATATATATATATATATATATATGTGTGTGTGTGTGTGTGTGTGTGTGTGTGTGTGTGTTTGTGTGTGTGTGTATACACCCACGAGGCAATTTTTTAAATGGGTACTGTAAAAAATAAACTCGAATACAGGACTGCAATCCCCATGAGCCTTTGCTCCACTTCCCCAGAATGCCTTGTAATCTCACCTGGGCCGAGATCGAGAAGATATTTAAGCAAAGGCTTTTGAAGGCTCTGGGCTTTTTTTGGACTTCCGTCTTGGAGCAGGTGGTCTCTTGCATGATGTGAGGTTATTTTGTCTAGGCCTCTGGCCTAGGCACATGTTTCTTACTTGTATATTCTTTAATCTTTAACCTTTAATAAACCTCTAAAAAATATAATACTCCTTGCAGAGAGAAACTAATTTCTACCTGCCTCAGTCTCCCCATCTCCCCTAAATTTTAATCTTTACAGTACAATGGGAGATATGGTGATAGAAACAGAGACCAAAATATTAACCAAGATCAGGCAAAGGAATTATTAAATTATATTTGAAGCAGTGCACATCCAAAACATATCCAAAGTCAAAATGCAAATAATACTAAGAGAGATGAATCCCAGAAAGGAACACAAGATGCATTATGAAGATTTCCTAGGAGAGAAGGAACTGTTGAAACACAGCTTAAAATTCACATTTCCATACCCAGATCATGAATTTCTTAGTAGAAGTAAGGATAATAGAAATAGCCATACTAAAGGACTATATAACCAGAAACTATAGGCTTGAACTGGGAAAGAGAAACTAGTCTGGGGGGAGGACCCCTTTTATCAACAAAAGAAATCATAGCAATTTAACAACATCTGAAATTACTAGGGCCACCACAGTGCAAAGGAATAAAGTGACTAGCTATGAAAATGGATTCAAAGAGCCAGGTCCAAGCAAAGGTAAGAAAGAGACATTATACCCAGCCATGTAAAAAAGTTGCTTTAACAAAACAGATAAGACAGAGAAAATTCATTAAGCATGAAATAGAGCTTCCAAAGCTCAAAGTAACTCTTTGAATAAATGCAAACAAGCCTTACCAGACTCTGATGGCAATCCTAACATTGACCAAGGTGATTCATTACAAGAAGAACCCATAAAACCTATCCATAGTAGCACTAATTAAGATGATGCAATGCAGTTTTTGAAGAAAAAGGGATACTTGCAAGTAACTAGTTATAATAGTAGAGTATTGGAACATTCTCATTAGATAAAACTAGCCAAAATGATGTCTATTTAAACAATTCAAGCCTTAACTTTGTGATTAATAACCAGACCCCTGCAAAACAGGCAGCATTCTAAAACCTGAATACCACACAGTAAAAAATAATACAAGAAATTAACCAGAATTTTTAAAAATTCAATAAGCAATGTAATGATCAGATCCACTGATAGCCTCCGGAGGCAAACCCTAAATTCAAAGCAAGTATTGATTACACCTCATTAAGTTTAAAGTCAAGCAATATTTTGTAAAAAATAACAAAAAGGATCATCATCTATAAGAAGAATGTCAATGATTAACCAAAGCAAGAAAAAATAGAGAAAAAACAAAGGATTTTAAAAATTAATACAAAAAGCCATTAACTTGAAAAGTTCATCCTAGGCACTTAGTGAAGAAGGAAAAAGGACAATAAAAGGAAAGCATTTCTAAAAGGAAGAAACAGAACTGAGCAGAAAATTGGGTTTGCAAATACCCTAATTAAGCAAGAGAAATCATTATGGAGTCATTCCCATGTGAAGAAACACCTCATATTGAAAGTGAAAATCAAGACTAAGAAGACAAAGATCACTACAACAGCTGAACTACTTTCTCTGAGACAAGTTTCAAGGACAAAAAGACAACTGGACAACTATACATTATATGAAAGGACAAAGAACTAAGACTAGAGACTATTTGCAGACACTACAACTACTACAACTACAATGAAGACTACAAAGACTGAAGACTGGATTTTTAAAGACAACTAACTTTGCATTTAATGAAAAGGTCTGATTTGTGTACATAAAGGTTTGTATTAGAAAGGAAACAGGTAATTATAAAGTTAGGATTTCTGCTTTAAATTGAGTATTAACATAGGGCAAATATAGATATTAAATGGCACTATTAATAAAATAATTAGTGAATAAGGAGATAAAATATGATAAGTATAAACAGTTAAATAAAACATAATGATTATAATAAAAATATATTACATGAATTAAAATTTTAATCAATAGATGAAACATAAAAAATATATATTTTAACATTTTAATTGAATGTTAAAAGTAAAAATTCTTACTTCAGAGAGGATATAAAATGTATAGTAATGAGTTTGTAATATTTTTCTATTTTTATACCTTCCTAAAAGGTAATTTCAAGGAAATGTTATTACATGTAAAAAGGTAATAATTTATAAAATGTTTATAGCAAAGTTTTTTCCAAAGTAATATTCGTTCCTTCTTCCTCTCTTTACCACTCCCTGTTTTAAAATATAATATAGACAATAGTTTAAGTCTAGGTTAATGATTCATTGAAGAGACAAATCTCTCAAAGAATCACTGAGGGGAATATTGGGATAAGAATTTTAATTAGCTTAATTGGCTTTGATAGGGGCAGGAGTTTCAGCTCAGAGGTAAGGGTGTTTAGATTTTGAGACATTCTCTTTGTGAAAGGTTAAATTTGTGGGGAGCAGGAGTTTGGTCAAAAGCCAGTATGCAGTTTATTAAATACAAAACACTTAGTTTATTATTAGGAAATATAAATAGGAAATTGGAAAGAGGAAAGTGAAAGTAATCTTACAATAGCTTGTAACTATACTCCAGATCCCAATCCTAACTAAATTTTTTCTAAAAAACCCTGAATCTATGCCTTAGACAACAGTATCTTCTGCTGGGCCAAAGCCCTTGCCTACTCTCCTACTCTTTCTTTCTAATACTATAACCACATCTACCTTATCTACCCAAGTTATTAATAATCAATAAGACTATTAAAGTCTTAATTCAGTTCTCTGTCTCCAACAGTCCCAGAGAGAAAAAGCCACATACACTCCTCTCCCCAGGCGATCCAGAGACCAAAAACCCTTTCCAACTGCCTGCAACTAACAAACCACACTCAGCCACACTCTTCGAACTGTCACCAACTGACAACCTGCACAGCAGGGGGTTTCTGACTAAGAAATCTTATTACTCCTTTGCCTCTTAAATAGAAAAAGGGGAAACTTAATAATTCTCTTAACACCTTGGAGTGAGGGGAAGGATAATTTTTCTGTGGATCCCTAAAAGGAAATTCCCATAATCCCCAGGGAAAGAGTCAGTTAGAGGCCATTATATTTTCTGACACTTGGAGAGGACAGTGGCAACTTTTTGATTTCTGGGTCTGAAAGATGACTGGTGGTATTTGAAGATAAAAACAAGAGATATAAGAAAACTAAGAAATTGAAGCGAAACCTTCCTAATAAATAGGTTTTACCGAGTGCTTTTCCTTGAAGCACCTCAGGGGGCAGTAGAGACCTAAGTGTCTGAGAACTGACAGCTAATCTCTGAGGTTGGGCAGACATAGAGCTGCTTTCAAACTGTGAAAGATTTTATACATATTTAAGGTTCATTGTTTTGGAAACAGGCTTAGTAAGTTAGAGGGTTATTTTAGTCAGAGAGGGCTAGTCCAGGGCAGGGCTGATTTATCAGACAAGAAGATGCTCCTTGAGAAGCAGCTGGGGTGGGGGAGGGTTATTTAGAAAAAATATTAGTTATTAGGGATTATATAAGAGATCTCTTAATCTTTTTCCTCCTTCCTATTTCTCTACATACTACTAAGAAGAAATAAATAAACTTTAAATTAAGTAAGCTGCCTCAGATCTTCACTCCACCATCTGTGTAGCAGTTTGGCTCTAGCTTTACTCTGATCATGATGAGTTTAGATTATCATTTATTACATTTGACCAGCCAGCCAAATATAGGAAACAAGTTTTATTCAAAAAAACTGATATATATATATATATAAACAATTATTATATTTTTGTACATTTGGCAAGCAAAAAAGGATAAAACCTACAATTCTCTGTAAAGTAGTCAGTAGGGGAAAGGGGCAAACAAGACAAATTGGTGTTTCAGACTATGACTAAATTGATTTATGCAGATATTCCATATTATTTCCAGCAACTGCCACTTCCTGCAATAGTTACTGGCATACTAGGTCTCCCATTAAGAGATATCCTGAAATTGATACCAATATGGACACTTGTTATAATGATGCTAGGATTGGAGGGGGTAATGCCTATACACAGTTATTAATGGTATATTAAATGGGAAAAAAGAGACCAGTAACTAATAATTATACATAAATCAGGCTACAATATTTAGAAGACTTTGTTGCCCACATCACTAAGATACTTTCAAAGCATAATGAAACACTCTACAAATTGAATGACACGTTAGTCAAATTGCTACAACCTAATTCTACCACTAATTCTACTGATTCTAACACAAATCCTAACACCACTGCTAACCACAACAATAATGATAATAGATGCTTCCCACTCCATGAGATACCAACATTTATGCAAGAGCATGAGTTATTTAATGTAAGACAACATGGCCATTCACCCAACTTGACATAGATGGATTTAAGAGAAGTATTCTTTCCTTCAAGGAGGAACCAATTGCTGTAATTAAGGAACTAGAAAGAATTGTCAAACAGAACAACTCCACATAAACATATTTTGACTATCTTTTGGATGAATTTTTAACAAAATTGGAAAAGTAAAAAGTAATTAATGTAGCTAATGAAAGCTGGGTTCAATGGTTGAACCCAGATCCAAATTGGGAAGTGAATGATGCTTTGCAATTTGAAAGATTATGCCAGGCAAGAGAAGCAATATTAAAAGCAATGAGGCAATGCTCTGACAGGCCTTGGACATGGATGGAATTTGAAAAGCTGAGGCAAGACATTGAGGAAAATCCATCAACATTTATGGATAGGCCAACTGAATTCGGAGAATGGTACATAGGTCTGGACATAGCTAGAGAAAGGGATGCATGCCAATTGAGAGGCAATTTGTAACAAACTCATGCACTGTAGTTAAAAATTATTTTAAAACAAATTGTCCTGGCTGGATGGGCATGAGTATTGATGAATTGAGAAGGATTGCTATGTATGTTTATGATGGGAATCTGGAAAAATGAGAAGACGATAACTCAGAAATAGTGAAAGAATTAAGAAAAGAAATCAAAACATTGAAAAGCAAAATATAAAAAGGGGAGAAAGAAGAGACAAATGTTACAATAGCTACTGTCAGAGAAAACAAGTATCATAGATAATACCATAACCAGACACCACCTTGCTATATGTGTGGGGAAACAAAGACATCTAATGCATCAAGGCAAAACCTGGAACCAAATCTTTAGAAATTTCAGGAGTAATAGGGCCAACTTTAGGGGCAAAAATAATTTTAGGAACAACTTTAGAGACAATTACAACAATGGGAGCTGAGGCAGGTTCAGAAATAATTATGATAACTGTGAGAGATATGAGAGATACAACAATAACAATAATAACAACCAAGGCAGGTTCAGAAATGATAATTATGGCAGATAGGAGAGATACAATAATAATTATTATAGTTACAACCGAGGCAATTTTTTTAGCTCTAGTTGTATATATATATATATATATATATGTACATATATATATATATATATATGTGTGTGTGTGTGTGTGTGTGTGTGTGTGTGTGTGTGTGTGTGTTTGTGTGTGTGTGTATACACCCACGAGGCAATTTTTTAAATGGGTACTGTAAAAAATAAACTCGAATACAGGACTGCAATCCCCATGAGCCTTTGCTCCACTTCCCCAGAATGCCTTGTAATCTCACCTGGGCCGAGATCGAGAAGATATTTAAGCAAAGGCTTTTGAAGGCTCTGGGCTTTTTTTGGACTTCCATCTTGGAGCAGGCGGTCTCTTGCATGATGTGAGGTTATTTTGTCTAGGCCTCTGGCCTAGGCACATGTTTCTTACTTGTATATTCTTTAATCTTTAACCTTTAATAAACCTCTAAAAAATATAATACTCCTTGCAGAGAGAAACTAATTTCTACCTGCCTCAGTCTCCCCATCTCCCCTAAATTTTAATCTTTACAGATGGCAACCACTAGATTGGATGAGAACTTCTCAAAATTTTTTTAGCCTAGAGAATTTTTTTTAAAGCCAAGGTTCTCTGAGATGCTCTTTAGAAAACCATCTTGATCAGCTCCTGCCTGCGGCCCTCTCTAGCTCCTGCTTCTGCTCCTGGCCTCTCACCTGGTGCCTGAGCTGTGCTCCAGCTCCCGGCCCGACCCACCCCGGCGGTCTGTCTCTCACCCATCTGGCCTACGACCCAGCTGACTCACCACCCAGATCCTTGGAGCAGATCGCTCAGGACTCATTGCGACCAGCTGGTAACAGTATTGGCCACGTGGGCGGAGGGGAGAGAAGAGAGGGAAAGGAGACCGGGCAATTTTCCCTTAGGCTAAGCCTCCACGTGGCTGGGGGTATTGGCCACAGGGGGATCAGAGAGGGGAAAGAGAGAAAAGACTAGAGAGAAGAAACAGACTTTTCAAACAGAAACTTAATAGCAATGGGCTGTTTAAAAGGATTTTTGACTCTTCTGGCAATTTCATTGATTTTACCTGCCTGTCTGGGAGCAGACTCAGCCCAAAGATTCAACTTTGAATTTGAAAGTGGGTGGCCCAGCGAACTGGAAGCCAGGCCCAGGGACCGGAGGTCTCTAGTTAAAATCTGGCCTCCGATGCTTCCCAGCTATGGGGCCCTGGATGGATCCCTTGAACCCCATAGCCTAGCCTTTACTACTCTACCTTCGGACAATAGACATTTAAATGGATAATTAAAAACAAACAAACAAACAAAAATCCCCAAGGAACTTTGAAGAGACTAAAGGCTATATTCTAAGGCATTTCAGACTCTAATGGTTTATAAAAAAATCTCTGTATTCTATTGCATTGTTTTGTTTAAGGTTTAACTTTGTGATTTTAAGTTCATATATTACTGGATTCAATATTATTCTGCTTGAACTGAAGGTTGATTGAATTTATTTTGAATGTACTGAGTTTTGAAATTCTGTTGTTTTTCCCCTATAACTGTTGAACAAATATTGTTGTGAATAAGCCCATATATGAAAAAACAGCTTTTTTCTACTTTGCTGAGGATAGATGGACTTCAGAACTGGTTATAATTGTATTAACAACCTTTGGAAAATTTAATGTGCTAAATACCTCAAATGATTTGATTTTAAGGGTTTTTTAAATATGATTTTTGGAATTTTTTTTAACAATCTGGTTATTTTTGCCTGCCCCTACCACGAGGTAAGGCCCATTCTAGTAGCTGAAGTGAAATGTATTTTATAAACCCCAACCTTCCCACATGTGAATGGAAGTTGGGCAGTTAATTTCAGGGCATTTGTACCCTTAAAAAGCCTCCAAAAGGAGCACCCCTTTATTTATACTCTTCAGCTCACTACTTTACTTGCACCAGAATGATATATAGATTTCTTGATTATGTTCTTAACCCTAGATGAGTTTTACTTTGTTTAAAATATATATATATATATATGTTTAAATACCAAGGTTGAAGGATTGCTATGTTTGTAAAAATTGTGACAAATGTCCATCAATTCATAGGTTTTAAAAATGTCATACAGCAACTTATGTGAAATATGAAAGTGTGTTTGTTTGCTATTGTAATTAATTGGGCTATTGAGAATTTTGGGGATTTTGATATCTACGTATTTGTACTACTGTATTTTTAAAGATGAAAAAATTGTTAACCTTGTTCAATTCATTTGCCTTCTACTCACAGTGATCATGGCCAGATACAAAGAGGAAATGGATCTCATTTTTTGGTGAGAAAGCCTTGCATTTTATATTTTCTTAACTGACACAGAGTGTCAATGGTTATAAGCTATATTTTTGAATTTTTTAAAGCTCTTTTATTATTATAATTTTCTTGCATGTGCAATATACTTTTTCAGTTTTTTTATTATTTTTTCTCTCCTTTTTATATTTGAAGCACATGTCACCAGTATTAAGATTTTCTTTAACCTTTTGATTTTTAAGTTTAAGATACATTTGCTAATACATGCCCTATAAGGCTTGTGATTATAAAAATGATGCCACTAATTATTTAAATAAATTATGGGACTTTGCTTAATGATTCTGTCTGATTCTAGGACAAGAGATACACACAAGAGCCATTTCATAGGGCCAAAGAAAAGCCAATCCAGGATGGATTGATGCACTTCAAGGCCAATACAAAGGTCTTGAACCTAGTGTGAAGACTCGAGGTTACTATGTTTAACATGTGTTAAGACATAGGCTTTCCTTGTATCCACACTCACCCTGAAGATACTGACAGACGAGTATCCCTGAAACCTTGGCTCCTATAATCTGGTCCCTTTTTCTGCCTCTCATAGTGTGGTACCTTTCTGTAGTCCTGGCTACTGACTGAGTAAATGCATCATTGCTTAGATTATTTTGATTGGGCCCTGATTAGGACCTGTTATAGGTTTATTTTTCTTTTACTTGGAATTTTTACACATAAGACTTTGATAGTCTATATTTTCATCCAGAAATTTTTCTTTTCTTTTGATTTTTCTGATGTCTTTTTAATATCTCTTGTCAATTGATTCATATACCTCATACCTCAGCCATGCATCCCTAACTGATTCTGAATCTTTCAATCACCCACAAAATGGGGGAATGTAAAAAAAAATAATTATTTAAATTGCAAAGTTTAAATTCCTTTTGAGAAGAATTTTAGGTAAAGAAGATGCTACCTCTCTGAATCCAGAACTGAACTGTTGGAGAAGCCACCATGAAGAAGCCTCCAGACCACGAACTGCACAAAATGAACTTTGGGTGTGGTTAATGAACATTTATTTGCATGCATACTTTCATGCCAAAGGGGACTGCCCCCTAACTGGCTTTCTGTCAATGCGTCCAGTAATTATTGATTTTATTCTTTTCTTTCTCTTATCCTCAATTATTGTAATCTTTAAATTGATTATGTTTTCATGATCCTTTGAAAAAAAATTAATTTTTTGCAAACGATCAAAGGGGGGAATGTAAAAAATAAACTCGAATACAGGACTGCAATCCCCATGAGCCTTTGCTCCACTTCCCCAGAATGCCTTGTAATCTCACCTGGGCCGAGATCGAGAAGATATTTAAGCAAAGGCTTTTGAAGGCTCTGGGCTTTTTTTGGACTTCCGTCTTGGAGCAGGCGGTCTCTTGCATGATGTGAGGTTATTTTGTCTAGGCCTCTGGCCTAGGCACATGTTTCTTACTTGTATATTCTTTAATCTTTAACCTTTAATAAACCTCTAAAAAATATAATACTCCTTGCAGAGAGAAACTAATTTCTACCTGCCTCAGTCTCCCCATCTCCCCTAAATTTTAATCTTTACAGTACAATGGGAGATATGGTGATAGAAACAGAGACCAAAATAATAACCAAGATCAGGCAAAGGAATTATTAAATTATATTTGAAGCAGTGCACATCCAAAACATATCCAAAGTCAAAATGCAAATAATACTAAGAGAGATGAATCCCAGAAAGGAACACAAGATGCATTATGAAGATTTCCTAGGAGAGAAGGAACTGTTGAAACACAGCTTAAAATTCACATTTCCATACCCAGATCATGAATTTCTTAGTAGAAGTAAGGATAATAGAAATAGCCATACTAAAGGACTATATAACCAGAAACTATAGGCTTGAACTGGGAAAGAGAAACTAGTCTGGGGGGAGGACCCCTTTTATCAACAAAAGAAATCATAGCAATTTAACAACATCTGAAATTACTAGGGCCACCACAGTGCAAAGGAATAAAGTGACTAGCTATGAAAATGGATTCAAAGAGCCAGGTCCAAGCAAAGGTAAGAAAGAGACATTATACCCAGCCATGTAAAAAAGTTGCTTTAACAAAACAGATAAGACAGAGAAAATTCATTAAGCATGAAATAGAGCTTCCAAAGCTCAAAGTAACTCTTTGAATAAATGCAAACAAGCCTTACCAGACTCTGATGGCAATCCTAACATTGACCAAGGTGATTCATTACAAGAAGAACCCATAAAACCTATCCATAGTAGCACTAATTAAGATGATGCAATGCAGTTTTTGAAGAAAAAGGGATACTTGCAAGTAACTAGTTATAATAGTAGAGTATTGGAACATTCTCATTAGATAAAACTAGCCAAAATGATGTCTATTTAAACAATTCAAGCCTTAACTTTGTGATTAATAACCAGACCCCTGCAAAACAGGCAGCATTCTAAAACCTGAATACCACACAGTAAAAAATAATACAAGAAATTAACCAGAATTTTTAAAAATTCAATAAGCAATGTAATGATCAGATCCACTGATAGCCTCCGGAGGCAAACCCTAAATTCAAAGCAAGTATTGATTACACCTCATTAAGTTTAAAGTCAAGCAATATTTTGTAAAAAATAACAAAAAGGATCATCATCTATAAGAAGAATGTCAATGATTAACCAAAGCAAGAAAAAATAGAGAAAAAACAAAGGATTTTAAAAATTAATACAAAAAGCCATTAACTTGAAAAGTTCATCCTAGGCACTTAGTGAAGAAGGAAAAAGGACAATAAAAGGAAAGCATTTCTAAAAGGAAGAAACAGAACTGAGCAGAAAATTGGGTTTGCAAATACCCTAATTAAGCAAGAGAAATCATTATGGAGTCATTCCCATGTGAAGAAACACCTCATATTGAAAGTGAAAATCAAGACTAAGAAGACAAAGATCACTACAACAGCTGAACTACTTTCTCTGAGACAAGTTTCAAGGACAAAAAGACAACTGGACAACTATACATTATATGAAAGGACAAAGAACTAAGACTAGAGACTATTTGCAGACACTACAACTACTACAACTACAATGAAGACTACAAAGACTGAAGACTGGATTTTTAAAGACAACTAACTTTGCATTTAATGAAAAGGTCTGATTTGTGTACATAAAGGTTTGTATTAGAAAGGAAACAGGTAATTATAAAGTTAGGATTTCTGCTTTAAATTGAGTATTAACATAGGGCAAATATAGATATTAAATGGCACTATTAATAAAATAATTAGTGAATAAGGAGATAAAATATGATAAGTATAAACAGTTAAATAAAACATAATGATTATAATAAAAATATATTACATGAATTAAAATTTTAATCAATAGATGAAACATAAAAAATATATATTTTAACATTTTAATTGAATGTTAAAAGTAAAAATTCTTACTTCAGAGAGGATATAAAATGTATAGTAATGAGTTTGTAATATTTTTCTATTTTTATACCTTCCTAAAAGGTAATTTCAAGGAAATGTTATTACATGTAAAAAGGTAATAATTTATAAAATGTTTATAGCAAAGTTTTTTCCAAAGTAATATTCGTTCCTTCTTCCTCTCTTTACCACTCCCTGTTTTAAAATATAATATAGACAATAGTTTAAGTCTAGGTTAATGATTCATTGAAGAGACAAATCTCTCAAAGAATCACTGAGGGGAATATTGGGATAAGAATTTTAATTAGCTTAATTGGCTTTGATAGGGGCAGGAGTTTCAGCTCAGAGGTAAGGGTGTTTAGATTTTGAGACATTCTCTTTGTGAAAGGTTAAATTTGTGGGGAGCAGGAGTTTGGTCAAAAGCCAGTATGCAGTTTATTAAATACAAAACACTTAGTTTATTATTAGGAAATATAAATAGGAAATTGGAAAGAGGAAAGTGAAAGTAATCTTACAATAGCTTGTAACTATACTCCAGATCCCAATCCTAACTAAATTTTTTCTAAAAAACCCTGAATCTATGCCTTAGACAACAGTATCTTCTGCTGGGCCAAAGCCCTTGCCTACTCTCCTACTCTTTCTTTCTAATACTATAACCACATCTACCTTATCTACCCAAGTTATTAATAATCAATAAGACTATTAAAGTCTTAATTCAGTTCTCTGTCTCCAACAGTCCCAGAGAGAAAAAGCCACATACACTCCTCTCCCCAGGCGATCCAGAGACCAAAAACCCTTTCCAACTGCCTGCAACCAACAAACCACACTCAGCCACACCCTTCGAACTGTCACCAACTGACAACCTGCACAGCAGGGGGTTTCTGACTAAGAAGTCTTATTACTCCTTTGCCTCTTAAATAGAAAAAGGGGAAACTTAATAATTCTCTTAACACCTTGGAGTGAGGGGAAGGATAATTTTTCTGTGGATCCCTAAAAGGAAATTCCCATAATCCCCAGGGAAAGAGTCAGTTAGAGGCCATTATGTTTTCTGACACTTGGAGAGGACAGTGGCAACTTTTTGATTTCTGGGTCTGAAAGATGACTGGTGGTATTTGAAGATAAAAACAAGAGATATAAGAAAACTAAGAAATTGAAGCGAAACCTTCCTAATAAATAGGTTTTACCGAGTGCTTTTCCTTGAAGCACCTCAGGGGGCAGTAGAGACCTAAGTGTCTGAGAACTGACAGCTAATCTCTGAGGTTGGGCAGACATAGAGCTGCTTTCAAACTGTGAAAGATTTTATACATATTTAAGGTTCATTGTTTTGGAAACAGGCTTAGTAAGTTAGAGGGTTATTTTAGTCAGAGAGGGCTAGTCCAGGGCAGGGCTGATTTATCAGACAAGAAGATGCTCCTTGAGAAGCAGCTGGGGTGGGGGAGGGTTATTTAGAAAAAATATTAGTTTTTAGGGATTATAATAAGAGATCTCTTAATCCTTTTCCTCCTTTCTATTCCTCTACCTACTACTAAGAAGAAATAAATAAACTTCATTTAGTAAGTTGCCTCAGACCTTCACTCCACCATCTGTGTAGTAATTTGGCTCCAGCTTTAGTCTGATGACTATGTGTTTAGATTTTAATTTATTACATATGACAAGCCAGCCTAATATAGAAAACAAGTTTTATTAAAAAGCCCAATATATACATATATTACAACAAATATTATATTCTTTTATTACACTAGCTAAATACCCTATAATTGTCAATCCAAAGAAATCCAGTTCAACTCTGACAAAGGCTCCCTCAGGTCCCAATCTCTAAAGAGGAGTCAAGGTAACCTCTACAGGAAGAATCTTACCAGCACAAAATCAATCACCAATAAAGAAGTTCAAGGCCCCAAAATCACTCCAAAAC
Organism: Monodelphis domestica; assembly: GCF_027887165.1. Classification (NCBI taxonomy): domain Eukaryota; kingdom Metazoa; phylum Chordata; class Mammalia; order Didelphimorphia; family Didelphidae; genus Monodelphis; species Monodelphis domestica. The sequence continues at coordinate 100,224,223 of NC_077229.1, read as the reverse complement.
AGAAGACCCTCCAATGCAGAGACACCAAAGCAGAAGTCCTCCCTCAGCAAGAGCCACCAAGGTAGTAGAATCCCTCCAAGGCAGAAGAAGTATATCAGAATGCCCTTGACTGGCTTTTATAAGCCATTTTCTCCTCATCATAGACAAAGGGAATAAAAGATCCCCATTCACAGGATGAAGTCCTCTAAAGGAGATATGGAAAGGATACCTAGAGCTGAAGGCACAATGTTGTTCTCCTTTCCCAAGACAAGAGACCAAGTTGGAGGTCTGGTGGAATGACCATGCGAGAGCCCACAGATATGGTCACTTACAAAAATTTGAAAATTGAACATGATAATGCTGAAGCCTTTACTCAATTCTGAGAATCTCTTCTGTCAATCAATTAAACCTGCCTCTCACATTCAAAAGGTACAACTCTGTACCTTCTGACCTACTATCATACTGTGATCATATAGTTAATTACACATAGTGAAAATGAAAAAGAAAAGTGTCAGTTGCTTCTCGATGGGAACTTCTACCCTCCAACCATCTCCCCACATCTGGTCCCACTCACAGGCAATGAGATTGAAGAATGGGGTTACATTTCTAGGAGTTTATGGAAGAGAGCTAACTCCCCTTTCATCTCACCAGCTGATGGGATTTTCAATAGTTGTCAGGCCCAGCCTCTCTAGTCCTGATCTCCATGTGCCTTGGATTTAGAGAAGTACCAATAAGGAATTTAGCTCTTCTTCTTTGGACTGGTCACCAGAAGAAAGAGTCTTGTGCTCAACCACTAGTCTTACATTTTCAATCCTAAAATATCAATCTGACCACCAAGCCAGCTTGATACTCTTGCCACATGGGGCAGCTTCAAGATGTACAAAACCCAAGAGCACAATAGAGATTGGTTTCTTTTATCTAGAGATAACTATGCTTAAGAAATTAGACTTCCCTTTAAATAGTAAAGAATAACTTAAAGGGAATAGTAAATTTTAGTTTTAAGTCTCTGTCCAAAATGATGAAAGTTGAGAATAGGCAGTGGGAAAAGGAAAAAAAAAATAGTTCTTCAGTCACCTGGATTTGTGGCTAGGCCTAAGTTAGATGTCCACTGAAGGTCAGGTTTATCTTCAACTTTGGTGCTATCATCCTAGTTACTTAAGGTAAATGATCTTGGCATCAGTGGTGCCAAGCTCAACAGACCTCGGGCATCTCTGCTACTCTACCTCTCCAACTATCACCCACTCCAATGTCTTGAATGACTCTTTCAAGCTACCCCTACTCTTGCATCATTCTTATATGTTCCCAATATTTCCCTGAGAAGGAAATTGAACAAAACTCCAAATGCCAAAATTCTCAAAATTCACATATTTTATCTGACAAGATCTACAACACTGTCCACCAACCCAGAGAGGGATCAAATAAACCAATATTTTCATTTTTGTTTCTCTAGGCCTAACTCAGGGTTGAGTAGGAAAATCAGTAAAAACTGAGAGGAGTTTACAGAGATTGTTCTTTTCCATCCTATAATCTTCCAAGTCATTCAGTTTCTCATTACCTAACAACTCTCCCAGGAACCACTCTTGGTTTCCTTCTGTCACCTCTTTTTTCTCTTTCCATGTCTTCACTACTCCATATGGAGTCATTTTTTTGATGTTTCTATAATTTCAGATAATTATACAAAACAGTCTCTGAAGTCACTATGACCAGATAGTCTTACAAATGAATTTTCCAATGAATGAATCAAGAATGGTGGAATAGGCTTGACTTGATTTCTGGCTTAACATGGTTTTGAATGCTACCTCTTGGTAGTATGAGGTCACTCATTATTAGGCCATTCTGTTCCCTCAGAGCAGAAACAATGTGTAGTTGCACTCTGTGGTACAAAATACTGTACCGTAGTTCCAAGTATATTCTAATTCAGGGTGCTAAACTGGTATGCCAAAGAGATCGTGGTTCTGGCCTGAAGTCAAGAAAATTAATGCTGAGTAGGTCTGAGATAACCCATCATGAAGCATATATTCAGAAAAGATCTGTTGTGTTCTTATTCTCTACCTGGCATTCCAATGCCAATTCTGTAAGTTTCAAAAGAAAGAAAAACAAAAAAGTTGGAATATTGAGAAGGAATAAAAAAAGGGAAAGAAGAAGAAAGAAAGAAAGAAAGAAAGAAAGAAAAAAAGAAAGAAAGAAAGAAAGAAAGAAAGAAAGAAAGAAAGAAAGAAAGAAAGAAAGAAAGAAAGAAAGAAAGAAAGAAAGAAAGAAAGAAAGAAAGAAAGAAAGAAAGAAAGAAGGAAAGAAGGAAAGAAGGAAAGAAGGAAAGAAGGAAAGAAGGAAAGAAGAAAGAAAGAAAGAAAGAAAGAAAGAAAGAAAGAAAGAAAGAAAGAAAGAAAGAAAGAAAGAAAGAAAGAAAGAAAGAAAGAAAGAAAGAAAGAAAGAAAGAAAGAAAGAAAGAAAGAAAGAAAGAAAGAAAGAAAGAAAGAAAGAAAGAAAGAAAGAAAGAAAGAAAGAAGTGGCCAAGGAAAGCTGTAGAAGAATCATCATTTAGTCCAACTTTAGTGGTCTAGCACAGATGCATGTTCACATGTACAGTTACTAGAAGGTATAAAAGACAAGAAGTACCCAGACTGATTTGACTGAGGAATACTTTGGGCTTTCAAATACATTTATAGGATACATAATTCCAGGAAGGATGGGCCATGGAATTGTGACAAGGAAATCACTTTAAAAGACTGATATATATTAATTTAAGGTCACCAAGGAATTCAGCTATGTAATTCCTAAATGAAAACTCAAGTCAGCCATCAACCTTTTATGGAGTTTAATTACAAACAGGATGAAGAAAGGTATTAGAGAGAGAGAGAGAGAGGGAGAAAGAAAGGGGAGAGAAGGGAATAGGGCTTAAATACCCCTTCTGTTAGGCTGGGCCAAAAGGCCCAAGCCCTTAGATAGCTGAGGCAAAGAAAGGAGATCAGTCCCTATTACTCACGTGACCAAAATGGAGAAACAATCTCAGGGGCCTCCACCTCCAGCTTCCTTCAGAGCAGCTTCCTTCAGAGCCAGCACAACCTCTCAGAGCCAAAACCTCTCCAACCAACCACCCTCAGTCCTCAGACCCCTCTCTCTTTCAGCAAACCATCCAAGTTCCCTCCCCTCAGTTCTCACATCGAACAATCACTGTCCATGTCTTCCCTATGCCAATGGTGGCTCTAGCTTAACCCAGGACCGCCCAGAGGTCTGTGGCTTTGCACATGTCTGTTAAAGGTCATATTCTCAAATAATTAAAGTTTGATCTATGCTGCAGCCATTCCTAAATCCTGTTAGGACTGAGTGTGGTGGAAATTGTATTTTCCAAGACCTGGTTCTGTCATTCCAAGTATCTCTATTGTATTAATTCTAAAATCAATCATGACTCAAAGAAACTCCTGTTCTATGCTTAAGCATAGGTCAAAGCCCTTTCCATTGTTCAGCAAAAGGTTTCTGTCCTAAAGTAATTCTTAAGAAGGGAGGAGGAGGAACCTCCCATGCCAATGGGGTTCACATTCCAATAGCCAAGACCCACTATCAATAGCAAATTTTTCAAGTATGAAATTTCCCAATGGTGAAATTTTCAACATTTATAAGTCTAAGAAATTTTAAGGTTTACAGAATATGTCATGGAAAAATGGAAGAGGGTGCAGTGGGTTGAGAGTAAATTTGGCAACAAAATAGATTACCTTGATGTTATTTTGGTGTAGCAACTGGCTGATGATATTCTGATGTGGGAAACTGCTGCATTTATTTCTCATATACATGATTCTATAGCTAATAATTTAATGAGAAAAATATCACTGGCATCAATATTATCCATTTGACCCCTTCCTCATGTAGTGGGTCATAAAACATAGTTTGGGGAATGAGATTGTGAACACAACAGAATTCAGAAGGGAGTGAGTGGGGTTTCTCATAGTTGGAGCCAGAAAGATCTGGGTGACTCTGGTCCCCTTCATTTTGCTCATATGAAAACAGGGTTAATAACATCTTATACCTCATAGAATTCTTGTGAATAATTCATTGAGAACCATTTAATTCAATAATCATTTATTAAGTACCAATATGTGCCAGGCACTGGCCTAAAGTCTAGGGAAGGAAGATAGGAAGGAAGGAAAGAAAATGAGGAAGTAGGGAAAGTTGTTATTCAGTCCTATCTGACTCAGTGTCTCCATTTTGGTGTTTTCTTGGCAAAGATATTGAAGTGTTTTACCATTGCCTTTTTAAGCTCATTTTACAAATGAAGAAATGAGGCAGAGAGGCACTGAGGTTCAAGTGATTTGCTCAAGGTCAAACAGCCCAGATTTGAATTCATAAAGAAGAGTCTTCCTGATTCCAAGCCCAGTGCACTATTCACTGCACCACCTAGCTGCCAACTATTTGCCTAAAGTTGTTACAACTTATGTACCCCATTAGACTATGAGTTCCTTGAGACCAGAGATTGTCTTTTACCTTTTTTTAAACATTCCCTGTTAGCAGAATGCCTGGTACTCAGTAGTTATCTGATAAATCCTTATTAACTAACTGATCAACTGACTCCCTAAAATATAAAAAGCAGCATATCTTCAATCCTATCACATTAATATCTTCTTGGAAGCTGATACTGTATAGTCAGTACAGAGTTTATGGGGTTTAAGAGGAGGCAACTGTGGGTGATGATTGGGTTCAGGGAATGAAAGAGGGAACAGTAGGGGCCCAGGGATGGGGCAAGTGGTTGGGAAGCCTGGAATGTGTGGTAATAATCACTGTTCTCCCAATGCTCAGCCAGATCTTTGTCCTCCTTCTTTAGCAGTGACAAAGATTTCCCTCTCCTCTGAGAAGGTGTCCCTATAATTGACCTTCTATTTGGGGAATAAATTCCCAGAGACCTATATGGAGGGGCTTCTAGATAACTCAGTGGATAGATCACATTCCTGGGATCTGGAGGATCTGGGTTCAAATCTGATCTCAGACACTTCCTAGCTGTGTGACCTTAGGCAAATTTCTTAACCTTAATTGCCTAGCCCTTGCCACTTTTCTACCTTAAAATTAATATTAAGACAGAAGGTAAAGGTTAAAGCAAAAAAGACCCATATGGGAAGCCTACTCTTGTTCTGGGCCAGAGTGTACAGATTAATTGCCACTAAGTTATCATGATGCATTTCATGTGTGGAAGAGGAGATATCAATGGATCCCCAAGTGGGCAATGTGATGAGGAACACTATTGGCATGTTATTACTGTCCTATACATTTTCTACACTCTCCACCTTCGCCATTAGATGTAAGTATAGTGTATATATATATACGTGAGTCATGAGAAGTATGGGCTAGTTTGAACAGAGAAAGTTTAGGAATATTAGCACTCATTGCTACCACCCTAACCATAATACACATAACACAACAATAGCATCAGTAGACCCCATGATAAATACCATTTGGGATCTTCTGGAGTGCTGTAAACCTCAAATTTCCTTAGACTTATAATTGTTGAAAATTTCACCATTGGGATATTTCATACTTGGAAAATTTCTTACTGATAGTCTATTGGAATGGGAACTCCATTGGCATGGGAGGTTCCTTCTCTTCCCTTCTTAAGATTACTTTAGGACAGAAACCCTTTGCTGAACAATGGAAAGGACTTTGACCTATGCTTAAGCATAGAACAGGAATTTCTTTGAGTCTTGATTGATTTAGAATTGATACAATGGAGATACCTGGAATAAATCTCCACCCTATTCAGTCCTAATAGGATTGAGTAAGGGCTGCAGCCTAGATCAAAATTTAATTATTCCAATCTCTACCATACTCAAGTTAACAGGATTTAGAAAGGGCTGTAGCAAAGGAGTATAGATTTAATCATTTGAAAATATGACCTTCAACAGACATGTGCAAAAGCCAGAAACCTCTGGGCGGTCCTGGTTTAAGCGAGAGCCTCCATTGACAGGGAAATTGATGAAGAGTGATTGGTAGATGTGAGGACTGAGGGGAGGCAACTTGGATGGTGTCCTTAAAGATAGGAGGGTCTGGAGACTCAGGGTGGTGGTTGTTGAGTTTTTGGGTCGGTGTGGTTCCTGGGCTATGAGGAAGCTTGCTCTGAAGGAAGCTGAAGGTGGGGGCCTCTGAGACTGTTTCTCCATTTTGGACACGTGAGTGAAAGGGACTGATCTCTTTTCTTTGCCCCAGCTATCTAAGGGCTTGGGCCTTTTGGCCCAGCCTAAACAGAAGGGGTATTTAAGCCCTATTCCCTTCTCTCCCCTTTCTCTCTCTATATATATCTCTAATTCCTTTCTTGCTCCTATTGTAATTAAACTCCAAAAAAGGCTGACGGCTGACTTGAGTTTTTCATTTAGGAATTACATAGCTGATTCCTTGGCGACCTTAAATTAATATATATCAGTCTTTTAAAGTGATTCCCTTGTAACATTGTGGCTGACCACACGGGAGTCTAAAGAATCCTATCAATAAAACTTTTTCCTTGCCTTTTTACTATACTGTTTCACCACTTAGTCCTTTTTTTTTAAAAAAAAAAAAACTTGGCTTAAAGACACAGCTGCTAGAACACGTGAGTATAAAAAACTTTTTCTCTTTTCTCCTTAAGTTAAATTGGAATCAGCAGTTTTTTCTTTTTCTTCCCTTTAATCTTAAGGGACAGCTGGGTAGCTCAGCGGATTGAGAGCCAGCCCTAGAGGCAGAAGGTCCTGGGTTCAAATCGGACCTCAGATACTTCCCAGCTGTGTGACTCTGATAGACAGAAAACAGCTGTTTTTAAATCTCAGCAACAGGACTCTAAAGTCCTGGCTGGAAGAACTGTTTCTAAATATCCTTTCCCTTAAGGAACAACTTCCTGCAAAAAAAAAAAAAAAAAACCCTGTGGAAAGTTTGTTGCTTTGCCCTGCTCCCCACGTGTTTTGTGAAATTACAAAATATATATATAAAAATGGGTACTACATTCTTTGACAATTATATGGCAGCTGAAGAAGTAGGGGCATTGAGGAATGAAGGATACCTCCAAATTTTTATATTAATAGGTACTGTCATTTTTGTACTCCTCAATACTATATTTAGAGATGAAAAAATAAAAAATATTGAGGATAAAATAAAACAAAATGAGGATAAAATAAAACAAAATGAGGATAAAATAGAAAATATTGAGGATAAAATAGAAAATGTTGAGGATAAAATGAAAAAAAATGAGGATAAAATAGAAAATATTGAGGATAAAATAGAAAATATTGAGGATAAAATAGAAAAAATTGAGGATACAATAGAAAAAATTGAGGATAAAATAGGAAATATTGAGAATAAAATAGAAAAACTTGAGGATAAAATAGGAAATATTGAGAATAAAATAGGAAATATTGAGGATAAAATGGGAGATATGGAAGATAAAATAGGAAAAATTGAGGATAAAATGCAAGCCCAATTAGAAGATCTAAAAAGTTTCTTACAGGATCAATTGGCAAAAAACCACTCTACCAGAAACAGACCTGTTTCTGAACCTTTGAATGAGGAAATTTCCTTCCCTGAAATAGAGATGGAAAATACCTTCCCTATAGCCCAGTTAACAGACTGCTTCTCTCGTGTAGTGCAAATCTTGTCTGAATTTAATCCCCAAAACCCTTCCCCTGCAATCCCAGCTTCTCATGTTCCTTCTCCTACAGAAAACCAAATTCCAATGCAAGGGAGATCTTGTCCTCCTAGAGAAACCTGTCCTTGTCAAACTGACCCACAGGTGCAAAATTCAACTAGAGGCCTGTTTCCTCTAAGAGAAGTACCTGAAATAGGACGAAATGGGGATGTGGTGACTTTAAGACATAGGATACCGTTTACTCCCCAAGAAATAAATGAATTTACACGAAATATCCCCACATATGAACAAGATCCTTTTCTAGTAACAAAAAAGATGGGAGACATATTTTTTCAATATAATCCGTCTTACAAGGACGTTGAGAGCTTACTACAGGCTTTTTTAAGTGAACGTGAAAAAAATAAAATAATTGCTCATGTCAACAAAACCCGGGGGCGTAATGCAGCACATTGGCCATCTCAGGATCCCGAATGGGACTATAATAATCCTGAGGACTATCTACAACTATACCGTTGTAGAGAGGCCATCCTCACGGCCATGAAGGAATGTGCGGACAGTACAGATAAGTGGATGGAACTGGAAAAAATTAAGCAAAAGGAAAACGAAACACCCTCCAGATTTATGGACAGAATTATCGAGTTTGGGGACAGATACTTAGATTGGGACTTAAATAAAGAGAATAGTTTAAGACAAGTTAGAAGAATCTTTGTAAATAATTCTTGCAAAGTAATTAAAAATTATTTTAAAACACAATGCCCAAGATGGTCAGATATGGACCTTGAAGAATTGCGAAAAACAGCTATATATGTTTTTAAGGGAAACGAAGAAAAGGAGAAAGAGAATAATGATGACATGGAGGAAATGAAGAAAAAAATGAGATGTGTAATAGATAGGATAACTAAATTAGAAAGTGGGCATGATAATGAACCAACGACAATTGCCCCTCTCCAGAAATCCAATTATCAATCCATTACTTGCCACTTCTGTGAGAAGAAGGGCCACAAAATGATGGAATGTAGAACCTTTCTTAAGATGTTTGGAAGGAATACACAGTTTAATAATGGTTTTAGAAATAACTATAGAAATTATGATAATGGTTATAGAAACCAGAATTCTAGAAATTATAATAATGACTATGGAAATAACTATAATGAATATAGAAATAAGAACTTTAGAAACCAGAATTATAGAAATAGGAATTGGGAATTTAATGACAATGCTCAAATTGAAGAAAATTTTAATGATAATACTCAACAATATATGAGAAATGGCGCTCGTCCAAAAATTACTCGAGGTGCTAATGATCCTCAGAGAGGTGCCCTTCAGGAGGGTGCCCAGGGAACTTCCCAGTATAATAAAGATGATTCTTCTTAGATTGTATTGATTTTGTTGATATTAATTAACCTTTTTCAGTTTTTTTTTCTCTCCTCTCCAAATAGTAGGAAAGATGAATAAAGAACTTAAGACTATGATTGGCAAATTATGCACTGAGACCCATTTAAAATGGCCTGAAATTCTCCCTCTGGCCCTATTTTATCTTAGAAGCAGGCCTAGAGGAGACTTACATATTTCACCATTTGAGATGCTTTTTGGACATCCGCCTATACAGGCTAAGCCTTTCTCCCCGGCTTATACATCGCTATTAGGGGGAGATATTACTATTGCTTCCTATATACAGGAGTTACAGCACAAACTACGTGAACTTCATGAATCCGGAGCTGCAGTACAAGCTGGACCATTAGACTTTTCTCTGCATGACCTGAACCCAGGAGATAAAGTTTATATCAAGAATTTCAAGCGAACTGGAGCAACTGAACCTTCATGGGAAGGACCATTCCAAATATTATTAACTACTCCAACATCTATAAAGATTGGAGAAAGAGACTCTTGGATTCACTGCTCACATGTGAAGAAAGCATCTTCTGCTGAGACTGATTGACTCTATCCTATCATATGAATTGTGACTCTATCTTATCATATGAATTGGAGATAATAATCCATAGACAAATGGATGCTGGTTTTTTTTCAAGAATATATTGAATTACTGATTTTTTTCTTATTTTTTCTTATTTCTTTTCTTTTATTTTTTGATCAGAATATTTGATTTTTTCTCATTTTTGTACTGAAGGTACACATAATTAATATTAATATTTTTTCCCTGCAGTAATACAAGTTAATATATATACTCTTGCTATAATATCAATATATGCCTAAAAGCTTTAAACTATGGGAACCTGCCATTTATTGATAAAATATTATAGGACTGTGATTAATGTTTGTGTCTGATTCCAGGAAAAGGGATAAAAACAAGGAGCACAGACTAAACCTGAATAGTGCCAATAGAGCACACATGAAATATTAAAGTGAGACTCAAGGTTGCGACGCTTAACTTATGTTTAAGTCGTAGGACTTCCTTGTATCTACACTCCTTTTGAAGTACTCAAACAAGTACAAAGCTTGACTATCATGCTGGCTCCCTATATCTCTGAAGGAAAAAAATCAGACAAGGGAATGACATTTCCCCATCAAAATAGAATTCTAATTCTTTTCTTCTTATATTATGGCAACTTCCTGTAGTCTTGGCTACAAATGGCTAAGTGAAATATTACTGCATTCTGTCCTACATACTTGTGGGATAGAAATTACTTTAAACTGGACCTATACAAGGTCTATTTTGAAATTTTCTTATGTTTTTGATTATTTTTCTATTCTTTTGATAATTGACACATACACCCCCATAACTGAACATTGCATTCTGAGCTAAACTTGATATTTTTTTTAAATACTTACTTCAGGGGGGATTGTATTTTAATTTAAAATCTAAGAATTTTTGAATTTTTTTTGTTTGAGATTGTATTTTTATAAAAATCCAAGACTTTTGTTTAAGATTTTACTGTTATAAAAAATTCAAAGACTTTGATTTTGTTTGAGAAAAGATCTTCAAGAAAGAAGCTTGAAACTTTTATATCCAGAGAATGAACTGTTGCAGAAAGATGCCAAAAACCTACACTTCATCAAGAAGATCAAGAATGAACTTTGGATGTGATTGATTGGACTGAACTTTTGATTGAACATTTATTGTAACATTTATGCCAAAAGGGACTGCCCCTAATTTGGCTTTCTGTCAATGCGCCTAGCAAACATTGGTTTTGCTTTCTTTTCTTTTCTATTTCCTCTCTCACTATTCTAATTTCTCTTAGAAAATTGAATATTGTGTATATCTTTAGTTAGAAGTGAATTTAGAACTACAAAATGATTATGTTAAATGATCAATGGGGAGACTAGTCTCCCAATGATCATCAGGGGGGATTGTAAACCTCAAATTTCCTTAGACTTATAATTGTTGAAAATTTCACCATTGGGATATTTCATACTTGGAAAATTTCTTACTGATAGTCTATTGGAATGGGAACTCCATTGGCATGGGAGGTTCCTTCTCTTCCCTTCTTAAGATTACTTTAGGACAGAAACCCTTTGCTGAACAATGGAAAGGACTTTGACCTATGCTTAAGCATAGAACAGGAATTTCTTTGAGTCTTGATTGATTTAGAATTGATACAATGGAGATACTTGGAATAAATCTCCACCCTATTCAGTCCTAATAGGATTGAGTAAGGGCTGCAGCCTAGATCAAAATTTAATTATTCCAATCTCTACCATACTCAAGTTAACAGGATTTAGAAAGGGCTGTAGCAAAGGAGTATAGATTTAATCATTTGAAAATATGACCTTCAACAGACATGTGCAAAAGCCAGAAACCTCTGGGCGGTCCTGGTTTAAGCGAGAGCCTCCATTGACAGGGAAATTGATGAAGAGTGATTGGTAGATGTGAGGACTGAGGGGAGGCAACTTGGATGGTGTCCTTAAAGATAGGAGGGTCTGGAGACTCAGGGTGGTGGTTGTTGAGTTTTTGGGTCGGTGTGGTTCCTGGGCTATGAGGAAGCTTGCTCTGAAGGAAGCTGAAGGTGGGGGCCTCTGAGACTGTTTCTCCATTTTGGACACGTGAGTGAAAGGGACTGATCTCTTTTCTTTGCCCCAGCTATCTAAGGGCTTGGGCCTTTTGGCCCAGCCTAAACAGAAGGGGTATTTAAGCCCTATTCCCTTCTCTCCCCTTTCTCTCTCTATATATATCTCTAATTCCTTTCTTGCTCCTATTGTAATTAAACTCCAAAAAAGGCTGACGGCTGACTTGAGTTTTTCATTTAGGAATTACATAGCTGATTCCTTGGCGACCTTAAATTAATATATATCAGTCTTTTAAAGTGATTCCCTTGTAACAGTGCTTAACCCATAATTTAGTAATAAATAATATAGACAAAAGTTATAGGAATACTAAATGTATCACATTGACAATTAGAGTTCCCCTTTCCTTGGTAGTCTGAGACTAGAGCTGAGGTAATTCTCATCAGCCCCTGGATCCTCCCACTACCTCGCCTTCTATCCCTGTGGATGGTGGTCTGTATCTTCTTGAATGTCCCTTGTATGGGAAAATGTGGGTAGAAAGAAGTAGTAATGAGCTCTCTTTGAGGGTGATGGGATCACAAAAGATTTACATCTCTTTACTTCAGTTCTTTTTGTTTATTTTCAGTTGAGAGATTTGGGACAGTGGTCATCTTGTATGAAACAGATTTAATCAGAGAAATCTCTTACTATCAGTCTTTTGGGAGTGTCTAAATCCTTTATTCAGAGTTGATTGTCCAGGAGGTTAAGGGAGAGTCTGAGTCATTATAGCCTAGACTTTGGGTGTCTTCTTTCAGATATTTGGCAACTCAATGAGAAGAAAAAGGAAGCAACAGAAGAAGAAAAAAGAAATATGTCTTTTTCTGACAACTGAATGGGATCCTGGCAGTGACTTCTTCCATTGAAATAGGTGTTTGCATTTGTTACCTCAGGACAAAACATGGTTGCCCAGGAAACTGGGACCTGGGAGTAGGGGTGAAGGGAGGGTAATTAATGATTTATAGGGCAATCCTCAAGAAATTCTCACTTACTGTGTTGGTATGACAATCCCTGGACAAGACAGACAACCCTCATCCCAGGTTCCCATAGCAGCATATGGATCTCTCTTCTTTTGTATAGTGGTTCATATATCTCTTGAGAAATTGGGCAGGGATGTGGGGGACGGGGAGGTTCCTGAGAGGATATATCAGGTTGTATAAAATGTGGAGTGTTGGATAATTCAGATGTGATGGAGAAAGTCAACTATGGGCTATGACTGGGGGTAGGGGAAGGGACAAGTATTTCCAATCATCTTAGAGGATGACACTAGAAAGGGTAGCTATATAGTCTACCTTGGACCAATTTCTAAGAGGTGATGATCTTTGCTTATTCTGCAGGGCTTATCAAGGATGACTGGATAAACTAGCTTGTTTGGGCTGTTGTTCTTATGTCTACGGTGGCCTTAATAATAATACTTTTGGAAATACATATGGGTTTTTTGTCTTTTTTATGCTGCTGCAGTTTTCATTGAATATCAGCAATATAGACAATATTATCTTTTTGTTGCCTATACTAAGGATGCTTTTAGCCTATTATCAGTGGTGTTTCCTTCCCCAATGATTCAGGTAACTGGGGCTTGTCCCGGAAACTGGGTGGGGTAATGAGAATGGACAGATGGCCCAGGGAAAGTTATTGAGGATGATCCATGTCATTACCCTGAGGCATAAAGATTCACAATTTGGGAGGGAATGGGGGAAGGTTCACAAGGGCAAAGCTAACAGATATAACTGAGGAAAGAGGGCTCAAAGAAGAAGGTGAGGAGGCTTAGGACTTGGCCTGGAGGAGCCCAGGGAAGAAAGTGTGGGCTGTGACAAAAACAAGATCATGATACCTTTTTTATCCATCCCTACTCCCTCTCTTCATCCTTTCTACCCTCCTTATTTCTTCTTATTGCTCATTTTCTTCTTCCTTCTTTCTGTCTAGAGTTAGAACCAGCACACCAAGGTATACCAGGACAACTATAAAGACAGTTCCCCTCATTCCTTCATCCTCTCCTGGGGTTGGAGGGAACAGTGCTGCTTCCCAATTCCTGTCCTTTGTCCTCTTTACTACTAGCTGGTCCACAACCTCACCATCCCTCCAATCCTCAGTACTTTATGATAGTCAGACTCCTCACCTAGGAAAGTTTCCCAAAGTGAACAGAAGGCTGTACTTTTCTCCCCTTTACTTTAAGCAAACTACTAACCTCAGGATTCATGCCCAAAGACAGCTCATTACTCTTTCTTTCCACCCATGTTTTCTCATACAAGGGACATTCCACAATGTCAGGATTCATGCTATTATCTTCAATCTACCTCAGCAATAGAGCCTGGAGTGGCTGTGCCCTAAAGCCTACCTTCAAGCAACATATAACTTATGCCACCCCCTTATATCCCCAATGACTTGGCCTCAGTTGCTAGAACTCTTTGTTAGGATTCTGTTTCCTCTCTGTTCATCCTTCCAGCCTTCCCAGAAAATATTCCTCCAGTGGCCTTGTCAGAACCAAGATGTCTGGACAGATCTCGGGATATATGCTAAGTAAATTAGTTCTCATGTTTTTCCACAGAGAGAGTCTGTTTTTCCTGTAATCATGGGTACAATGAGACCAGCATTGACATGGAATACCATATATCCCTGAAGTCTGCCCTTATGGTACCCTTCCTGCCTGATCTATGAGGATCTCCTGAGTCACAGACTTTATGCTTTCTCACCTTTATTTAATACTTGCAATGAAGAGAGAGTGAGCACAAAGGAACTGGATCTTTCATTTAATACCTGAGACTACAGAATTAACAGAAGGTTCTTCAGGCTATTACACTTCTCTCTGTAAATGAATAAAAGTATTGCTGTATAAGTTCATCATTTGTAGGCTCACTGAAAGCCAGTTCAGGACACCTCTGGCAGAAGACCCAATTATGGGAATTATAGGAACTTTTTGTTCTCACACATTTCTAATTCTTCCTCTAGGCATATATGTTTTAAAAGCTTTCATTCCAAGTAGTTCAGATATCATGATTTTTCTGTGTGATGGCATCCAGTAAAAATTGTTCTTAATTTTACATATCAGTTACAACCATCATCATCATCACCACAGAATTTCCAAATTGGGAGGCTTGGTCTGGAATCAAGATGACCTGTGTTCAAATTGGCGATGAGATACTTATTAGCTGTGTGACCCTGGGCAATTCACTTAACTTCTATTTGCCTCTATTTCCTCAAGTGTAAAACTGAGATAATAAAATCATCCACCTTTGTAAGGGTTAAATTAAGGAATCAAAGTGAGGAGAGCAGTTTAACAGAAGCTTTGTTAATTAGAGAAAGTACAGATAGAAAGATAGAAAAGAGGAAAGAGAATAAACTTATGCCCTATAAAAATATACCTAAAATTCCTAATACTACCTAAAATTTCCTAAAACTATCTCTGTCTTCTCAGGACAGGTTCTTCTGCCTGGCATACCAGACCTGCTCTAGCCTGTCTATAGGTTATTCACTAACTACTGATCTCCCTAAAATAATAGACAGCCACCTCTCATTCACTCCTTCAATCAGTTTTCTACAGCATTCCAAATGTCAGTAGCCAACTGCCAGCAGATCCTTGCCTCAGGGACAGACCTCCTGCTCTCTAGAGATCCCAGAAGCAAAAGACCCTCAACTTCCAGCAGTTGCTTCCTTATCTCCTCACTGACCAACTGCACCCCCTAACTTCCTCTCAGAGGGCAGCCCACTTCCTCTCCTCTGTCCTGGTCTCCCTGGTAACAGAATCTTCAGCTCTGGCTCACTGACTCCTCTCAGTTCTTATGTACTTAGAAATCTTCTCCCTAGCCTCTTAAGGAGACAGACAGAGAGATTAAAGAAATCCCTTTAACACATTGCAAGGTTCTTTTGAAGATTTCATGAGATAATATTTGTGAAGTGTTTAGTAGAGTGCCTGGCTCATAGTAAACACTATATCAATTCTTTTATTTTTTTTTACAACATCTCAATTTTTTGGCCCCATGAAACAGAACTTGGAGCAACGAATGAAAGTTATAAAAAAAAAAGTCAATTGAAGTTTGATATCAAGAAAAACTTCCTAACTATTAGAGCTCTCCAAAAGTGGAGTGGGATGACTTCGGCATGCTGTGTTGAAATATTTGATCAAAGACTTATGTGTTATGCTGTTATACAGATTCCTTTTTAGGTATAGGTTGGACTCAATGACCTCTGAGGTATTTTCTCACTCAAATTCTCTAATTGTGTTTTGTGGTCTAATCCTTAACTCTAAAAGGAAATTCCAGGGGGAAATACCTAATAAGTAGTCATCAAGCTTCTGCTGGAAATTCTCCAAAGGACATGTTCTGCACTTAGCCAGACTCAGACTAGTTCATGTTTAATATAAGAACAAAATGGGATTATTCAACAGTTAGCCAAAAGATTTATTTAGCCATAGCTGTAGGAGAATATTCAAGGAGAGTAGGCATCTCTTCTACCTGAGTTATCCATTGTTTTCTTCCACTAAAGGAATAGAAAGACAGCTAGAGATGCAGGGAGATAAAGAGACAGAGAGAACTTTTGTTGTGCTTTGTTCTCAAGGATGCTGAAAGTGATGTCAGTAGCTTGAACTTTTATTCCTTTAGCCAACCATTTCTCAAAGATGCTTACAGTACCTTCACCTCCACTGAAGAGGAAGGGTGCTGGGATCTGATCTATTCTTCCAAATACTAGGACCTATTGCACTATGAATGCTGGGGCCCAACTATCTTCACTGCTGTAGGTCTAAGGTTAGGAAGTACCTCAGAGGCCATTGAGTCCAACCTATTCCTGAAAAGGAATCTGCATAAAAGCATGACAAATAAGTCGTTGATTAAATATTCCACTTCAGTGCAGGAAATTCTTTCTCCCTACCAGTTGTCTCTCACTGAGGGCACCCAAGCTCCTGACACCGTGAACTTACTTGCAAGACTGCCACATAAGGAATATCCATCTAGTGATTGTAGGAGAGGAAACCCAGACTCAGTCTGCCAGAAGAACAAAATCAAGTGGGGAAGACAAGAAGTTCAGAGAATTCCAGAGAAGGAACTGAAGAGCTGAGAGAATCCAAGCAGTCAACTCACTTCTCTTTGGGGAGCCCTCCAGAGAGGTTGGTCTGAGAGAACCTCTGAGTTTTCATCATCTTTCTGTGAATCCAGATCCCCTGGGTCCAATGGAAGACAGCAGAAGTGGATAGGACTTTGTCATAAAGATATCCATCCCAGGAAGATTTCCTCTCCATTCCTCTAAAGCAGTCCTTTGTATCATATCTTCATATCATAACCAGGGCAGTTAGAAGTCAGGACAGCTCTCACAACTGGCCCAAGGCGGGGCTCAGGCAGTCAGTCTGACCATTCCGGATTTGGGAAGAAGGGGTTCAGTTGTTAATTATTAGGGACTTCCTACTCCCACTTTCCTATTACCTTATCCCACAATCTTACTTATCCTACCTTATTGTATTCCTCAAGAATAAATAACTATTTTATCAGATCAAATAATTTATTTTATTTATAATATCTCAGAAGAGAGACCTGAAGTTTGGTGAGTAAAGCTTCACCGGAAGGTGAAAGTAAAGCTCAGGGAAGGTGAAGCAGTTCAATTTCTGGATATACTTCTACCCAATCTCTGAAGAAATAAAGTTTGTGGCTCTGAAATAGTGTGGGTTTTACTAGGGAAACAGAGGGTGATAAACAGTCTATCCCTCCTCTCCACCTTTTAGCTCCATTCCATCTCTACCACACTCTAGTCCCAAATTAAGTAGTGACTAATTAAGCCATTTCTCCCCCTCCATTACAGAATCATCAAGCTAAATACAGGGAAAGACAAAAAGCAAAAGAGAATCAAAGCCAGAGTTTCCTCTAGAGTAGGATATATGCTGGAAAGAGAAAAAAGCAACCAAATAAAGAGACAGAGAGTTAGAAAAAACAGACAGGCAGAGAGAGTAGAAAGAGAGAGAGAGAGAGAGTAGAAAGAGAGAGAGAGAGAGAGAGAGAGAGAGAGAGAGAGAGAGAGAGAGAGAACAGAGAAAAATGAAAAGAGAGGTAGAGAGACAAAGGCAGAGAAAGGAAGGGAAAAAGAAGAGAGAAGAAGAGAGAGGGAAGGAGGAAGGGAGAGGTATAGTTCTTATTTCACACTTCAGGAGTGTGAACTGAAATATTTTCAATGTTGGATTCTCTACATTTCCCCAATGAACTGATTGTAGGGTAATTGCAACATTTGTCCATATTCCAATTCCAGAAATTTCTGGAAGTACTTGGGCAGAATTTAACATTGTCTTTGCAACTTCCTTCCCCAATAGCTTGCATCAAAGAAAAACAACAAAGTCAATGTGGGTTGGCCTTTCACATGCCAAATTTTAAAAAGCAGAACAAGAACAAGCAGAAAGTCAAATCTCAAAGAGTTCCTTCGGTACTGTTGATGAATGAATTACCAATTAATTTATGGAATTATGAATTGCTTTATTGTGACTGAGAGTATTATTAGTCTTGGTGCTCCTAGTTTATGACAAAGGGAACAGAAATTCAAGGAGGTTTCTATGGGTCAAGCATGGGTAGGCACACCGGATTCTTTGGATACTTGCTGGAGAAAACCATGATAGTAGCAAGCAGGGAGTGATGATTCATTCTCACTTTTAATAAGGCAAGTACAGAAGCAAAAGGATAAGTCATGGGGATAGATAGGTGAATAGGGATAGAGTTTGGGGTGATGGAGAGAGATAGACAGAAAGGAACAAAAAGTCCTTTTAAAAACCATAGATGGGAATTGGAAACACTCTGGCAGCATGGACTTGATGGAGGAGTGCTGGGAGTGGAGGACAACATTTGGGAAATCTCCTTTGTATAAATTTTATGGAGACCACTTTAAAGATAGTTGATTAGTATATCCACAGCATCTCAAAACTGTCAAGAATACCTTGGGGTTAGTTCATTAGCATAATGTTTTCTGGTGTTCTCCTGGGTTTACTATACATATTGGGACCTTATCTAAAGCTTAAAGACCACTGGCAGTTACTGGGACCCAGGGGTTCTTAACAATAAGGTTTAGCTAGCTTCCTCTAATTTAGTATATATCTCAGAATGTGACCTTAGTTAGTTCATGAGACTCAGCAGCTCCCCTAATTTGAGACAGTTTGCAAGTAACTATGTGCTCCCTTCATTTATAAAATCATCTATAAGTAACTTCTAAGTACTCCTTTGAAATCTTACTTCCTACATTGTTACCTCATACTAGCTACTTAAAATTTTTACTTACTATACTAACTATAAGGGAGGATGTGGTCAGGAGGACTAGAAGAAGATGCAATTTTAACATATTAAATAATCTGAAATTCCAGAGATATGCCTTAGTTTGCATTTTTCATCAACCATCCATGAACTTTATATACCCCAAAAATGCTCATTCAGTTGCATTGTCTTTTTTTAAAATTCCAAAATCAAATTGGTTCCCCCATTCACAAACAAATAGGATTCCTTTACTCTTGAAAGGGTCCTTCTCTCACAATTGAAGAAGACCATTAGAAACACAAAGAGATATAGGGAGTCAAGATGGCAGCCTAGAAGGAGCAGAAGTTCAGACTTCTGAATACCCTTCCTAACTGATCACAAACTGAATGCTCCTAGGGGACTGAAAAAAAAAAACTTAACAACAAGTCAGAGCCAAGGAACCTTCCTGCTGGACCTAATTCAAAAGGTATCCCCCCCCCAAAAAAAAGCCGGAATCCAAGAACACTAGTGTTTAAGGGGAAGACAGAAGGAAGGTCCCATCCCCCTTCCCAACCAGAGCACTGAGACTCCAGCGGCGGTGGGAACATCTGGGGGGGCAAAGGTGCTGGACTGGAAGGCATACCTTGTGAGCAGAGCTGTGATAAGTTCAGAGCATCCAACACAGATGGTGGGAAAGGAGCTAGACAGGGAGCATAAACCTGGCAGCCTGTCCAGAGCTGTGGAGATCCTCCATATTTGCTCCACCCTTCCAGGAAGTTTTGGATTCAGAGCACACCCAGTCCAACTAAGCTGAATTTAATCTTATCAAAAGTCTCCAGAACTCAGGGAAGCCTAGGCTCCACATCCATCATCACTGACTGCTGGACTTTAATCCAATCAAAAGCTTCCAGAGGACAGGGAAGCTCAAACCCCAACAAATCTCCACCAGAGACTACACTGAGAGATCTCCTGTTAAAGCTCCAAGAGGGGAGACTGACAGAAGCCCCCAAAACCAACAAAATGAGAGGAGCAAGAGCACAGACAAATATGGGGAGTAAGGAGGAGTGAATTTGAGCAAACAGAAAAAGAAGAAAGAAACTACAATAGACAGCTTCTACTCAGCAAACAGAAGAGAAGGGTAGAGATCAGCAAACGATAAATCAGAAATCCAAGCAAATTGGATATAGGCTGTTGAAGAACTCAAAACACAATTAAGAGAGGCTGAAGACAATCGGTAAAAAGAACTTAAAATTAAGATAAGTCATCTGGAAACAGAGGCACTTGAACTAAAATGAGAAAATAGAGTCTTGAAAGCCAAAATCAACCAGCTAGAAAATGAGGCAAAGGAGATGAAAGATGAGGTAAAGAGGAGGAAAGACAACCTTCAAAGAAAATCAGAAGAGAAGGATGGCCAAAAAGCCAGGGAGGAAATCCAGTCTTCAAGAACCAGAATACAACAACTGGAATTAAGTGACCTCACAAGGCAGCAGGAAACTATAAACAAAATGAAAAGAATGAAAAAATTGAGGAAAATATGAAGCATCTCATTCACAAAGCAGACAAATTAAAAAATTGTTCGAGAAGAGAAAATTTAAGAATCATTGGTCTACCAGAAGACCATAACAAAAGAAAAAGGTTGGACATAATACTACAGGAAATTATTCAGGAAAACTTCCCAGATATCCTAGAACAAGAGGGGAAAGTGGAGATTGAAAGAATCCACAGACCACCTCCTGTATTTAATTCCCAACTGCCAACACCCAGGAATGTTATAGCCAAATTCAAAAACTATCAGACCAAAGAAAAGATATTACAAGATGCCAAGAAGAAGCCATTCAGCCATCCATACCATGGAAACATGGTGAGGATAATGCAGGATCTGGCTTCAGACACAGTGAAGAACCAAAAGGCATGGAATATGAGATTCCAGAAAGCAAGGGAACTAGGTCTACAACCAAGAATCAAATACCCATCAAAACTGACTATATTCTTACAGGGGAAAGTATGGTCATTCAACACAATAGAAGAATTCCAAACTTTCATAAAGAAAAGACCAGATGTGAATAGAAAATTTGATGTCCGAGCACAGAACTCAAGAGAATCATCAAAAGGTAATTTAAAAAGAGGGAAAAAGAAAAACAAAACTAAACAACAACAAAAAAAAATTTTAAGAGACTCAATAAGTTAAAATGATATGTATCTCAATAAGAAAAGAAGTCATTGGTGACTCTTAAAAAACTGTTGCTATCACCTGGGCAGCTAGAAGAATTACAATTAGAGGGAACAGTGACAAAAATGTATATATATATACACGTATACATATATATACATATATATATACACATATACATATATATACATATATATAAATATATATCTATGTTTATGTATGTGTATATACATATATATATATATATATATATATATATATATATATATATATATATATATATATATATATATATATATATAATAAAAATGGAGACTTGAATCCAGGACTTCAATCCATAGAAGTCCTTGCTCCTTTTCCCCAGCATGCCATGTAACCTCACCTGGGCCAAGAGTGAGATGGGATATTTAACCTGGTTGTAAAAAGGCTCTGCCTCTTTCCCTACTTCTGCTTTGGAACACACACCGCTCTCCACCTACCAGGCAAGATATGAGTAGTTGTGAATAGGCTCTCTGGGCCTAGACATGTGCCTTTCTTACTTGTGTTTTCTTTATATTTTAATCTTCAATAAACCTCTAAAAATATAATACTCCTTACAGAGAGAAAACTAATTTCTACCTGCCTTAGTTTCCCCCAAATTTTAATCTTTACAGTACACACACACACATACACACACACACACACACACACACACACACACACACACAGAACCAGAGCTAAAATAAAAGAGGTTAATATTAAAAGAAATGGGAAAAGAAACAAATGGGAGTAAATTTATGTCAAAAAGAAGCTCCTGGAGGGATGGGGGAGAACATTGATACACTGGAAGGGTAAAGAGGTTGGAGATAGGAAATACTCAGCTCTTATGTGCTTTGAAACTGACCCAAAGAGGGAAGAACAATCCAATCCATTGGGGCAGAGAATAGATTTGCACCCGATAGGGGAGTAGAAGGGTAAAAAACAGACTGGTGGGGAGGGAAGGAGTACAAGGGAGGGAGAGGGTGGGGGGAATTTTAAAAAGACTACAGGGGAAAATAAGGGGGGGAATAAGAAGGGAGGGGTAGAAAGGGAAGTAAAATATGGGAGGCAACTAGGGGGACTGATTATAAACAAACATTGATGTAGAATGAAATAGTGAAAGAAGAAAAGGCAGGATCAGGAGTTGAAATCAAAATGCTGGGAAATACACAGCTAGTAATCATAACTCTGAATGTGAACGGAATGAACTCACCCATAAAATGCAAGCAAATAGCAGAGTGCATTAGAATCCAAAACCTTACCATATGCTGTCTGCAATAAACACATATGAGGAAGGTAGATACGCATCGGGTGAAAGTAAAAGGATGGAGCCAAATCGATTGGGCATCAATTGATAAAAAGAAGGCAGGAGTCTCAATCATGATATCTGACAAAGCCAAAGTAAAAATAAATCTGGTTAAAAGAGATAGGGAAGTTTTTGACATCTTGATAAAAGGCAGTATAGACAATGAGGAAATATCTGCAATATGTATGCACCAAATGGCATAGCATCCAAATTTCTAAAGGAGAAACTAGAGGAGCTCAAGGACGTAATAGATAGAAAAACTATACTAGTGGGAGATCTGAACCTTCCTCCATCAGAACTAGATAAATCAAACCAAAAAATAAATAAGAAAGGGGTAAGAGAAGTGAATTAAATCTTAGAAAAATTAGGGTTAGTAGACATGTGAAGAAAAATAAATAGGGTAAAAAAAGGAATGCACCTTCTCCACAGCACATGGTACATTCACAAAAACTGACCATGTATTAGGGCACAAAAACTTTGCAAACAAGTGCAAAAGGGCAGAAATAATAAATGCAACCTTCTCAGGCCACAATGCAATGAAAATAATAATTAGTAAGGGTACATGGAGAGATAAATCAAAAATTAATTTGAAATAAAACAATATGATTCTCCAAAACCAGTTAAAGAACAAATCATAAAAAAATTAATAACTTCATTGAAGAAAATGGCAATGGTGAGACATCCTTTCAAAACCTATGGGTTGCAGCCAAAGCAGTACTCAGGAGTAAATTTATATCCTTTAGTTCATATATAAACAAATTAAGAAGGGCAGAGGTCAATGCATTGGCCATGCAAATTAAAAAACTAGAAAGTGAACAAATTAAAAATCCTCAGATGAAGACTAAATTAGAGATCCTAAAAATCAAAGGAGAAATCAATAAAATTGAAAGTCAAAGAACTATGTAATATTTATTGGAAAAGGAAATGGGGAGGATATGACAAATGGGGAATAAAGGGAAGGTCTGTAGCAGGGTATGTAGGAGTTTAGGGGAGAGAAAATATTGCTTGGAGAGGCAAAGGAGAGAGATGCCCCCTGCTGAGAGGAAGCAACAGGGGTCCAATGTCCTAGAAAGTCCTGGAATGACTGAACTGAAGTTCAGCTCTCCTCTATGGCCAGAAAAGATAGTCCACTTATCTGACTGCGAATTCAAATAATATAAAGTTTAATAACCAGTTGGCATTGGAGTTTTTCCTCAGCTTCAGAATTGAGGACAGGTCCCGAGGCTGGCGAAGGGTTCTCCCAATCCCGTCTACTCTATATCAGTCCTGCTTTGTCTAATTCAGAATCTTAGTAGTAGACAGAAAGAAAACAAGAACAGTTCTAACTTTCAGAAGTAATTGGGCCTAAATCTTTCTGTTGAACCAAGAAGAGACACACCACTCCAGACTGGACTGAATAAGCTCCTCTCATCTTCAACACCAGGAAGGAAGTGCCAGTCTCAAGGCCCAACTACCACTCCCGGAAGGAAGGAAGTGCTAGTGACAAGACCCAACTGCCACTTCCAGTTGCCCCTTCCACCACCAACTGTTGGTCTAGTTTCCTTTCCACAACTATTGATTTAATAAATAAGACTAGAAGCTGGTACTTTGAAAAAACAAATAAAATAGACAAAGTACTAGTCAGTCTAATTAAAAAAAGGAAAGAAAAAACCAAATTGACATTATCCAAGATGAAAAGGTAAACCTCACCTCTAATAAAGAGGAAATTAAGGAAAACATTAAAAACGACTATGCCCAATTATATGGCAACAAAGAAGGCAATCTAGGTGATATGGATAAATACTTACAAAAATATAAATTGCCTAGACTAAAAGAGGAAGAAGTAAACTACCTAAACAACCCCATATCAGAAAAAGAAATTGAACAAGCCATCAAAGAACTCCCTAAGAAAAAATCCCCAGGTCCAGATGGATTCACAAATAAATTCTATCAAACATTCAAAGAACAACTAATCCCAATATTATTCAAATTATTTGACAGAATAAGCCAAGAAGGGGTTCTACCAAATTCATTTTACGACACAAACATGGTACTGATCCCAAAGCCAGGCAGTTTAAAAACAGAGAAAGAAAGCTATAGACCAATCACCCAAATGAATATAGATGCAAAAATCTTAAATAAGACACTATCCAAAAGATTCAAGCAAGTCATCACAAGGGTTATCCACTATGATCAGGTACGATTCATACCAGGAATGCAAGGATGGTTCAGTATTAGGAAAACCATCCACATAATTGACCATATTAACAAGCAAACCAACAAAAATCACATGATTATCTCAATAGACGCAGAAAAAGCCTTTGATGAAATACAATACCCATTCCAATTGAAAACACTAGAAAGTATAAGAATAGAAGGGCCTTTCCTAAAAATAATAAACAGTATATATCTAAAACCATTAGCAAACATCATCTGTAATGGGGATAAATTAGAAGCCTTCCCAATAAGACCAGGAGTAATACAAGGATGCCCATTATCACCTTTATTATTTAATATTATACTAGAAACACTAGCAGTAGCAATTAGAGAAGAAAAAGAAATTGAAAGTATTAAATTGGCAATGAGGAAACCAAGCTGTCACTATTTGCAGAGGATATGATGTTTTACTTAAAGAATCCTAGAGAATCAACCAAAAAAACTCGTCGAAATAATCAACGTTAGCAAAGTTTCAGGATACAAAATAAACCCGTATAAGTCATCAGCTTTTCTATATATCTCCAACCCAGTTCAGCAGCAAGAATTAGAAAGAAGAATTCCATTTAAAGTCACCAGAGACAATATAAAATACTTGGGAATCTATCAGCCAAGACAAACACAGGAACTATATGAACACAACGACAAAACACTCTCCACACAATTAAAACTAGATCTAAATAATTGGAAAACATTGATTGCTCATGGGTGGGACGAGCTAACATAATAAAAATGGCCATTCTACCCAAACTTATCTATCTATTTAGTGCCATACCCATTGAAATTCCAAAAAAACTTTTTTACTGAATTAGAGAAAACCATAACAAAGTTCATTTGGAAGAACAAAGGATCAAGGGTATCCAGGGAAATAATGAAAAAAAAAAATACAAAGGAAGGTGGCCTTGCAGTCCCAGATCTCAAACTATATTTACAAATCAGTGTTCATCAAAACAATTTGGTACTGGCTAAGAGATAGAAAGGAGGATCAGTGGAATAGACTGGGGATAAATGACCTCAGCAAAACAGTCTATGACAAACCCAAAGACCCCAGGTTTGGGACAAAAATCCACTATTTGATGAAAATTACTGGGGAAATTGGAAGACAGTGTGGGAGAGATTAGGTTTGGATCAACACCTCACACCCTGCACCCAGATAAACTTAGAATGGGTGAATGACTTGAATATAAAGAATAAAACTATAAGTAAATTACGTGAACACAGAATAGTATACAGGTCAGACCTTTGGGAAGGGAAAGATTTTAAAACCGAGCAAGGCTTAGAAAGAGTCATAAAATGTATAATAAATAATTTTGACTACCCCAAATTAAAAAGCTTTTGTACAAACAAAACCAATGTAACTAAAATTAGAAGGGAAGCAACAAATTGGGAAACAATCTTCATAATAAAAACTTCTGACAAACATCTAATTGCTCAGATTTATAAAGAGTTAAACCACTTGTACAAAATATCAAGCCATTCTCCAATTGAACAATGGGCAAGGGACATAAATAGGCCGTTTTCAGTTCAAGTAATCAGAACTATTAATAAGCACATGAAAAAGTGTTCTAAATCCCTGATAATTAGAGATATGCAAATCAAAACAACTCTGAGGTATCACCTCACACCTAGAAGATTGGCTAACATGATAGCTATGGAAAGTAATGAATGCTGGAGGGGATGTGGCAAAGTTGGGACATTAATGCATTGCTGGTGCAGTTGTGAATTTATCCAACCATTCTGGAGGTCAATTTGGAACTATGCCCAAAGGGCGATAAAAGACTGTCTGCCCTTTGATCCAGCCATAGTACTGCCGTGTTTGTACCCCAAATAGATAATAAGGAAAAAGACATGTACAAGAATATTCATAGCTGCGCTCTTTGTGGTGGCCAAAAATTGGAAAATGAGGGGATGCCCTTCAATTGGAAAATGACCGAACAAATTGTGGTATATGTTGGTGATGGAATACTATTGTGCTCAAAGGAATAACAAAGTGGAGGAATTCCATGGGGACTAGAACAACCTCCAGGAAGTGATGTAGAGTGAGAGGAGCAGAACCAGGAGAACATTGTACACAGAGGCTGAGACACTGTTGTTCAATCAAAGGTAATGGACTTCTCCATTAGTGTCAATACAATGTCCCTGAACAATCTGCAGGGATCTATGAGAAAAAACACTATCCTCAAGCAGAGGACAAACTGTGGGAGTAAACTCCCAAACTGTGGGAACTGCAATTGCTTGACTACAGGGGGGGAGGGGATATGATTGAGGAGAAACTCTAAATGAACTCCCTAATGCAAAAACCAATAACATGGAAATGAGTTCCCATGGAGGACACATGTAATACCCAGAGGAAACGCATCGGCTAGGAGAGGGGTGGCAGGAGGGGGTGGGGAGGAAAATAAAATGATCTCTGTTTTCAATGAATAATGTATGAAAATTACAAAATAAAATAATGTTTAAAAACGAAAGAAAGAAAGAAAGAAAGAAAGAAAGAAAGAAAGAAAGAAAGAAAGAAAGAAAGAAAGAAAGAAAGAAAGAAAGAAAGAAAGAAAGAAAGAAAGAAAGAAAGAAAGAAAGAAAGAAAGAAAGAAAGAAAGAAAGAAAGAAAGAAAGAAAGAAAGAAAGAAAGAAAGAAAGAAAGAAAGAAAGAAAGAAAAAGAAAGAAAAAAAAAAGAAAGAAAAAGAAAGAAAGAAAGAAATTAACACAAAGACTCTTAGTCCCAGTACATTTAATTTTAGGTATTTGTCCATTTTTAAATAAAGGGAAAATTTCAGTACCCCAAAATTCAATAATATCTCCATGCTTTGAAAGTAAACTGAGTTAAGTGAATGCCCAGGAGAACTTGGAAGAGGTTTACATTATGAAGCTGAGAGACCACACAGAACTAGTGAATTTAGGATAGTTTAACATAATTTTCTTCTAGAGAAAGTTTTTATAAACTCACACTCTAATAAATATCTCCCTGCTGAATGGTCACAAGTAGAGTACTCTAACCTCCCAGTGGCAGAAGGCAACTTATGTTAAGTGTGGCAAGGCCCCATATATATTGCCAAGGCTGTACCCCCACACGTATTATAGAGATGTTCTTGTGTGGCTCAAAGGGAAGCAGGATAGAAATCTCTCACCCCATCTCTCTCACCCTTCTTTAAGGGAGACTTTATTGTCTGTAGTAGGAGAAGCGGAAGGGGCCACCACTCTGCTCTCCTCAGAGAGGGATCACTGGATTACAATGCTATTTACCCCTTTAAATAAGGCTAGAAGATGGGAGTTTGAAGTTCAAACTAACTTCTGATCTCTGCTTCACCATTGGTTGGGGGAAAGGGGACTCCATGCTCTATTACCAAGGCTTAGCCCCTTTCCCATGCAAATAGCAGTTCCACAATAAACAAACATAACAATCATTAAGGAAAACCCACTTATCCAAATCAGTATCAGAATACAAATCAGGGTTGTTTTGAGAATCAAATGAGATAATGCATGTAAGATACTTTGCAAATCTTAAAGCAATATAAAAATGTTGGGTAGTTTTTGTATGTAAAAGATCATATTGTAAACACATTCTGCTCCATTGTCATACTCCTTCTCTAGACCTGATTCTTTATTTTGCCTCACCCACTATATAAGTCCCACTTTTTTAACCCATATCTTCTGCCTTAGTATTAATTTTAAGAGAAAACAATGGTGAGGACTAACAATTTGTGTGAAGTGACTTGTTCAGGAACACACAACTAGGAAGTGGCTGAGGCCAGATTTAAACCCAGATCCTCCTGACTCCAGGTCTGGCTCTCTATGTAGTGTTACCCAGCTACCCCTTGCCATGTCCTGTTGAATCTACTCAATAACTCACAGCTCTTACAACTCTCCCATCCCCTCTTTTACTACCCTGACTCTCACTGCCTCAAAGGCCAGGTGGATTAGATTTTACTCCTTCCCCAAGGCTCTCCACTTCCTTTAAAGGGAATTTGGGGGCACTTGGCTCTCTGCACAACTCCAGATTCCATCAATGTTGCTCATATAATTGTCGAGAATCCTCCTACATCACCATTTCACTAAGCCTCTAAGATTGTCTTTTAAGCAGAAATATTTTATTCAAAAGGCTTAATCACACATATTCAACTTTACTTCTTCCAAAAAGGGGAGCCATAATTCTCCTTCTCCTCATTTTATTCTTCAATCCCTGTAGAGGGGAATGGGATTAGGTTTATAGCCAACTTGGTTCCCACAGAGCACAGCTTCTTTATCAAGTCCAAAATCTCCCTAGGTGAGTGCCAGGCATGCTAATCAGAGCTTTCATGTAATGTTAGCTGGCTGCAACAAACCACCAGGAATCCTGGCTCCAAGGTTGCCATGGTCTGAATTCCTAGTGCTATGGAGATCACCTCCCACACCTGAAAATGGAGAGAACAAATGACATAGAACAGAAAAGAGCATGGCCAAGCTGATTTCTGGAAATTAGGGTAAAGGAGAAGGAGCAAGGGAAATAAGTCCTTCCCCTTTCATTGCTTCACTTCATGGCATACTTGCCAAAGGTGAATTGAGATCTTTATCCTCTGTTTGTAGAAAAAAAATTGTTGGAAAGAGAGCAGCAGAAAAAAACATGGAAGAAAAGAACAATAGACATAGTGTGAATTTAAAAAGTCTCCATCTTGGTCTAGCACCCAAAAAAATTGTGCACACCCACACTACACGGGCATGTGCTAGTCAATGACAAATCAGAAATAACTAACTGCCCACCTGGGCTGTCCTAAGCCAAGCTAGAGCCAACCATTGGATTTTGTGAGACACAGGAAGTGAGGTAGGGAACAGCCTCTGGAATTCGCTCACTTCCTGTGGAGAGAGCGAGAGGGGGGTTGGTGTGAGGAGCTTGGATAGAGAGGACGCCCGCAGACAGCTTTCCTTCAGATCGGTCACGTGAGTTAAGGACTGATTCTTTCCACCTGGGCCCTTTGGGCCTAAAACTCCCTCTGCCTTGGTCAGAGGTTGAGTAGCCCCTTTTCCCTTTTCTCTTTTCTCTTTCTCTCCCTCTCCTTTTCCCTACTCCCGTTGTGATTAAACCTCCATAAACTCCATCTGACTTGAGTGTTTCATTTTAGGAATTTCATAAGTAAATTCCTTGGCGGCCATTGTTCAATATTACATAAATCCTGTAGCCATATTTTAGCCATTACAATATTAGAACCCTCTCCCAGAGGCCTAAAATTTCCCCCATTACAGTTTTGGCGAACCACTACGGGAAAAAGACCTATATCAGTCTTCTGATCTCCTTACTAATCACCGGGGAGAAGTCCCACCCCGGCTACCCCCTCTGGCTCTTGGCCCTGCCTTAGTGCTTGGAAGGTTTCTAGAACCTCAATAAATTTCCTGAATTTTCTTGCCTTTTCACCCCACTTATTGCTCACTCCGTCAGTCCTTTTACCAAATACCTTGGCTTAAAGACACAGCTGCCAGAACAGGTGAGTATAAAACACCTTTTCTCTTTCCCCTTTACCCCTTAAGTTAAATTGGGGTCAACAGGATTTTTTTTTCCTTCTCCTCTTTGTCTCTCATTTCCGTCTCCTTTTACTTTAAGGAGGTGGCTCAGTAGATTGAGAGGCAGGCCAGGCTTACCTAATCAACTGATTAGCAACGAGGAACCTCAGGAGAAGGAGCTCTTAGGAGCTCCTAGCCCGCTGAAAACAGCTGAATACAGCTAGGGAGCTAACTTAAAACCCATTTTTTTTCTGTTTCCTGGCCTTTCTAGTCTTAAAAATTTAAGTGGGCTTTGCTCAAGGAAGATAGCACATGGTCCTAGCTGTTTTAGCCTGAGGGCCAAAGAAGATTGCTGGGACCCACCCATACACACTTTGTAAAGAAGGAGAATTTACAATACAATAGGCCCTTAGCCTGTATAGGGTTGTAGACTAGGAAGCCACCTACTGTAAAAAAAACCTGTGGAAAGTTTGTTGCTTTGCCCTGCTCCCCACGTACTTTGTGAAATTACAAAATATACATATAAAAATGAGTACTATATTCTTTGACAATTATACGGCAGCTGAAGTAGGGGCATTGAGGAATGAAGGATACCTCCAAATTTTTATATTAATAGGTACTGTCATTTTTGTAATCCTCAATACTATATTTAGAGATGAAAAAATAAGAAAAATTGAGGATAAAATGCAAGCCCAATTAGAAGATCTAAAAAGTCTCTTACAGGATCAATTGACAACCACTCTACCAGAAACAGACCTGTTCCTGAACCTTTGAATGAGGAAATTTCCTTCCCTGAAATAGAGATGGAAAACACCTTCCCTATAGCCCAGTTAACAGACTGCTTCTCTCGTGTAGTGCAAATCTTGTCTGAATTTAATCCCCAAAACCCTTCCCCTGCAATCCCAGCTTCTCATGTTCCTTCTCCTACAGAAAACCAAATTCCAATGCAAGGGAGATCTTGTCCTCCTAGAGAAACCTGTCCTTGTCAAACTGACCCACAGGTGCAAAATTCAACTAGAGGCCTGTTTCCTCTAAGAGAAGTACCTGAAATAGGACGAAATGGGGATGTGGTGACTTTAAGACATAGGATACCGTTTACTCCCCAAGAAATAAATGAATTTACACGAAATATCCCCACATATGAACAAGATCCTTTTCTAGTAACAAAAAAGATGGGAGACATATTTTTTCAGTATAATCCGTCTTACAAGGACGTTAAGAGCTTACTACAGGCTTTTTTAAGTGAACGTGAAAAAAATAAAATAATTGCTCGTGTCAACAAAACCAGGGGGCGTAATGCAGCACATTGGCCATCTCAGGATCCCGAATGGGACTATAACAATCCTGATGATTATCTACAACTATACCATTGTAGAGAGGCCATGCTCACGTCCATGAAGGAATGTGCAGACAATTCAGATAAGTGGATGGAACTGGAAAAAATTAAGCAAAAGGCCGAAGAAACACCCTCCAGATTTATGGACAGAATTATCGAGTTTGGGGACAGATACTTAGATTGGGACTTAACTAAAGAGAGTAGTTTAAGACAAGTTAGAAGAATCTTTGTAAACAATTCTTGCAAAGCAATTAAAAATTATTTCAAAACACAATGCCCAAGATAGTCAGATATGGACCTTGAAGAATTGCGAAAAACAGCTATATATATTTTAAAGGGAAACGAAGAAAAGGAGATAGAAAATAATGATGACATGGAGGAAATGAAGAAAAAAATGAAATATTTAATAGATAGGATAACTAAATTAGAAAGTGGGCATGATAATGAACCAACGACAATTGCCCCTCTCCAGAAATCCAATTATCAATCCATTACTTGCCACTTCTGTGAGAAGAAGGGCCACAAAATGATGGAATGTAGAACCTTTCTTAAGATGTTTGGAAGGAATACACAGTTTAATAATAGTTTTAGAAATAATAACTATAATGAATATAGAAATAAGAACTTTAGAAACCAGAATTATAGAAATAGGAATTGGGAAATTAATGACAATGCTCAAATTGAAGAAAATTTTAATGATAATACTCAACAATATATGAGAAATGGCGCTCGTCCAAAAACTACTCGAGGTACTAATGACCCTCAGAGAGGTGCCCTTCAGGGGGGTGCCCAAGGAATATCCCAAACACAATGATGGTGTCCAGGGGGGGCTGAGGCACAGGAATCAGAGGATACAACCTTTGATTTCCCAGACCCTGATGTCCTACTACCCGTTGTCCCTATCCACTGCCCTCCCCATACTAATGAACCCCATGTTACCTTAAAGGTGGGTAACACCTATTATGATTGTCTATTAGACACCAGAGCTTCCTGGTCTGTATTAAAGAGAAAACCTGATTTACAATGTTATTCTATTGGCTCAGAGAATGTAATGGGAGTATCAGGAATAACCCAAAGAGTTAAAAGACTTCCTCCTAGAATGGTGTCTGTAGGACCCCTAGAGGTACAACACTCCTTCCTTTTGATGCCTGACTCCCCTTTAAATTTGCTGGGGAGGGACCTTCTATGCAAACTCAGAGCCACAATAACCTGCTCCCCAGATGGCTCATTATCATTAGAAGTACCAGAGGAATCTTTAAAATTACTCCCTGTACTTCTCTCGGAAAACCAGGAGGCAAAAGAGCCTTCCATTTTTGAAATACCTAAAGATATACCTGAGTCTCTTTGGGCCACATCTTCTTCTGATGTAGGCTTACTTAAATCTGCTGTTCCTGTGCAGATAAAAACTAAATCTAGCCCACCTCCTTCTATCCCTCAGTATCCCCTCTCAAAGGAGGCAATTGAGGGTATTACACCAGTTATTAACTCATTAATAAAACAGGGAATAATAATCCCTTGCAAATCTGAATATAACACGCCCATCCTGCCAATTAAAAAACCAAAAAAAGGGCCCGATGGCAAGCACATCTATAGATTTATACAGGATCTAAGGGCAGTGAATAATCACATTATAAAGAGACACTCCGTAGTTTCTAACATACATACTATTATTTCATCTATTCCTAGCACAGCTACATACTTTACAGTAGTAGACTTGTGTTCAGCTTTCTTTTCCATACCAATACATGAAAACTCCAGGCATATTTTTGCTTTCACCTGGAAGGGCTCACAATATACCTGGTGTCGGCTGCCACAGGGTTATGTCGAAAGTCCGAGCTTATTTGAGCAAATCTTGAGCCAAGACACAGACAATATAACATTTAAAAATAGCAAATTAATCAAATATGTAGATGATCTACTCTTGGCTTCAACAGATGCAAAAACATGTCAAGAAGATAGCAAACACCTTCTTTTGGAATTGCACAAAAGAGGTCATAAGATCTCGAAGGACAAAGTTCAGTGGTGTCTCCCCAAAGTAGAATATTTGGGGTTCATTCTGACAGCTGGTGCCCGCTCTATTTCTCCCAAGCGAATTGAGAATATTCAAAAATTGAGTGCTCCTACCACTAAAAAACAGTTAAGAGCAATTCTGGGAGCAACAGGGTTTTGTAGACAATGGATTCCTTGCTATGGGGAAATCACTAAACCCCTTATAGCACTAACAAGGGATGTAGTCCCTGAACCCCTCAAATTAGAGCCTGAACACCTGTCAGCTCTATCAGAGCTAAAAAAGGCTATCTTATCTGCCCCTGCTCTAGGCATCCCAAATTACAACAAGCCATTTACTTTGTATGTACATGAACGAAGAGGAGTAGCCTCTGGTGTTTTAACTCAGACTTTGGGACCTTCTCAGCGCCCAATTGCTTATTATTCTGCCCAACTAGACCCAGTAGCAGCAGGAGCACCACCATGCCTTAGAGGAGTAGCTGCTACAGCCTTACTAGTAACAAAAACCATTGATTTAGTATTGGGATGTCCATTAACAATAATGTGCCCACATGAGTTTGAAGCATTATTGGTAAAACATAGAACACAGGCATTCTCGGATCAGAGAATTACAAGGTACGAAATAACCTTATTAAATAGTGAAAATATTACCTTGAAACGCTGTTCAACTCTTAACCATGCCACCTTGCTTCCAGATTTACCCACTTCAGGAGAACCATTACATAACTCTGAAACATTAGTGTCCATGGCAGAAAAGCCTCGAGATAATCTCTTGGACACTCCCTTAGACAATGCAGATCTGATTTTATTTACCTCTTTTATGAGGGATGGCATACGTTACACTGGAGCTGCCGTAGTCTCAGAATTTGCCACTGAATGGTCAGCTTCACTACCTTCTAACATTAGCGCTCAAGGAGCAGAGCTCATAGCTCTGAAACATGCCTGTATAATTGCCAAGGATAAAAAGGCAACAATTTATACAGATTCTAGATATGCTTTTGGCATTTGTCACTCAGTCGGGATGCTATGGCTCCAAAGAGGATTTTTAACCTCAGCTGGAAAATCCATAGCTAATGCAGAAATTATTAATGAAGTTCTTTCTGCTCTCAAACTGCCTAGAGCCCTAGCTGTAGTTCATTGCTCTGCCCATACAGGTGGCTCTGACCCTGTCTCTAGAGGAAATGACCGAGCAGATGCCGCTGCAAAACTAGCAGCCATAGAAGGACCTGGATTAATTTTAACATTAACGACCACAGATAATTTAAATTTATCACTCTCCTATAATGAAAAGGAAGTGGAAAAATGGAAACAAAAATTTAAAGCAAAACAAATTAATGGAGTATGGGTGTCATCTGAAGGAAAACCCCTGCTCCCTAGATGTTTCTATCACCAAATTTGCCAATCTGTTCATAATAATGGCCACTTTGGTACCCAGGGCATCGTGGACTCTGTTAAGAGAGTATGGATAGCCCCTGGTATAACTACCATAGCCTCTAAAGTGTGTTCATCCTGCCCTACCTGCCAGGCATATAACCAACATGCCTTTCGTGGTAAAGCCTTTGGTGGACGTCCTCTGGCTTACACACCTTTTGAGCACCTGCAGATAGATTTTATAACGATGCCAAAGGCTGGACAATATAAATTTTGTTTGGTCATAGTAGACCAACTGACCAGATGGCCAGAAGCATTTCCTACAGCCCGAGCCACAGCAGCTTTTGTTGCAAAGATACTTTTAAAAGAAATTATTCCTCGCTTTGGCCTACCAGCACGTATTGATTCCGATAGGGGGAGTCATTTTACTGATTCTGTTTTAAACCAGATATATTCTTGCTTGGGGATAACTCCAAAATTCCATGTTCCATATCATCCCCAGAGCTCAGGCCAAGTTGAGAGGATGAACAAAGAACTTAAAACTATGATTGGCAAATTATGCACTGAGACCCATTTAAAATGGCCTGAAATTCTCCCTCTGGCCCTATTTTATCTTAGAAGCAGGCCTAGAGGAGACTTACATATTTCACCATTTGAGATGCTTTTTGGACATCCACCTATACAGGCTAAGCCTTTCTCCCTGGCTTATACATCGCTATTAGGGGGAGATATTACTATTGCTTCCTATATACAGGAATTACAGCACAAACTGCGTGAGCTACATGAATCCGGAGCTGCAGTACAAGCTGGACCATTAGACTTTTCTCTGCATGACCTGAACCCAGGAGATAAAGTTTATATTAAGAATTTCAAGCGTACTGGAGCAACTGAACCTTCATGGGAAGGATCATTCCAAATATTGTTAACTACTCCAACATCTATAAAGGTTGGAGAAAAGGACTCTTGGATTCACTGCTCTCATGTAAAGAGAGCATCTTCTGTTGAGACGGATTGACTGTATCCTATACATGCATTGGAGATAACTATACATTGACAAGTGGAACTGTTTTATTCTGCTTTTGACACATTGAATTCCTAAATTTAATTTTTTCCTTTTTTCCTTTTTTTTCTCTTTTCCTTATTTTATTATTATTATTTTTACATTATTTTATTTTTTCCCTTTTTCTCATTTCTATGTACTTAAGGTACATATGATCAATATTAAAATTTTATTCTACAATATTAGTTTAAATATATATACTTGCTATTATTATTAATACGCACCCAAACAGCTTTAGACTATGGGAACCTGCCATTTATTGATAATTGTTGTGGGACTATGATTAATGTTTGTGTCTGATTCTAGACATGAGATCAAACAAGGAGCACAGAGATAACCTGGATAATGCCAAAAGAGCTCACAAGTCTAAAAATCAAAAGACCAATCCATGTAGGATTAATGCATTTCTAAGCCAATACTAAGGACTTGAACCTAGTGTGAGACTCGGGGTTGCGACATTTGACAGATGTTAAGATGTAGGCCTTCCCTGTATCCACACTCTTTGTGAAAATACCTACAGACAAGTACCTAAGGTTGGCTACCATCCTGGCTCCATCCACTCCTGAGAATGAAGGTAAAATCAGACACTAGTTTTTAAGATTGACACAGCCAATCAACGGACCTACCTGTGACCCCATAGCATGGGATGCAGTAGTCTCCATGTTAGGTGAACTAGGCAGCCAGAGAAGCCAACACTCCACAAGTTTTCATTTCTATCCCATAAACCACTGAAAAAGTCTCCTACCAGGACTTACTCTCTCTATTCCTTGTCCCATCTAGCCTCACCATCCATCATCTATGCACACACTAGACTATTCTTCTTTAAGTGTCTATCTAGTTGTCATTCTTTTGCTCAAGAATTGTACCAAGTTGGGGCAGCTGGGTAGCTCAGTGTATTGAGAGCCAATCCCAGAGACAGGAGGTCCTAGGTTCAAATCTGGCCTCAGCCACTTCCCAGCTGTGTGACCCTGGGCAAGTCACTTGACCCCCATTGCCTAGCCCTTACCACTCTTCTGCCTTGGAGCCAATACACAGTATTGACTCCAAGATGGAAGGTAAGGGTTTAAAAAAAAAAGAATTGTACCAAGTTCAAATATCTTTCCTTGATATTTGAATGGTCCACTATGTATTTCTACCAATCCTTTCCTCTTTTAATCTCATAATTAGAGATGTCCAAAAGTTAAATGAACTTACTTGAAAGAGAAAAGTTTCCCCTTCCAGGGCTTCCAGCAGAGCCTTGTTATTCACTTGCTCAGTATGTAGACAGGATTTTTTTTTAAAGAATAGGTGGTATTAGATGATATCTCCCCTAATTCTGTTATTCTATGGTACTTTTTGCTTTCTACATGATGCTGGTGAATCATGGACAGAAATAGGCCCCACTCCAAATTCTGGGATCCCTCAGACGTTGGGAACCATTAAATTTGTCCTTTCTAATAATACATCTCTGGGTCTTAAATAAGTCCTGTGTTTTCCCCCCTCTGTGCCTTTTCCCATCATGCTCCCTATCCTTGGAATGTTCTCCCTCACTCCTTATGCACATATATTCTTACTTATTTCTAAAATTCAAACATAAGTTTCATCTCTTCTAAGAAACTCTCTAATCACTCTCTTCTTCACTGGACCTCATATACAACTTTGCTTGGCTCTTCATTTCCCAGGGGAATACAGTTACCCAAAGAAAGAGGAAGTGGGAGCATTTTTTGGGAACACAAAGAGATTCCTGTGCAAATAGAGATTGAATTAGATGCCCTCTCTCCAAGGATATCTTCTCTTAAAATTCTAATTCTATGACCACAATGGTTAGATGTTAACTCTGGGTCACTCTTCCAGGAGGACTCACCAGTCATCTAATCCCCAAACTCCCTGTGAGATTTGGCTAATAAAATCTAGGCAGTGGAAATAATGAGTACAAGTTTGGATCCATTGACCTTGAACTACTATAATAATATCCAGCTAGAAATATCCAAAAGTCAATATAAGGAAAGGGAATTTCCATTTCTATAGTAAGTTACTTTTCTTAATGTGATTACATATTGTTTTCCATAATTCTTGGACCAATTCACTGATCCATAATCAGTGTGCTTGTTTACCATAATTATTACCATATGGAATATTCCTAACTTTTGTCATCTTTGTCATTTCACTGGGATGAATTTGATTTGGAGAAAATGTTGACATGGTGGCTAATCAATTACCTTCCTTTTGCTCAGATTCTTTAACCACTTCTCCATTAGGGAATGGATCTTTGTCTCATATATTTATGTCAATTCCCTATAAATATATTGGATGCCATATCCTTAATAGAGAGATGTTTCATGCAACTTTTTCCTAGATGATCACTTCTCTTCTTTTTAAATTTATTTTTATAATACCCTTCCCTTCCATCTTGGAGTTAAAACTATGTATCTGCTCCAAGGCAGAAGAGTGGTAAGAGCTAGGCAATGGGGGTTAAGTGACTTGCCCAGGGTCACACACCTAGGAAGTGTCTGAAGCCAGATTTGAACCTAGGACCTCCTGTCTCTAGGCCTGATTCTTAATCCACTGAGCCACCCAGGTACCCCTGATTATTTCTTTTCTAATAATAGTGCTATTAATTTTATTCATGCAAAATCTTTTAAATTTCATGCAATAAAAATCATTTTTTCTTTTGTAATCAATGGAATCAACCTCTCTCTTTTTCTATCTCTTGTTCTCCCCTATAATTGTGAAAGACACCTAATTTTATGTTTATCCTGTGATCTTTAATATTCTAAATTCCTTTCAACCTCTCTCTTTCTCTATCACTTGTTCTCCCCTATAATTGTGAAAGACACCTAATTTTATGTTTATCCTGTGATCTTTAATATTCCAAATTCCTTTCCAACTTAAATTGATGTCTTTCTGACTCCAGCTCTAGCATTTTATCTATCCACTGTATTACCTTTAGATAACATGTCAGTTTTCAAAGCCCTTGATTACTCTTTCACTTGATGATACTCAGTAAAAGTATAATTTGTATTATTGTAGTTTGAGGATGATCATTTTTCAACATTTATCTTCCTTTAAGACCCAGTTTATGCTCTTTTTGTGGTGGCAAAGAATTGGAAATTGAGAGGATGTCCATCAATTAGGGCATGGCTAAACAAATTGTGGTACATGTTGGTAATAGTATAGTATTGTGCTATAAGAAATTATAAACAAGAGGATTACAGAAAAAGTTGGAAAGATCTACAGGAACTGATGCAGAGTGAAATAAGCAGAACTGGAAGAACATTGAGCATAATAACAATATTGGATAATGATTTTCTGTGAAAACCTGGCTACTCTCAGTGATGCAATGATCTGGGATGATCCAGAAAGACTGATGATGAGGAATCACCTTCTGAAAAACAGCTATTGGAGTCATCTTTCTTTGCAAAAACTTGGAAATCTTCTATTTTGTTGAATGCCCATACTTTCCCTTGGAAGTATATAGTCAGTTTTGTTGGATAGCTGATTCTTGGTTGAAGACCCAGCTCTCTTGCCTTTCTGAAAATCATGTTCCATGTCTTATGATCATTCAGAGTAGAACTTGCAAGGTCTTGTGTGACCCTGATTGGCATCTAAATTGTCTTTTTCTGGCTTCTTATAAGATTTTTGCTTGAATGCTTTGGAATTTGTCAATTACATTCCTGGGAGTTGTCTTTTGGGGATTTAGTGTAGAGGGTGTTCTGTGAGCTCTTTCAATGCCTGTATTGCCCTCTTGTTCTAGAATCCCTGGGCAATTTTCTTTGATTATATCTTGTATTACGATGTCGAATTTGCTGTTTATTTCTGGCTTTTCTGGTAGTCCAATTATTCGTAAATTATCTCTTCTTCCTCTATTTTCTACGTCTGTCACCTTGTCAGTGAGATATCCTATGTTCTCTTCTAATTTCTTGATCTTTTGGCTTTGCTTTATTGATTCTTGCTCTTTTTCAAGGTCATTGTCTTCCAGTTGCCTGATTCTGACCTTTAAAGCCTGGTTTTCCTTTTCAGTTTGGTCAAACCAGTTTTGTATTTGCGTGAATTCCTTTTGCATTATTTCCCACTTTCCCTGCCAGAAGGCGTCCATCTTTTTGATCATTTCCAATTCAAATTCTTCAAGAGTTTGTGGAGAGTTTCCATTTCCTTTGGAAGGTTTCAGAGCATTTGCTTGTGTTTCCTCTTCTATCTCCTCTGTATTTTGCATTTTTGCTCCATAAAATATGTCCAAAGTTGCCCCCCCCCCTTCTTCTTGTTTTTCTTTGTGTTTTGATGCTTTTGTGCTTCTGTCCTGTTTGCCATCTCTATCTGAGTGGGGAGGACTAGCTCTTCTTATTTCTGTCTGGTGTTCAGAGGCTTTAGCCCCAGGCAAAATGTCTGTTCTCCACAGCTGTTCTGTCTTCCCGGGGAAGCCAGGAATTTGCTGGTGTTTCGGTGTTACTGCTCTCCTCAGTTTCCTCCTGATGCTTCTCCATTGCCTTACTTCCACGCTCTGAGCCTGGCTTGGCACTGTCCGCAAGGTATTTCAGTACCTTTGCCAGACAGAAGACCCTGCACTCTGAGGGGGGAGGGTCCGTGGCTTCCCAGAGCTCCGAGGGCTCCTGATAGGATTAACTTCAGCTGGGTTGGACTGAGTATGCAAGACTCAGATGGAAAGATCCAGCCAGGGTGCTACAGGCTCCCCCTGCACTCCCCCCCTTCTCTGTTTTCCTGATGTCTGTGTTGCGTGCCCCTGCGACTGGGTCAGGTTGTTTTCAGGATGCAGCCTTCAGAATAGCCGGCCCTGAGGTCCTTTTGCTGGCTCTGAGGTTCCCGCTGCTGCCTCAGACTCAATGTTCTGGGTTGGAGGGGATGGGTATTGGGACCTTCCTTCTGCCTACCCCTTAGATCCGAGTGATCTAGGGTTCTGGCTTTTGGGAGGGCTGTACCTTTTGATCCAGGTCCAGGAGGAGGGTTCCTGGCGTCTATCCTGTTATTCGTTTTGAATTCCGGTGCCCTAGGAGCATACAGTTTGAGATCGATAAGGAAGGGTTTTCGGAGATCTGAACTTTAGCTCTAAGCCACCACCATCTTAACCTGGAGTCATCTTTCAAATCAATGTATCTTTGGTTTTATTTGGGGGTTTGGTTATGTATGAGTTTATTCTTAACAACAATGACCAATATGGAAGTGTGTTTTCCATGGCAATAAAAAAAATGAAAAATAAATTAAGATGCAGATTATTTGCCACTGTTTCCAAGAAGCTTTTCTGATACCATGGTGTAGAAGAGATTCCCTCTGTCCTATAATAGATGGTTGTTTTGTTGGTATGGAAGAGAGAGAGAGAGAGAATGGAGTCTTCCCTCCCTCAAGGTAAAGACAAGGGATAGGAGTTGATGTTATGTGCCCCAGGAGGTAGAAGGAGGGTGAGATCAGTTATTCCCCCCTTTAGTCCTCTTCAGTTATTTTTCCTCACTAAACCTGTCTTTTACTCCCCTCTTTTAACTATTGTTGAAGATGAACTTCTTCCCTTGAGGAAGAGAGAAAAATCATTTCTCTCTCCCTTTCAGCTGTAACTATTTCCTTCAATCACACTGGAGTCAGTTGAAAGGTAGATAACTTTTATTCTAAAGTTTTAAAGACAAGGAGTAAAACTGAAAGATGGCTGACAGGTTGGGGTCTAGAGGACAGAGAGTGAGTAGATCCCTATCTATCTAGATCGCCCCCCCCCAAAGGTTGAGAGACCTAGGCTTGGTAGCCTAAGCCTCAGAGAGAATCAGATTGGTAGACCCTGGTTTTTGTCACAACAGAGTAATGTTCAAATCCAGGATATAAAGAGGGTTGTGGCCAGGAGCTGGAGCCTGAGGTGTCAGCAGCCACGGGGTTGGGGAGCCAGTGTGAGGAGGAGCCTGGGGCGGGTGGGAGGGGGGAAAGAGTCTGAGGTGGCCGCCCCTGGCGGCGGGTTTGTTTATCCCGGGGAAGAAGGTTGGAAAGCCAGAGAGAGGGGATGAGGGAACGGGTGGGGAGGGAAGGAGGGATGCAGTAAGGCAGAGGCAGCCATCGCCAGGATTCGCTGCCATCACCTCCGCCACCGCCTCCTCCCGCTCCTCAGGCCCTCTTCGCCTCCGCAGTCGCCGCCGCCGCCGCCGCCTCTTTCTCCTCTGCAGCCACCACCTCTGCCTCAGCATGAGAGGGAGCCGCCGCCTGGACGCCCTGCCCCGCCCCCCCTACTAAGCCCGGAAAAGTACTGAAGTGCGGATTACTGAGCTGATCATAAAAACCTGTAATAAACCTACCCCACCTCCGCCTGGAGAGATGACCTGTGGGCCCATAGCTGAAAGTTGGTGTTATACACAGGTTAAAGTAGTAACATTTTCCTACATTAATAACTTCAGCTTCTGTAGAGAAGAAATGGGTGAAGTTTTTCAAAGTTCTACATTTTCATCAGGCCCAAATGATAAAATGAAATGGTGCCTGAGAGAAAATCCAAAGGGATTAGATGATGAAAGTAAAGACTACTGCTCCTTATATTTGCTTTTAGTCAGCTGCCCCAAAAGTGAAGGTCGAGCAAAATTCAAATTTTCCCTTCTAAATGCTAAAAGGGAAGAAACAAAAGCAATGGAAAGCCAAAGAGCATATTGATTTGTACAAGGAAAGGACTGGGGATTTAAAAAATTCATTAGGAGAGATTTTTTGCTTGATGAAGCTAATGGTCTTTTACCAGATGATAAGTTTACATTGTTTTGTGAGGTAAGCGTGGTCCAGGATTCAGTAAATATATCAGGACAGACTAATACAAACACTTTGAAAGTACCTGAATGTCGACTAGTAGAAGATTTAGGGAAACTACGAGATTTACTGATTGCAGTGTTTTTGTAAGAGGACAAGAATTCAAAGCTCATAAATCTTTTCTTGCAGCTCGCTCCCTCGTTTTTAATGCAATGTTTGAACATGAAATGGAAGAAAGCAAAAAGAATTGAGTAGAAATAAATGATGTCGACCCAGAAGTTTTTAAAGAAATGATGAGATTCATTTATACAGGGAAAGCACCAAACCTTGATAAAATGGCTGACAACTTGTTGGCAGCTGCAGACAAATAGGCATTGCATTGGATCGAGTGAAGGTGATGTGGGAAGCTTTGTGTAGTAACCTCTCTGTAGAAAATGTTGCTGACATCCTAATCCTTGCAGATTTGCACAGTGCAGAACAATTGAAAGCACAAGCAATAGAATTCATTAATAGGTGCAGTGTATTTCTGCAGTTTGGGTGTAAAAATGGGAAAAACTGGAACAGCAACCAAACAACAGACATAATGGAAACAGCAGGCTGGAAGTCTATGATTCAGTCCCACCCTCATTTAGTGGCAGAGGCCTTCGCAGCACCAGCATCTGCACAGTGTCCACAGTTTGATTTCTACACAAACGACTAAAACAGTCTTGAAATCTTCCATGAACTTTAGAAAAACTCATTTGACTTTTACTCCTCCAGGTCCAGATGGATTCTAATATTCAAACCATAAACAAGAATTGTTTTTGTTATCCTTGTCCACAGAACAGAAGCTGAAAAATCATTGTTTGCTTTTCAGATGGATAATTTATGGTTTAATCTTCAGCTTTAAATTAGACTGATTACTCTCCAATTCATTGCAGGGCCTTAAATTATCTTCAATGACTTCTCTAGTTCATATAGGCTAATTTTTTTTTTTAATTGAGCCTTGTCTTTTTGACTAGGCTATGTAGGATTGCACTAGCTCCATAATGCAGTAAAATTGATAACTAAAGATATTAAGTTTCAAAAGGATCTTCCACTATTTTGAAAAACAAAATAAATTTTACAGTTTTAGTCCTGTGCTATCTCGAAGGTTAAAATGAGGCTCTTCTCAAAAGCACTTGAATTGGAGATTACCACAGATATGCTCCAGTCCAAGTCTTGTGAATACAGGAGAGCTTGCTTACCTTCAAGGTAAGTTATGGCAATACACTACTTTGATTCTAATTTATTTTTCATTGTAGGGGCAAATATGCAATGGTTTGGCCTGAAAGAATTATATTTTCAGTACAGTTTGTAATACATGTCTGTATGTTAACTGTCCAACAAAATTTGGGAAACAAGTAATAAAATTTGGCTTGTGTTTCTTCATGCCCTAGTTAATGAAGTTTGAAAATTAAGGTTAAGATGTCGAAAAGAATACTATTTGCTCTTAGAAATTTTCTATTTATTTTGGCCCTCACTTATATAAAGATTCCTGAACATGCAGAAAGTATACATATATAATGACCAAATGCAATGAAATGAATGGGCCAAATTAAGAATGATAAATATGCACTTTTAATGTGTAAGATTTTTGTATACTGAGTGATACATACATATTTTACTTTTGATTGAAGTAATGAGGTACAGTTAATATGTCTTAACTTTTGGGAGAAAAATTAGGATATTTGGAGCCAACTGGGA
Source organism: Monodelphis domestica (assembly GCF_027887165.1). Taxonomy (NCBI): domain Eukaryota; kingdom Metazoa; phylum Chordata; class Mammalia; order Didelphimorphia; family Didelphidae; genus Monodelphis; species Monodelphis domestica. The sequence continues at coordinate 100,180,115 of NC_077229.1, read as the reverse complement.
CACTCATTTTGATACTTTGGACAAGGAAAATAGCAAGACAATGAATTAATTCTGAATTTCATACGCATTAAGTAACTGATGTACTCTCCCTTCAAAGGAGGCACATAACAAAATAAAATTCTGGGCAGCTTATTCTCCTCTTTTTCCTTTTATGAAAAATAGTGTGCAGCTATCTGTTTTCTCTAAAGGGATATACACACTAGAGGAGAGACACCCCCCCTTTCCCCCTAACTCATTTTTATGATAAGTATTCCAGGCCACATTTTCAAGCATTGTTTTCCCCTCCTTTCTGTCTTAAATTAATTGGAATTGTGGATGATATTGAAATTCTGCATAATGTGAACAGGTCAAACCATTTAAAAATTCCTTTTCATGGGCCAGTTCTTTATTATAAATGAATTTTAGCTTTAAATAACATTTTCAGTGTTCCATAGCTTTGTTTACAATTTGAGGGTGGTGACATAACTGTAATGGTGCACAGTATGGGAAGAACAGGAGAGTAACTGTTGAGTTACTGCTTTAAATTGACTGTGATAGTGATAATATATAAATTGATACTAGGCAAATTTTTTGTTTGACCACAAAGGAAGAAGTGTCTCACTGGAAAATAAAGCATGTTGAAATTTTATATATATATATTTACATTTATAGATTTATGCACAAAGGATTGTAATTTACCTGTAGAGTTTTACAGTACAGGACATAGGAATTTAAATTTTATCTTCCAAAATAATTTGTATTCCCAGGTGTTCATTAGTAATCCTATGTTTAAGGAAGAGAATGTATGCATATTTATACTTAATATGAAAAGTAAGCATTTACTTACAACCTGAAAAGAGTTTAAAGGTTCAGCCTTTCAAATCTGTAAATCTCTTTTTCTGGTTTTAACTATATTATGTCAGTTTTGAAATTGGAAGCATCCCTTAGGCAAGCAGAAAGATTAAAGTTGAACAGAAGATCCCTTCCCTGATAATGGGCTATTTCTGTCCTTTGGAGCAGTAAGAAAAGTAAAAACACAATTCCCTGTCTCCACTATGAGATTGAGTTATACGTTTTTACAATGTTAAATTGATTATTTTCATTTAAGAAATAAATTTAAATCCTGCTAGAGATCTCCCAGCCTGGCTACCTGCGGTATACATAATGTTTCCTCCACCTCAATATAGTGAAATTTTTTTTGCCATGTATTCTATTAAATTTGAGAGAGAGAGTGAGTGAGTGTGTGAGTGTGTGTGTGTAATTATACACATCACACCATGCATAATTCACTAAAAACTATAGCTCTAAAACACAGTAATGTTTATTACTGTGTAGTATTCATTTCAGCTTCTTCTAATATAATATAACTGTCTATTGGAAAGCTTAAGGATTTTATTATAAAGATTTTTAAAAGCTCAATAGCACATTTTGTACCAAAAATGTCAAACACTGTGCTGTAAGAATGTCTACGTTTGTGAAAATGTCCACTTTTCAGATAATATAATGTATACCTTACTTGCACTAACAGAAAATTATATGGCAGTTGTTTTGCTTATTTTTATTTATTATGTATATTTTCAGTTTTGTTATGTCTTAAGGAAAAAAGTAAACAGTTGCTGTATTCTCAAGTGGATGCATTCATTATTAACTTTTTGGTTGCATTTAAACCCCATGCAGCATTCTCTAGTGGAGACTGTCCAGAATATTTTTGTCCTTTTGAATCACCAGCTTGCTTTTATGTCCCTTTTTTGTCACTTCAGAGGGAACTTTCCCCTAGAAATGTAGTGATTAATTTCAAATGTTCTATGTTATAAAATAACCATTACGAAATGTTCTTATTCAGGCTAAGATTTTAAAACAGTTTGATATGTACATGTGTGTTTTGTTTTTTAAAACTGTACAAGTGTTTTGAGCACAAGTATGAAGGTGCCATAATATTTTGGCTTGCCAACATTACCTCCTTAAATATTCATGTCTCCCACCTTCAAACATTTTTGGAGAATCTTGCATGTGTTGTGTGGTCATGTTGCGTGTATATACACGCTTGTATGTATGTGTGTGATATTTTTACAGAGATAGATTTTTTTGAAAATAGGACTCAGTTAACTCTTGAAATTACAGGTTAGTTTCACATATTTCATTTTAACTTATTTGGGAATGCAGTTCAGGATGCAAGAAAGCTATAAAATACTTTTTTATATGGTCAATTTACTGCATACTGAACTAAGAAAATACAGTGCCTTTTTAGGACTTCTATTATAAAACATAATTTCACTTCTCAACTATTATTGATACATAATTAAACTAGATTGGAAATAAATTATAAAAAGATTGGATTAGTTTATTTAACTGTTTGACATTGCAGTAAGCTTACAATTGAAATCAGAAAACACATCTCCTTTGCAGATGTGTAATTTATATCAACATTCTTAAAATCTAACATACCCTTTATTCAGATGATTTTCTAAAAAGATCCAATGCAGTCAGTCACAGTATTCTTGAACAGGAAGAGAGAATTGATTCCACACCCCCCTTCAACCCTCCCTCATTCAAACACATCAGATATTTCTCATTATCCAAAACAATTATTTAAGAATTAAATTTTAGGTTTTTCATAGTTTAAATTCAGAATTTCTGTCTAGCTAGAAACTTTTTCAAATTATGAGTGTTAACTTCATTTATTTGAAATTGACTCAATAATATTGCTCACTAGTGATGGAAAAATATACAACACACAGAGCTTCTTATAAACTATCAAGATGAAACTAGTTTAACCAGTTCTCTGCACATAGTAGGTATTTAATAAATGTTTGCTGAATTGAATTAGCTTATTTTCTGTTTGCGGTAAATGGACTTTATATTTGAAGGGGAATTTGTGGGAATTCTTCTGATGTTTGACTTCATCACCATGCATAGCAGTCCAGTTAATTATGTATATGGTGTTTAGAATGAAGGCTTAACTTAAATGAGTCCTGTTTTGGAAATAAACACATTTGTTAAAATGATTTCAAGACCAGTATTGGAGTGAATATGATTTAGAAAATTCATAATATATGTATAAACAGTTGCATCAAACCAGCCAGCTTCTTTTTTTAATCAGCTGATGTTATTGTTCAGATACTTTTTGTATCTTGTTGCTGAAAATATTTTTGCATTTCAGTACATCAAGTTACAATAAAGTTGGTTGTGAAAGGATCTTCTTCTATAGGACTGCTTCTTCTTTCCTTCAGGTTTCTGCCACTATTTGTTGGGGTTTGGGGACGATGATGAACAGGTTAAAGGAAGGATGAGAACTTTTGCTAAGGATCCAATCTCTACTAGGACCTTCTCCTTTGCTGTCTCAATTCAGAGACAGATCAACTGCCTCTGCCCTGGAATCTCCTCTTCCCTCAGGATTCTAAGCCTTCTCACCCATCCCTCAATGTTGATGGAAACCTTTGCATTTCTTCCAGTCTCTGTCATTCAAAGTCCCTGGATTATTCCTCTATCACAGTCCACAATTTCTCATTCCCCTGTTTGATCTGTCCTATATACTTATCATATTATAACTTGTGTTTTAGTGCAATATCTATCTATCTATCTATCTATCTATCTATCTATCTATCTATCTATCTATCTATCTATCTGTCTGTCTGTCTGTCTGTCTGTCTGTCTGCCTTTCTCTTTCTCTCTGTCTGTCCCTCTGTCTGACTATTCTAACTCCTAGTACTGAGAGTGTAAATGAACCAAGTGCCTGCAGAAAGCACTTAACATATAGTCCTTGCCTTGAAGTTGAATGCTTCAGATGAGCAGCTTTATCTTGTCACTGAGTGCCCCACTCCAGGTTACCACATGGCCTGGTCTCTCTGCTGCTCATTTGCTTAGCCTCAGCTAATTGTTATAGCTAGTCACATGCCAGAGGCTACTTTATCAAGGAAAATAAACAGGAAACAGAGAGCCACCAGGAGAATAATCCATGGCTTCAGAGACCAGCAGTCCAATCCGCTCTCAGAAATTGTCCCCAATGCTGCCCTGTACAATAGATGTGCTCTTTCTGAGCTCCACTTCTCCCCTCACAATAGACTTTGGCTTTTGCTGTTGACAGCCCAACCTCTATTCCAAGATGCCTTTCATCTTTCTAGACTGATATACTGTTCCAGAGTCCACATTGTTGGAGACTTCCAGCCTGGCACCCACTCCACCCCTGCTGAGTGAACACCTGCTGTTCCAAAGTCACTGCCCAAGTTTCCATACAGACCTTAAGGTAGAACACAGAGGAATCTATTCCTTCCTAGGTGACATCCCCTAGCTGCCAAGGTAGACACTGTCATGGATGCTATGTGTGACCTTCCATAAGTCACCTTTATCATTTTCTGTTTTCTCTTTGGCAAAGCAAGTTGATCAGGTGAATGTGGAATGGGATGTAATGCTGAGGTGGAGGGGATGTTGGACTTTAACATTTCTAAGGTGCCATCCATCTTTGTGACTCCCCAATACTATGATTTCCTATTCCCTGATCTCCTTCTCTACCCCGTACCTTCCCAGAAGAAATAGACCAGAGCCTCTAATGGCTTCAGAGAAGAGTTCCTGAGACATCTGTGGATTTTGGTGGAGGAGGACAGTGTGGTTGTTCAAGTGGGGGATGCCAGTGAGCAAAGCACAGATGAGGTGTGTGAATAGAGGGTTCCAATCAAGCAGCCCTAGGTTTACATCCTGCTCCTGACAATTACTCCCTGATTCTGGGGAAATCTCTTCAATCCTATGATACTGAGTTTCTTCATCTTAAAATAAGGATAATGAAATAGTCATGCCTATTCCTTAAAATTGTTATGAGAGTCATTTGAGATGATATCTGTGAAATGCTTTGCGATTTCCAAATTATAATATGAAAAGTTTATCCCTATTATTGGAGAGAAAAAAATGGAGAGAAACTTTCTCTTCATGAGACCCAATGCCAAACAATAAAACTCAGATAATTCCAAATGGGTACAATTATGAACTCTGATCAGGATCAGATCCTCATTACAATTTTAAGCTCTTCAGGCTCCTAGACCAATAGGAGGCCAAAGGGCTTTGAGGGCTGAAGGCACTTTTCTAAAGTGAGTATTATGGGATCTCAGGGATTAAGGGACTAACATAATGGAGGAAGAGATGAGGGTGCCCTCCAGTCTATGAAAATGTGTTCAGAGCTGTCAGAGGTTGATATCTCTGGGTTTATCTTAGATAAAGATCTGAGAGCCCTCCTCAAAAGTTGAATTCTCATGGTCTGTCTCTGAACAGGTCTGAGTGCCCACACCTCCACCTTCTTTTAGTTTCCCATACCAAGATTGCTGAGTGTTCCATGAACTCCACATGATTCCTGGAACCATTATCTTGCCCCAACCACTCTCCTATCAGCTGCACTATCTACATTCTTGTTACACATTCCCATGGACCTTTCTCACAGGTGATTGTTTGTAATTCCTGTGGTTTTTAAAAGACCTTTAAAAGATCTACCAGTCTTCAATAAACTCGAACCCATTGCCACCAGCACTGGGTCCCTTCTTACCCCACACTGTGATTGTGACTGTGATTCTTATCTTTTCACGGGCCCTTATCTTCAGGTGAGGTCCTTCTTATTTCTATCTTTATATTTTCTCTTACTATTTTCCCCCTTCCTTACCTGCAGAACCCTGGTCCCAGGGCAGCCCCCCTCTGGGGCTTTCATACAGAGTAAAGGAAGGGGAGTAACACAGTGGAAGAAGCCCTAAAGAAGAAGGAATTAACTAGGACCAGGGGATAACCAGTCCCATAACAAACTAGAAGTTGTCAGACCAATTCACAGACCTGAGAAGTCTGAGTTCCCACTAACAGATAGAACTTTCACTTAGGAACTAGAAGCAGTATAATGATAGAATTTGCCCCAGCATAATATACCATATGCTTTAACTTTTGTTTTATCATATACACTCTTATTAGTTTTGAGCTACCAAGTGCACTTACCCAAGGGACATTTCAGAATCTGAGCCCAAGGAAAGTTATACTCTAAACAATGATTTTTCCCAGGCATCAAGCCCTAAGATATCAGACTCCATACAATGGGTTATCATATACACTGCGCCTAAAGCTATCAAATACTTTGAGAACTTGGTCTGTCACAAATAATAAACATGAATTATTGCACTCTTTTCTATGATCACCTCTAGTATCTGGTATATTTATTATACACTCTGAGCTCAAGACTATAATATTCTCTAAAATTTGGCTTGCTGGGAGACCAAAGTAAGCTGCTAATAATTTCTGAGCAAAGTGAAACAACAGATAGATAGATAGATAGATAGATAGATAGATAGATAGATAGATAGACAGACAGACAGATAAAATTATTCTAGTGACTTTGTTGTGATGTGGAGGAGAGAATAAAGGTGGAAAGACATATCAGGGGAATATCTCAACAATTCAGGAAAATTATAATGATGACTTTTATGAATAAGATGGCAATAAGATTAAAGATGTACAGGCAGGAATAAAAGATGTTGTAGAAGCAGAATTGGCAGGACTTGATGACTAATTGGATATTCTGAAAAGAGCTGAAAAGTCAATGATCACTCCAAGGTTTAGTTGGTTGTTGTCCTTCATACTCAAAGAGGACCAAAAACATATCACTAGGTGATATCTTTTGATTCAAGTATAAATTGAATTTCATTGAAGTAGAGTTGCATAAAGTCATCAGCCTCACTCTTTTTCCCAGTCAATCAAAGTCCAGTGGCAAGATGAAAGTCAAGGTTCAGTATGTAGTGGAAGACGTTGGCATCTTTGATGTCTAATTGAACTTTTAGTATGTCACAGTGCCGGCTTCCAAATATCCATGGCCAGTGGAATAAATTGTTCTCACCCACCCCTTCTGTAGGAGGAAGTATTCATATGCCTGGGGTAGATGCCACCCTAGTTCATCAACAGGTCTGAAGCCTGTTGGTTATCATCAACCTGGTTTAGCCCACCTACCAAGACAGTTTCCTGGGGTATGGCTACTGTGTATACTATAGCTTCTTGGAGCCACAGGTGAGAGCTGGGTAACACGTAGATATGAAAGGAGAAAAGCAGTCCTGAAAAGGACTCAGCAAGCCTTCACACCAGAGGTGCTAGTCCTCACTATACACCCAATACACCCCACTCCAAGGAGACAACATGGGAGAATAAGTGAATTGAATGATTAACAAAACAAGGGTAAATACGTTCAATTTTGAAAATATTAAATTTGAGGGACCAATGGGCTATCCAGGTAGATATTCTCTGAAGGCATCTGGAGATGTAGTTATAGGATTTATGAGAATGATAACCAGTAGAGACATGTTAATGAAACCAGGGGGAGTGAATGAGATTGGCAAGGAAAAGAGAGTCAAAAGAAGAAAAGAAAGTCTAGGGCTTTCCCTTAAAGAATATCCACACTAAAAAGCACCCAGAGAGGAAGACTGAGAAGGAGCAATTAGAAATGGGAGTGAAAAATAAAGATAATATAGGGTCTCTGGAGGCCAGTTGAAGACAATGTGTCCAGCTGTAGATGATAATCTGTGTAAAAAGTTACAGAGAGGTCAAAGGAGGATAAAGGCTGAAAGAACACTCTGGATTTAGTATTTAGAAATTCACTAAGAGAATTCAGTATGTACAAATATGAAGGGTTTGGGGAGAAAGTGAACAGGGAGTTAGAGATGATAACTTCTATAATTTTTGCACTGGAGAGGAGTGTTGCCATAGTAATGAGTGGAAAATAAAGATAAAGATTATTTGGGAAAACCCAAGTTTGTCATTAGAGGGAAGGATCTAGGAGTGCATGAGACACTGGAAGTGGAGCCAGACCCTGGTGGAGACAGAAGAGAATGGAATCAGTGACAGAAACAGCACTAGAGATTCCTCAGGATCAGTGTGATGAATTAGAAAGTGTGCTCGTTTTAGAATCAAGAAAGAGTATTAATTAAGATTATTAAGTCTTCTTTTTGGGTATCCCTGCCCCATGGTTTTTATCACTCAAGTTAATTCTCAACAACCACCAAAATGGCTTTTCTAAAATGAAGATTCAACCACAGGTTAGAATCAAGTCTCTTAACATTTCCCAACTGTGTAATGATGGACTAAGCCTCTCTGAAACTCAGTTTCCTCATTTTTAGAAAGAGGGAGAGAGCAATAGTTCTAGTCCCTCCCACCCAGGGCATTTATGTGGCTCAAATGAGATGGTATATGTAAAGTGATCTGTAGCCTTTGCAGTGCTAAATACATGTGGACAAATATTAATCTTTGGTCCAAGGGCAGGGGTAGATGTGATACCTAGAAGCTAAAAAGGCATAAGCATGAGACAGGATCTGAAAAGAAAATCTCTCACATAAGTCCTCAGGCTCCTTAGGGAAATCAATTTTCTTCCAAACCTATCAGAAATGTGAGTAGAGGAGAAAAATATGTTTGGAATGTTTGGAATTGTTTGTTGTTGGTTGTTTCAATCATTTCATCAATGTCTGATTTTTGTGACCCTGGCTGGCTGGGGTTTTCTTGGCAGAGGTACTGGAATGGTTTGCCAAGCATTCTCCAGCACATTTTGCAGATGAGGAAACTGATACAGTCTGTGTGACTTGCCCAGGGTCACACAGCTAGTAAGTTTCTAAGATGAGATTTGAACTCAGAAAGATGAGTCTCCTACAAAATAAAGATAGCAATGAGGAATGGGCTTTCTCTTTTATTGATAGAAGGAAATCTTTGGTCAGGTAACTCCCTCTATCAAAGCAGGTTGTTATTTTTCAGCAAATCATAGTATTAAAGGGCTGCCTAGAGCAACTCTGAGGAGATGAATAATTTGCTTAGGGGCAAATAGTCAGTATATGTTAGAGATGGGATTTGGAAACAGGTTTTCCTAACTTGAAGGTCAGCTCTCTCTCCATTATGTCAATTAAGAAAGAGTTGAATAATTATAAAATTGGAGAGAGGGCCCAGCTAAAATGCCATAGCATAAATGTGTTGTGCATGAAGTTAATTGAATTTGAGATTTTTCTCTACTGAGACTCAAGATCCCCAAACAAGAAGCAAAGAAGGAAAAAATTGGGATCCACTCAGAGATGAAGAAACTTTGAGAAAGCCAAGGAGAAGAATAATAAGCTACTCTCCAACCTGAACCCTGGGTTGTCATGTTCCCAGAATTTTGGATCATCACACATTCTAAAGGTCTAGGCCATCATTCACTCCAAACCCTGAGCCATCATTCAAACTGAGTTCTTCTGCATATGCTTTGAACCCTGAATTCTCCAATACCCTTAACCTAAGCCATTTGTATCATGCTCTGTGTGGGTCATGATCATGAGGAACTCTGTGGTGTCACATTATCAGAATAGGAGATAAGGGGACTCAGATTGGATCAAATAATCTCACTTCTGATCATGTGGCTTAAGTCCAATATCATTATCTCTGTCCTTTCATCTTTAACCTTTAACCCACCTGTGAGTCCCTGGTCATAGCAGGATAATTCAAGCTGAGGAAGGATCCCAATATCTGAAGGCAGAATGATATCATTAGTCACAGCCCTGGGATCCAGTGAGCCCAGAACTTTCCTCCCTAGGACAGAACATCTCTCCAAAGATCAGAATACCCTTTGTTAGCCAGACTCTCCTCTCATCTATCCCAGGAACCTCACCCCCAATTTGTGGGTTTCTGCCTCACTCTCAGTCAGAAAACACTGATCAAGAACAGTCCTTTCTATCCAAGGACTCCTAGCCCCAGTCCAGGACTCTGTTCCCTAAACTAGGGAACCTTTCCTCACTCTATAGTATTCCCCCTCCAGTTCCTACTACTACACTTAGTGGTTCATAAAACACTCCCAAAGCCAAAGATGACTCTTTGTAATACCACCCCCTTTGCCCAAGTAGGGACTAGTCATACCTGGCTGGTGGGACTCATGGGTCTCTTTGCCAAGGTGCTTCACTGAACAGGTTACTGAGTCATTGTCACCAGCCTTGCCAATCTGGATGGCACTGTAGACACCATGGATTATGGGAGCCACCGTGAGGGCCTGGGCTGAGACTGAAGCCCCAAGGGAGGACAGGGATGCATCAATCTCCTTGGGGTAAAAGTCACTGACCAGGCAGGCCACAGCATCCTGACTCCTCACCACAAACACACTGGGTGACAAAGGGTCCCGAGGTCCTGCAATCAAACCATGACTTCCTGTCATTAGCAGATCCCTCTACAGTGCACCCTGCCAGCCAGGAACCCAGATCCAAGTGTGAGACAGCACCCATGTGACCAAATAACTGTGAAAGCAAACTTCACCCACTTCCTGGCCCCTTCTCAGCCCTGGTCTGGCCTCCTGTGTGGGGAGTAAACTCATGAAACCAAATAACTGAGAAAAAGAAACCTCAATCATGTTTCCCACCCAACTTTCACCTGAACCCCATATATGAGAAACAAATTCATGTGACTAAATAACTGTGAAAATTAGACCTCACTCCTAGCCCCTTGGCCTCGGGCCAAGCCTGGCTCTCATGTCCCCAGTTCATATATCTATGCTACCCCAGAACACAGCCCTTTTCCTCCCTCCCAGTTCTCCTACTCCTAGCTTCCACTGGGACTGACCGTTTTCCGGGCTTTACATCTGGGTTCTCAAGTCAATTAGCCTTATCAATGATGGGCATTATGACCTGTCACAGTCCATCCCTAGGAATTACCACCTAGAGAATTCTAGTTGTGCACATTCATGAAGAACATGTGATAGAGAGAAAGGTCTGGGAAATAAAGGATCTTAGTTCTGGTCTGGGCACCAGCACCAACTAACTTATGTGACCTAGGACGGTACCTTGTTTCACAAATCTATTGCCCTAAAACAGAGACAAAGGAAGCACTCACCGGGTTCCACAGTCACATGTGTCCCAGAACCAAAGATCAACTTGTCTGTGTCATCTCCATAACCCATCGTCCTTGCACAATGATAGTAGCCAGAGTCTCTAAGGCTAAGGTTCTTGATCTGGTGAAAAATCTGGCTGTTGGTGTCCTCTCTTCTGGAAGTGATGCGATCCCCACTGACTTTTGAAAATCGATGGTCAAGACTGGTCAGCCACAATGGGGCACCTCCAAGAACCCAAAGATACCAGCTTAGTTGGCTTGTATTAAACAGGAAGCCAGATGTTTGGCACTGGAGACTCACGGTCTTTCCAGCTGGGTGTGAGCCTCCTCCTGACGCCTCCAGCTGTGTCTCATCTCCTGGACAGAAGAAAAAGTAGAGGCAGAATAAATAATATTCCTTCTATACTTCTAGGGGTGAAGGTCTTGAGTCCTGAAGTCTCCTAAATGCCATTCTGTCCTAGACCCTCCTCGTTCCCCGCAGCAGCCTAGATACCAAATTCAGGTACCAAATTCTCTTTAGATACATCATAGGGAAAGAAGTGGAGAACATGAGTCCTAGAGCTACAGGAACAGTCAAGCCTGGTTATTGACAAGTTTCAGGGAGTCCCAAGGATTAGGGCTATTCCTCAATTGAGGGAAGAAACTCCCTGGGTTCACAGGTTTGGGGACCTTCTTGGGATTAGACGGTGACATGACTAGGATCAGGAGAGAGAAAATGCCTCTGGGTTCTTATGTTTGGGGATTACTAGGGTTTGGGGCTCCTTGAATGATGAGTTTGGAATATTTTAACATTAGGAGGCAGAGCTGGCTATGGGAATTAGCCCACACAACCACCACAGGCTGGGGTAAAAGATGACTAGAATCATCAACCCAATCTAAGTTTTCCCCATTCACAATCCTGTAACCCTTAGGAATCCCAATGGAGGAGAATTCCTTACCCATCTTCCCCCACCCCCACATACATGTATTGGGGAACATGGGAACTTACGTGGGAGTACAGTCACTTCTGTTCCATGACCAAAATTTTCCCAATGAGCTCACTGTGCCACAGGAAAGAATCTAAACCTCTCATCCTTTAGTAAGGGCAGGTGGAACATGAGGTGGCAGGAAGTAAGTTGGAAGATATAGCAGGATCTAGGAAGTGTCAGAGACATCTGTTGTCAGGCTCAGGGCAACCCCCAAGTTCATGAAATCCCGGTAAGGGGTGAGGGAGACTTCAAGAGGCAATGTGACAGCATAGACTTGTAGTCAGGATACCTGGATTTAAAGCCTCACTCCAGCATGAACTGACTGTATGACCATGGGCAAGTCATTTAACTCTTCAGTGGCACAGGAAACTCTCTAAGACTATAAGTGTCAAATAAGTTTTTGATCTGCATGAGTCAAAAGAATTGTCTTACTATGAATTCCCTATATCAATTAAATCATAGGATGAATTTTTTTTAAAAGTAGTGGACTTCATATTCATATTCTGACTAAGAGTAGATCTCAATAGACTCAGAGATCCCTCCAGGGTCCCCTCCTTGATGGAATTCCAGGAAAGTCAGATCCTTGAGAAGAGTTGGTCTTTGTGAAACTTTAGAATGACTATTAAAACAATTAATGGAGTGACTATGCACTTTTCTTTTCCCAATTTAAGAGTGAAAGAATGAGTCAAAAAGATGATAGGAGAGCACTAGAAAAGGAAATGATGATAACAAAGAGCCAATACAGTTTCATCTAAAATATGTTCATGCCAGGCTATTCTCATTGCTTTATTATTACTACTGTCACAAAACTAGTTAATAAGGGGGAATGCTGCAGATATAATTTACTTAGATTTGAAGAAGTCTTTTCTTTCAGGGAAGATGAAGAGATATCAACTAGATGCTGAAAGAGGAATTCAGAACTACTTGGACTTATAGGGCTCATTAATACTTCAATGTCAGTGTATCAGTGGGTCTCCAAGCCCCAGAGATTTGTGCCTGACTTTGCTCTATTTAATATTTGTATTAATCACTTGTGTAATAGGGAACTGGAACATTGCAGAGTGCATTGGTGTGCTCCATTGAGGGAAATTTCCCACATAGAAGAGGCTGGGAACCAAAGTTCCAGGAATTACCTTGGAGAGACTGGGGAAACACTCTATAACTGCTTCTGACCTGCTAACCATGTGGCTCAGAGGAGCCTTTGTCAATTGGTCAGGTAGATAGAACTAGGGGCATCTTCAAGAAGGTTACCCCCTTTGGCCTAATATCTTTGCCTCCTCAACTGTTGCTCTCTCTTCACTCACAGTGTCTAGCAAGAGACAAACCTGTAAGAGGAGGATCTTTAAGGACCTCTTCCATCTGAGACCATGTAGCCCTGGCTTTGGTCATTGGCCTCTGTTTCTCCTTTTCTGTTTTAGGTAGAGAAATATTACCTCTTACCTTGTGAGTTTCAAAAGGTCTGGATAGTTTCTAGCACACTGGCATCTCCGAATCTGGGGTTTGTAGTCATGCCCTGAGGTAAAAGGTGTGACCTTTGACAGTAGCCTTCCTGGACCAGGTCAATGATAGCTGACAGCTGCATCTGGACATGAATACGGTGAGAACGATATTTTATAGGAACTGAACTAAAAGTGTACTCCTGAGATGTGGGGAGGAAATGATTGTATGTTCCTTCTTGCTATATCTTCAAAGCAAATATTCCTTTATAAAAGCTAATTGATGGTAGTTTGTTAAATGTAACTTGGATACTAATAATTGGTACCTAACAGTGGTTAGGAGGGGGATACAACTATTGGGAACTGAAGCAAATAATAATAGAGAGATACACATGTTCCCTCTCTCTCCCACAGCAAAAATCCTTACGGTACCCTGAAACCCAGGACCTGTAAGGTTCTCAAAGAGTGAGTCAGAGCATATTTCCTACACTTGGATAAAGACATGGATGGAGTGCTTAACAAATTAGTGGGTGACAAGATGCTGAGGAGAACAGCTCATGTGGATAATAAAGTTAAGATCCAATAAGATTCTGATAGGCTAGAGAATTGGGCTGAAACTTATAAGATAAGATCCCAAATGGATCAATATAAAGCCTTATACTTGGGTACAGAAAAAAAAAATGACTTCACAAGTAAGAGAAGGGAAAAACTTTGTTAGACAGAAGCTTATGTGAAGAAATCAGGGGGTTTGAGTGGACTACAAGCTCCTCATGAATCAGAGGTGAAGGAGCAGCCATAAAGGCTAATGTGACTTTGGTCAGCATTAAGTGGGTCAGGAATACCAAGAGTATCGAAGTGATAGTTCTTCTGATCTCTGTCCTTGTCAGACTTTACCTGGATTTTGGTGTTCAGTTCTGGACATCTTATTTAAAAATGAACATTGACATGTTGGAGAGAGTCACCAAGGAGGGTACCCAGGATAGTGAAGAGCCTCAGGCTCCTGCTTCATGAAGAATGGTTGAGAGGACTAGAGATGTTTTAACCTGGAAGAAGAGAAGACTCAGGGGAGGACATGATAAATTTGATCAACTCTTGTAAAAGTTCTCACATATGAGAGGAATCAGACTTGTTTTGTGTGGCTCCAAAAGGTAGTAGCAATAGGTGGAAACTTCAAGGAGACAAATTAGACTGATAGCAAGAAAAACTCCATAATAACAATAACAATAGCTGACACTTAAAAGCACTTCAGGGTCTCTGATGTGCTTTACATGCATTATTTCATTTCATCCTCCTAATTATCTTGTGAGGTAAGTGCTTTTGTTGTGGGAGAGCAAGTTTGTGGTGGGGGATGGAATATTGATTCTCACTCAGAATTGCAGCTCACACCCTTTCAATTAAAGTCAAGGAACTGTTTACAGATAGTAAGTGTTACAGATAGAGTTGGAAATAATCCAAGGTGATTGAATGGCCCACCCAGATGGAATTGCAGCCCCCCTCAAGGGATTCAGATTGCTAGATTTTATTGAGGGTCTGAGGGATTCCCTCCTCCCATCCTTGGGAATTCTCCAACCTCCCTCAGATTATTGTTCCCATTGGCATTCCAGGGGGTATTCCAGGCTGAAGAACAGGGAAGGGACAGAGAAGAGGAGGGGGGCATGCACAGAGCTTGTGAGATTTCCCTTAATTAAAAAGATGTTCCCTTAATTGCAAAGATCCCTAATGCACCTGGGAAAAGTTCCCTCTTGTGCCCTATTTGTCAGATGTTTTAAGGTCCTTTGGGTGTTTGAGTATCCTTTCTCAGTCTTACAAACTTTTATCTAAGGGAATAAAGTCATAACATCCTTCAAGTTAATTCATGTGTTTCACAAGCTTCAATATGCCTCAGTGACTCAATTACACAAATCAGCAACTCAAACTACTTAGTAAGCCACCTGTGACAAAATCATTTATCTTGTGTTCTGTCTGTAATCACAATACAAAAATATAGAATGTTAATCAAGTGATTTGTTAAAAGTTAATGTGTCACTGTTCCAATTACCTCTCTTTGATTTTGTGTATCTGCATGCCAAGAATATGGATATAAAAATAAATCCCAAGCCTGGGAATGTCAGAGCAGCTGAGAGGCAAAGCAGTCCCATGGCCATAATGATTAAGCTGTCTTCCATTTGTTATTTATTTTATGTTATTTATTTTGACTGATATTTCGACACCAGTCGGGAACCCTGGAGTTGGGAGTGGGGCTGGACCCTGACCGTGGCATAAAGGGGCCCTAAAAGGACCAGATCTCAACTTACATGCAAAGGCAGTAATCATACAAACTATTTAATATGAATTAAGAGATTTTTAAAAAGTCAATCAGTGGACTTACCCATCAGGGTATGACCCATAATGAAACATGCTACCCATCTCCTGATAGGTGATGGACTCAGGTACAGAATAGAACATAGTTTTTTAGATGTCATCAATGTGGGAATTCAACTATACATATCAGTTACAAGGTTGTTGTTTTTTCTTTTTCCTCACCTCAGTGTTGAAAGAAGGCAGGTGGTAAAAGGAGAAGGAAATATATATATTTTTGTTCATTGAAAAACTGTCTCTTTTTGCTGGTATTTGTATCCCCAGTGATTAGCACAGTGTCTGGCACATAGTAAAGTCTTTTTTTTAAATAGTATTTTATTTGAACATTTCCATGCATTATTCATTAAAGACAAAGATCATTTTCTTTTCCTCCCTCCCACCTCCCCCCCCACCCCGTGGCCGACGCGTGATTCCACTGGGTATCACATGTGTTCTTGATTCGAACCCATTGCCATGTTGTTAGTATTTGCATTAGAGTGTTCATTTAGAGTCTCTCCTCTGTCATGTCCCCTCAGCCATTGTAGTCAGGCAGTTGCTTTTCCTCGGTGTTTCTACTCCCTCAGTTTGTCCTCTGCTTCACATAGTAAAGTCTTTTTGTTCTATTTTGCTTTTGTAAAGACTAATAAATATTTGTTAACTTGCCTGGAAAAATTAAACTCAAATTTGTTTTTTAAAAAGATTTATACTTAACAGCTAAACCTGGTGTTGGTGACTAGAAATCTCTTGGAGATGGAGAAATAGGATTCCAAGTCCCTGGACAAAATTTTCTGAGCCCAGGATCAAGGGAAAGGTTGAATGTTGTGCTAAGGATAGGAGTTAAGGGGTGAGACCCAGGACAAAGCAATTCTCAGTCTGTTTCTCTGTATTTAGTGGTGCAATTGGGGAGTCTTTCCCCTAGAAATGGCAACATTCTCAAACTAGATCCCTTCCCCGTGGACTGAAAAAGCACCCAACAGATTTGCTCTGAAGAAAAATTCCAAGAACTAAAGTTGTCTCCTGAGAATTACCAACCTCTGACTTGGAAAGAAAACCTGATGCAAGGGCACTGAGCAGAACTGAAAAAGGAAGAATATGGGGGGGGTGGATTTTGGGGGATAGATACCACTTGCTGGAAGCTCTTCTAGGAGTTTTGTTTTCTTATAACTTAAAAAAAACTTTATTGCATACTTTTCATAAACTCAAAAACTCAAATGGTGTCAAGATAGTAGTTTTGGAAAAAAATTGCATCCTAGAGAAATGAGAAATTTCCCAAAGTGAACTTGGTCCCTCTGAGATGCTCTGACACATTTGTAGGACATTTTTCCCTAACATTGAGCTTAAATTTGTCATTCTGTAACATACCTACATTGCTCCTGTTCTACCCTCTAGCATAATACAGAACAATCTAATCCCTCTTTTAGTCCTTCAGATACTTGAAAATGCTATATTGTGTTTCTCCTAACTCTTTTCTCCATCAGACTGAGAAAAATTGAAAGAATTGAGGAGATTAGGATAGCAAGTGGTAGTATAAAATGAGGCCATTGAGTGAACCACACTGATTCAGTCTTGTAACTCAGTTCTGGAGGTAGCTCAGTTCTGTTTCTATTCAATTATGGGGCTAATCCAACTTCTGGTTCTGTGAGAAAACTATTCAATTGTGGTAATTAGAAGAAAATTGTATTTAATTTTTTGACACTAGCCCTATGTAGCTGGGAAACTGGACCATCTGTAGCTGGCTGTTTAGAGAGTCTAACTAATAACCTAGGTTATGTTGATCAGAAATGCAATCAGATACTAAGACTTGTGAATCTTGAAATTTCTCGGACTTGTAAACTCATAAGGAGCAAAGAGGAAAAAACTTACATGGGACTATTCCCCATTTTAAACAGTGAAGCTACTTAGATCTAAAATGTGTGAACTCTACTTAAATCAGAAATGGGAAGACCTCTACTCCACCCATACTTAAGACTGCTTTAGGAAAGAAAACTCCTTGCTAAACAATGAAAAATACTTACACTCATACTTAAGCCATTCCTATTTTTAGAATTAATACAATGGGGTGCTAAGTACTTATTAAAGGTCAGGCAACTTGTAAACTTACCAGGACAAAAAGGTGAGAAATTTACTCAGAGATTCTAATCTACTCAGCTGTGAATTCAGAATGGGCTGTCCTTTGAAAAACATCTACTGTGATTGGTAGATGGAAGAACTTAGGGGAGGTGAAATAGGAGAAAACCCCTTATATAAGAAAAAGACGATCTCTTGAGATAAATCTCTTGAAGGACAATCTCTAAGGAGGTCTCTCAAGGGAGGCTGACTCTGGCTGGAACTCCCTCTGGGGAGACTCTGTCCCCCAGAACCCTTGCTTAGACAGATCTTGTGGTGAGTGATAAGACTGACTGATTCTCTCTCTCTTAAGACTCAGGTCTAGGCCATGTTGGCTTAAGGCCCTTCATACTTATACCTTTCTCTCTCTCTCTCTCTTTCTTTAACTCCTCATTGTATTATTAATTAAATTCTCTATAAAACCCAGTTGACTTGGGTATATTCATAATTGGGAATATTTCCCTGGCAACCACCTTATATTTGATTAAAAAACAAGACACTGTAGTGAAAACATATTTCCTGTGGTCACAAATTTACTCACCCACTCATATCTACTATAATTTATATCTTCCACTATTTTACTCACTACAGTTTACAACCTCAACCATTTTAACTCTTACAGTTTATTGGCATCCACTCTTTTAAATGCTACAGACTGATGCAAGGAGTTTTCTCATAATTGTACATCTCCAGCAACCCATGTCTTATCTGAAAATAGGTATCATACTGACGAATCAGGTTGTTTCCATATTCCTTTGATTGTTTACAAATATTTGGGGAGTGTGTGACACCACTTTTTCTGGTTTCAGGGAATTATACCCATTCACTCTTCCCCTCCCAATTTCGAAAGTCTCTAATCTTTCATCCAATAAAAATCAGATTACCTGATGTTGTATTGTTCTTTTTAATTGATTGACCTTATTTGATTAATTATTTGTAATGTATAAGAGTCTGTCTCCCCCTGTGTTCAGAATCTAACCCTAAATTGAAGAGGTCTGGTCCCAATTTGTTAGGCAACAGACAGGCATTGCTTAATAAAATAATTAGCTTCGAAGATCAGACCTTTGTTTTCTTACTCACTGCATCCTTCACCTGCCACAATTTCCCAGTGCCTTCAACTTATTCTCATTTGGCATGATGTCTGCTTCTTGTCAACCTCCTAGGGACATCCTTTATAAAATGTTCTGGACAAAATTGAACAAAATATTTTAGATGTGAACACTTGCATCACTTCTTCCCTTAGGGAAATTATCCCTCTTTTAATGAAGCCAAGGACCTTATTTGCTTTTGCAGTGGCCATGTCACATTATTGAATCACATTGAACCTTGTTTCTCTGCAACTGCTAAACTTTTTGCGTGTGAATTGCTCTCTAATCATACCTATCTACCCCATCTCATATTTAGCAAGTTTATTACTTTTACTCCTTGTCTAGGACTTGTGCATGTCCTAATAAAATTTATTTTATATTTGTCTCATTCTGGTCTATTATGATCTTTTTGAGAACCTATCATCCAAGGGCTTATTATCCCTCCAAGTTTTGTGTGTGATATGCAAATTTCATAAGAATGGTATCTATGTCTTTTCCAAATCATTCATAAAAATTTTCAATACTCCAGTGTAGCAGTCCACCCCTAGCTATGGGCAAGGGAAACAGTTGGTAAGTACAAATTGCCTTAGAAGAGAGCTTGCTCAGTCTTGAGCATGCTCAGTATTGCAAGTGGCTGGGAAAGCCTCTGACCCTTGACCCCAACTTCCCCCAGGTTAGGCGGGAGCACAGGTTTCTTTGTGCTCACCTGGTTAAGAGAAACCACACCTATACCTTGTCATTAACCAATGATGATCATCCCTGTGTACTGTGTATATTTGCATATCAAAGAGATTAAATAGGTCTCAGCCAGTTCCGCCTTTCTCTCTTCTGCTCTTCTTCCCTTCCAGCTCACACTGATGCCTGTCCTTGCTTTAATCTTTAATTAATTTAATTTAATTTAATTTAATCTTTTAATCTTTCTCTATCATCTCTCTGACCTGTGTGGTATTGAATCTGCATCTCTGGACTGGTAAAAGCCTTTGGAAGGGTCCTTTGATCAGAGCTTGGCTGTGGCTCATTGATAATTCATAAAGACTCATTCCTGCCACCTCATATCTCTACTTCGACTCCTTCATCCCCCTAGTGGTATCTAAAACTTCTATCCTTTCTCTATCTTCCTACCTTAAAGCTTCTCTCTCCCCTCTGAGGAAGCTTTATCCAGAGTCAAAAAAAATTATTCCATAATATTCATTCTTTGGGTTGGGCTATTCTCCATATTGAACACAAGGTTGTATGAGAGACTTGGCCAAATATATGTCTCCTTTTAACTGTTTTGTGTGTATTATATACATTCTTAAATATATATTCCATTTTCCTTATTAAATGATAAATTCTTTAAATATTGGGATTTCCTTTTTTTTGTTTCTCTAATGTTTAGCACAATGCCAGACACATATCCAATGCTTAAAAATGTTTGTTGATTGATTGATATATGGAATCCTGTTCTATTTGTAGCAAAGAGTTATTGGCCTTCAAAACTCACTTATGTGTCTCCCTATAGCCTGCTATGTGACTTCTTCCCATTTTTATTCTGATCATCTTAATTCTTAGATAGTCCAGGAGCATGTTTGGGAATTTTTTGTTAATCATTTAATTGTGGCATATCTCTTGAATATTAAAGTCATTTGTGAGGCTACTTATTTTAAAAAGTAACCAATAATAACATAAAGATGCAAACAACTATTTAAAATATTTTATTTTTAAGGAAGATTACATCTGAAGTTGCCTTCAACCACCATTACAACTGCAGATGACTTTTAACTTCTGGGGGTAGAAATTCATCTTTCAGTTTACTCAAGATACAAAAGTCTCTTATCAAAAAGTTTTTTGGGGGCAGCTGGGTGGCTCAGTGGATTGAGAGCCAGGCGTAGGCTTGGGAAGTCCTGACTTCAAATCTAGCCTTAGACACAACCTAGCTGTATGACCCTGGGCAAGTCACCAAGGTGAGGAGATGAGGTGAACAGGAGGAGAAAAAAATGCTTCTTTCTCCTTGTTGACCATTCTAGACTCCCCCTTATACCTATCACTCAAAAACTTTTCCTTTTAGTTTCACTTCACCCAAATATATCATACTATACAAATCCTGATGGCTATTCTCAACTCATTTCCAGGTATTTCTCCCATACTCTTCTCCCTTTCTCATGAAATTCAATACCTAGCTCACAATCTTACTCTATACCCCTTACCTTTATCCTTGGGGACCTCAGTTTACATGATAACTAGAGGATTGGAGACTTGAAAGGTATTCAACAAGGATATACATTAAGGCCATTCCTTGCTTATTCTGCTGAATGACGCTCCCCCTGTCTAAGCTGTCCACTGTAATCAGTCAACTAAGAATCATACCTGAGGTGGAGTTAAGATGGCAGCCTAGAAAGAGCAGAAGTTCAGACTGCTGAATATCCTACCTCACCTATTGGAAACTGAATGCTCCTAGGGGACTGGAAATAAAACCCAACAACAAGACAGAGCCAAGAAACTGTCCTGCTGGAATCAACTCAAAAGGTATGCCCCTGAAAAGCCAGAATCTGAGAACACTCAGGTTTAAGGGGAAGGCAGAAGGAAGGTCCCTCGACCCCTACCACTCACCCAGAATGCAGAGCTCCCAGCAGCAGCTGGACCTTCTGGGTAGGCAAAGGTGCTGGTCTGGAGGGTGCACCTTGTGGGTAGGGCTGTGCCAAGTTCAGAGCGTCGAACACAGGCGGCAGGGAAGAAGCTAGAGAGGGAGCACAGAGCTGGCAGCCTGGCCAGAGCTATGTAGATCCTCCATATTTGCTCCAGCCTTCCAGGAGGTTTTGGACTCAGACCACACCCATCCCAACCAAGCTGAACTTAATCCCATCAAAAGCCTCCAGAACTCAGGGAAACACAGGATACACACCCTTACTAATTGACTTCTGGACTTTAATTCAATCAAAAATCTCCAGAGGACAGGGAAGCTCAAACCCCCAACACACCTCCCCCAGAGACTGCACATAGAGATCTTCTGTCAAAGCTCCAAGAGGGGAGACTGACAAAAGCCCCCAAAACCAAAAAAAAAAAAAATGAGCACAACTGCAGGGAGCAAAGAAGGGGTAAATATGAGCAAACAACAGAAAAAGAAAAAAAGAAATTTCAACTGGCAACTTCTATACAGGCAATGAACAAAAAGCAATGGAAAAGAAAAGGAGGAGGGAACATCAAGCAATAAATCAGAAATCCCAGCGAATTGGATACAGGCTGTGGAAGAACTCAAAACACAATTAAGAGAGGCTGGAGGCAATTAGGAAAAGAAGGTAAAAACTAAGATAAGTCAACTGGAAACAGAGGTAATTGAATAAAAATGAGAAAATAGTGTCTTGAAAGCCAAAATCAACCAGCTGGAAAATGAGGCAAAGAAGATGAAAGATGAGGCAAAGAAGATGAAAGATGATCTCTAAAGAAAATTTAGACCAGATTGAAAAGAATGACCAAAAAGCCAGGGATGAAATCCAGTCTTTAAGAACTAGAATACAACAACTGGAATCAAGTGACTTCACAAGGCAGCAGGACACTATAAAACAAACCAAAAGAATGAAAAATTTGAGGAAAATATGAAGCATCTCATTCACAAAACAGAGGATTTAGAAAATCTTTCGAGGAGAGACCATTTAAGAATCATTGGTCTACCAGAAGACCATGACAAAAGAAAAAGCCTGGACATAATACTACAGGAAATTCAGGAAAACTGCCCCAATATCCTAGAACAAGAGGGAAAAGTGGAGATTGAAAGAATCCACAGATCACCTACTGTACTTAATCCCCAACTGACAACACCCAGGAATGTCATAGCCAAATTCAAAAACTATCAGACCAAAGAAAAGATATTACAAGCTGCCAAGAAGAAGTCATTCAGATACCAGGAAACCACAGTGAGGATAACACATGATCTAGCTGCATCCACATTGAAGGACCAGAAGGCATGGAATATGATATTCCAGAAAGCAAAGGAACTAGGTCTACAACCAAGAATCAACTACCCAGCAAAACTGACTATATTCTTACAGGGGAAAGTATGGTCATTCAACAAAAGAGAAGAATTCCAAGAATTTGTAAAGAGAATACGAGACCTGAACAGAAAATTTGATGTCCAAGCACAGAACTCAAGAGAATCATCAAAAGGTAAATAAAAAAGAGGGGAAAAAAAAAACAAAACAACACAACACACACACAAAAATATTTTTAAGAGACTCAATGAGATAAAATGTTATGTATCCCTGTAAGAAAAGTCATTGGTAAATCTAAAAAACTGTTGTTATCACCTGGGTAGCTAGAAAAATTACACTTAGAGAGAACAGTGACAAACTGTATAGGATGAAAGGACAAGGCATAAATAGTTATATAGATATATGCATACAAAAATGTGTGTGTGTATACAAGAGAGAAAAAAGAGGTTAATACTAAAGAAATGGGAAAAGAAATAATGGGGGTAAATTTATATGTCACAAAGAAGCTCATGGCGGGAGGGGGGAGAACATCAATACACTGGAAGAGTAAAGGGGTCAGAGATAGGAAATATTCAACTCTTACATGTTTTGAACTTTACCAAAAGAGGGAAGAACAATCAAATCCATTGGGGCAGAGAATAGATTTGCGCCCTCTAGAGGAGTAGAAGGGTAACAAACGGACTGGTGGGGAGGGAAGCAGTACAAGGGAGGGAGAGGGTAGGGGTAATTTTATGAAGACTACAGGGAAAATAAGGGGAGAACAAGAAGGGAGGGGGGCAAGAAGGGGAAGTAAAATAAGCGAGGGAACAAGGGGGACTGATTAAAAACAAACATTGGTGTAGAAGGAAGTAGTGAAAGAAGAAAAGGCAGGACCAAGAGTAGAAATCAAAATGCTGGGAAATACATAGCTAGCAATCATAACTCTGAATGTGAATGGAATGAACTCACCCGTAAAATGCAAGCAAATAGCAGAGTGGATTAGGATCCAAAACCCTACCATATGCTGTCTGCAAGAAACACATATGAGGAAGGTAGATAAGCATAGGGTGAAAGCAAGAGGATGGAGCCAAATCAATTGGGCATCAACTGATAAAAAGAAGGCAGGATTGGCAATCATGATATCTGTCAAAGCCAAAGTAAAAATAAATTTAGTTAAAAGAGATAGGGAAGGTAATTACATCCTGATAAAAGGCAGTATTGGCAATGAGTAAATATCAGTACTCAACATGTATGCACCAAATGGCATAGCATCCAAATTGCTAAAGGAGAAGCTAGTGGACCTCAAGGATGAAATAGATAGAAAAACTATACTAGTGGGAGACCTGAACCTTCCTCTTTCCAAACTAGATGAATCAAACCAAAAAAATAAATAAGAAAGAGGTAAGAGAAGTGAATGAAATCTTAGAAAAATTAGAGGTAGTAGACATGTGGAGAAAAATAAATAGGGACAAAAAGAATATACCTTCTTTTCAGCAGCTCATGGTACATTTACAAAAAATGACCATATATTAAGGCATAAAAACATTGCAAACAATTGAAAAAGAGCAGAAATAATAAATGTAACCTTCTCAGACCACAATGCAATGAAAATAACAATTAGTAAGTGTACATGGAGAGGTAAATCAAAAATTAATTGGAAATTAAACAATATGATTCTCCAAAACTAGTGAGTTAAAGAACAAATAGTAGAAACAATTAATAACTTCATTAAAGAAAATGAGAATGGTGAGATATCCTTTCAAAACCTATGGGATACAGCCAAAGAAGTACTCAGAGGGAAATTTATATCCTTCAGTTCATATATTAACAAATTAAGAAGGGCAGAGGTCAATGAATTGGGCATGCAAATTAAAAAACTAGAAAGCAAACAAATTAAAAATCCTCAGATGAAGAGTAAATTAGAGATCCTAAAACTCAAAGTAGAAATTAATAAAATTGAAAGTCAAAGAACTATTAATTTAATGAATAAGACTAGAAGCTGGTACTTTGAAAAAAAACAAATAAAATAGACAAAGTACTGGCCAGTCTAATTAAAAAAAGGAAAGAAGAAAACCAAATTGGCAGTATCCAAGATGAAAAGGGAGACCTCACCTCTAATGAAGAGAAAATTTAGGCAATCATTAAAAACTACTATGCCCAATTATATGGCAACAAATATGGCAATCTAGGTAATATGGATGAATTCTGACAAAAATATAAATTGCCTCGACTAACAGAGGAAGAAATAAATTGCCTAAACAACCCCATATCAGAACAAGAAATTGAACAAGGCATCAAAGAACTCCCTAAGAAAAAATTCCCAGGTCCAGATGAATTCTATCAAACATTCAAAGAACAACTAATCCCAATATTATACAAACTATTTGACAGAATAAGCCAAGAAGGAGTTCTAACAAATTCTTTTTATGACAAAAACATGGTACTGATCCCAAAGCCAGGCAGGTCAAAAACAGAGAAAGAAAACTATAGACCAATCTCCCTAATGAATATAGATGCAAAAATCTTAAATAGAATACTAGCAAAAAGACTCCAGCAAGTCATCACAAGGGTTATCCACTATGACCAGGTAGGATTCCTACCAGGAATGCAAGGATGGTTCAATGTTAGGAAAACCATCCACATAATTGACCATATTAACAAGAAAATTCACAAAATCATACATTGCTTTTCAGATGTGGGTTGAACTAAATAGATTCTGTGATTCTTTCTAATGTTAAAAGTCTGTTATTGTATTATATCATCAAACCTTTGCTAGAAAACCTCCACTGTGTATGTTCTGGACTTAGTCTGACTCAGACTAGTCATGTGAGTGCATTTCCTACCTTTGATTCACCTCTGTTGTATGTCCTTGGACCTACTTCTTGGGGATTTTGCATCAAAAAGATGAAGTGGAGGTACAGAGCACCTTTCCCCTACACTGGCTACATTCAGAACTCCATCATCCATACAAGCTCTCATTTTACAATTAGGAGGAACTCAGGTTGGTTGCTATGGACAGCAGCCAATACAAAGTTCCCCCCTGACAATCCCACCACAATGAGCACCACATCTTTCCTGTCCTCTCTTAGAGCACACACACGGCCCATAGAGAACCAAATCCCACACGCTATCCTATCGCAGCACCCCAAGCATTACATAGGTCATGTGATGTCAAGAAAACAAACCTGCTTCTATGCAATAGCATTGTAACCTGTCATGTACTGGATGCACAGAACAGATATCAAGAAACATGGATGTCATTCATGCAATGGACAGCAATTACTCTCTATGACAGAACCAACCCATAACCCACCAGCAATGTGTTCTACAGATTAATGACATTCTGGGTAAGTAGCCATTCCTCTTTTACTGAGCAGGGGAAGAGTAACTGGTCCTCCACACCTCAGTGGTGTTTTTTTCTGGTGACTGTCTGCTGGTGTTCTTTGGCTTCTTTTAATATTGTGAGACCCTTAGAGACAGGTAGCAGTTAGAAAAATGAAATATAAATACTGTAAATAATAGCCATACTGTGTAAGATGGCATTTATTTTTTTTTAATTAAACTAGCAGTATCCTACTTGGATGGCTACATCATTCTATATTTCATGAGTGAAATTTTGCCTACATTTCTTTTCCAATAGATTTGGAAAAGCAATCCTGTGGTTTACCTTTAAGATCATATAGAAATTAGTTTGTGTGATGTTCTTATAGATAAGCCTCTAGAGGGCAACAAGGCAGGACCAGAGTCACATGCAGGGTTGGTGCCACAGAGCCTGTACTGTTGCCTGAGTACTCTGCTCCCCTCCAGCTCTGTGCCACTCTGTGAGCTATGCTCCCCTCAAACCTAACTCCTCTCCAACCCCACCACAGGAATCACCTTCACAACAGATCACCTGGCTGCCATTTTCACCATACCCTCCTACAGCATGTGACCTGCTCAACTTACTCCACCCAAGGGAGGAAGGAAACATTCTGATTGGTCTGTAGGGCAGAGGGGCAGGTGATGTCATCAGGTGCATATGGAGAGGAGGCAGGGAGTAGCCCAGCTATGCCTCCCTCTGGCTTTCTAGTAAGGAACACTGGTGAACTCTGTGCTCCCACACAGGCATGCTGGGTCCCCAGGCATGTGTGCCCATATAGCTCTCTTTGAATGCTTTCTCTGGTACATGCACCATAAGGTCACCATCATGGTCCTAGAACAACTACCTGATGTTATAGTCTTTCATTGCCTCCCTAGGGGAAAATTTACATGTGAACATGGGCCATCATTGTTTGTTCTCTTTCTGTATGATCTAACCTGACCAAAAAGAGTGGCAGGGATCCATTATTTGTTACTTTGACACCACAGGGCCAGTCTCATGAGTATATCCCCTTCTTCAACCTAATCACCCTCAATAAACATAATATGTGTGAGAGAATGTGTATGTATTAAACATATGTGTCTGTGTATATTCATATACTACTGAATAGTTTGAAACCTTCTACTTTGTCTCTTAGTTATAACTATAAAATATTAGTAATTCTCTCTTTTTTTAGTGATAGGATCTTTCACATTTAACTCACATAATTATTTCATATTTATCAGGATATATGCTGTGATTATCCAAAGTCTATTTTTTTTCCAAATTGATTTCCAATTTGAACTCATATCTTCCCAATTACAGGTCTATCACTTTATCCATAGCAGATTTACTACAGGTTTGCCCAAGAGCTCCAGATTGGAGTATTGCTTCAGAGCTTGGAACTTTGATGGGGGTACACAGAGATGCTCTGCTGTTGGCTTAGTCAGGATTTCATGGTCTTGTTGCTCTCTTGGACAGGGGTCAGAACCTCAAGCAATGGAGAAAGGATGGAGGTTTACTATTGGCTTGCACTAGGGCTCATTGTGTGGTACTGCTGCAGGCTGTACACCCTTCTCATCCCAGTAAAACAGACCTTTTCTATTTACCTTTCAAGTTCTGTTCTGTAGAAAAATTTTCCCACCCCATTGTTTTGCTGATTCTGCTACTCTAGTATACCTTTTCACACATCACTTTAAGGTTAGTTGTTGGAGCCTTTCAGGGAAGTATCAGCTTTCATGCCTCTACCCTAACATCCTGGCTCCACCTCCTGATTCTCTCTTTTATAGTATGATTTTAAATATTCAAGTCAAATCCACCATGAGCTTATGGCTTTTTGTGGTGTGATTAACCTAAACCAATTTTTTTCCAAATTCTTTTCCAGTTTTTGTCTTTCTGAGTATAGATACAGTCCTTTATCTATACATAATGTCACCTTTTATATGGCACATTAAAGTTAGCACAGTCCTTGATTACCCTATCATTTGATGATACTCAGTAAAACTACAATTTGCATTATTTTAGCCTTAGAATGGTCATTTTTTCAATCCTTTTCTTTCTTTAAAACCTGACTTTGTTATCACTGCTTGCAAGAAGACATTCTTGGTCCTATGAATTAGAAGACATGCTCCTGTCCGCATTCCTTCATCCCACTGTTTGATCTCCACTATTAACTTCTTATATTCTAACCTGTATTGTAATACAGTATCTATGTTTATTCCTTCCTCCCTTCCTTCCTCCTTCCCTTCCTTCCTTCCTTCCTTCCTTCCTTCCTTCCTCCTTCCCTTCCTTCCTTCCTTCCTTCCTTCCTCCCTCCCTCCCTCCTCTCTTTCTTTCTTTCTTTCTTTCTTTCTTTCTTTCTTTCTTTCTTTCTTTCTTTCTTTCTTTCTTTCTTTCTTTCTTTCTTTCTTTCTTTCTTTCTTCTTTCTTTCTTTTTTTTCTTTCTTTCTTTCTTTCTTTCTTTTTTCTTTCTTTCTTTCTTTCTTTCTTTCTTTCTTTTTTCTTTCTTTCTTTTTTCTTTCTTTCTTTCTTTCTTTCTTTCTTTCTTTCTTTCTTTCTTTCTTTCTTTCTTTCTTTCTTTCTTTCTTTCTTTCTTTCTTTCTTTCTTTCTTTCTTTCTTTTTTCTTTCTTTCTTTCTTTCTTTCTTTCTTTCTTTCTTTCTTTCTTTCTTTCTTTCTTTCTTTCTTTCTTTCTTTCTTTCTTTCTTTCTTTCTTTCTTTCTTTCTTTTTCTCTCTAATAGTACTGAGAACAAAGACTTGCCTATAGAAGCCACATAATGCATCTTATCTTGAACTTGAATGCTTCAGATGATCAGCTCATCTTTTCTGTTCCCCACTTCCATCCCCACAGCTGAACACATGACCTGGTCCCCATGCTGCTCATTTTCTCAGCCCTACCTCATTATGGCCAGTCACATGCCAGAGACCACTTTGTAAGGGACATAAACAGAAAATAGGGAGCCACAGGGAATTTATACAGCAAGAGAATAACCCCATAGCATCAGAGAAAAGCAGTCTAAATTCCCCTCAGAGATTGTCCCCAATGCTGCCTTGTAAAATCTCTCTGCTTTTTCCTGAGCTCCAATTCTCCCTTCACTATAATTTTTGGGTTTTCTTATAACAGGACTGCTGACACTCCAGCCTGTATTTCAAAATACCTTTCATTACTTTAGACCCAAAGACTATCCCAGAGCTCCACCTACTTGGGAACTTCCTGCTTGTTGCCTGCCCCACCCCTCTGCTGTGGGCACCTGCCATTCCAAAGTCACTGCCCTGACTTTCTACACATTTCTTAACTTTCACTTTAGGTAGAACACAGAGCAATGGACCCTCTCTAGGAGACGTCCCCTAGGTGCCATGGTAAGCACAGGCATGGATGCTTTGTATGATCTTCTGCAAGCCACCTTTTGTCTTTTGTCTATTTTCTCTTTGATTGAATGAACATGGAGTAGAATATAGTGGTGGGATGGAGGGAATATTAGACTTGATAATATCCAAGGTGCCATCCATCGTTGTAACTTCACAATATTAGGATTCCCCACTCCCTCATCCCCCTACCCCCATACCTTCCCAGAGGAAATGGACCAGAGAAACATGAGTGAGAGAGGCTTTAGAGAGGAATTCCTAAGAGAACTATGGCGGCTGGTGGGAGAGGGTTGAATCTGTGTGAATTCATGGGGGGATCCTGGTTAGCAGAGCACAGATGCGGTATTAGATAAAGTTTTAGAATCAACTAACACTAGGCTCATATCCACCTGGTGACACTAATTCTGTGACAATTGGAAAATCTTTTAAAATCTTTGATACTTGGTTTTCTCATCTTTAAAATGGGGATGATAAAATCCATAATGCCTCTCTCAGAATTGTTATGAGATCCATTTGAAATGATGTCTATAAAATGCTCTCCAAATTCCAAATTCAAATTCAAAATGGACTACTACTAGTAGAGAAAAAACAGATATGAAACTTTTCTCTTCATGAGACCCAAGGCCAAACAGTAAAATTCAGATATTTGCAAATAAGAACTGTGACCAGGAACAGATTCCCATTAGAACTTGCAATTCTTATGACTCCATAATGCACAAGAAGCCTCTGGACCAACAGGAGGCTAAAGGACATTGGGGATTGAAGTCACCTCAAGACCAAGGAGACTGAGGGAACTCATTGGATAAGTAATTGAAATAATAGGGGGAAAGGAGTACTGTCCAGGACCAAAAAATGTGTTCAGAGCAAGGAATAAATGGTAGTATGACAGTGGAAGAAGCACTAGAGGGAAAGGAATTAATTAGGTCTATGGCAATGATGGGGAACCTTTGGTATGGGTGCCAGAGAAGGCATGCAGACCACTCTTTGGGGGCACACAGCTGCCCTCTCCATAAGCCCCCCCCCATTCCAGGGTTTTTTACTAGAGAGGCAAAAGGTCTTGAGTGGAGCTGCTCTCCCCCCCTTTTCCACTGTGCCTGAGGACATTTTTTTCACATCCCCTGCCCTTCTGCCCAGGAGCCTAATGGGACTGCAGCAGGGTAAGGTGGGTGGCTCAGAGGCAGTAGAACTGGAGAGGAGAAGAGCACTCAGGTCACTCCCCTCCCCCTCTCTACACTCACTGAGGACATTCCTCACTTCACCTACCTCTCCACCCAACAGCCCAATGGGAGCATTTTCTCCCTCCCCTGCTTAAAGGGTAAGGGGGCAGGGAAGGGCACAGCACTTGGTTTCTGGGGAAGGGCAGGCACAGCACTTGTTCTGGAGGGGGTTGGAGGTGGAACTCAGCACTCCATCTCAAAGAGATTTGCCATTACTGGTCTAGGAAATAATCATTCCTATATTAACTAGTAGTTGCCACATTAATCCATGTGAAGGCTGAGTTCCCACTGACATATGGGACTGTTGTTTAAGAATGGGAATCAGGCTGAAAGCATGGAACTCTTTCTTGGACTTACATTTCTCCTATACTAGGCTATGGGGATTTCACTTTTGAACTCAGGTGTCTCTTCTGGCTTTTAACTCCACTCAAGATCAAAGATCATAAGAGGGAGAGGCAGGGACCTCAAGAGGCTAATCTGAAGTGGGAAGAGGTGGCTCAGTATCCAGGCACAGTTTATACCAAAAAGCAGCTCTGGCGAAAACTTTCTATCCACCTTAGAATGGAAGGCTAGAGGATCCATCTCCCCCAAAAGAAGCATACTCCACCAAACACACACACACACACACACACCCCACTGAGGTTGCCTCTTCTGGAAAGAAAGAGGGTATATTATACCCCTTTGTAAGCATATGAGCCTCACTGTATAGCCCTATAAGGGAACACAGACTCCTCCTCATTAAAGGAAAACCTGGTCATCACCCCAACCCTAAAACAAACAAAGGGACCATTGTCCAGAGTTCTACCAACCTCCCTAAACTACCCCTAATAGAGTCTTGTCATTTCATATTTTATCCCAATTCACATCTCCAAGTCCTTGGGAAGCTGAGGAAAAGTAAAAACTAAAGATAGCTGTACTGACATCCCACTTGCCCCATTCCACAAAAGAAAGAGATTATCTTTGACATTCTCCCCAGAGTGTCTTCTTCTACCTAAACTCATATTAGTCAATGTTCCAGAGACTAGTTTAAGAATGCTTCCTTTTCTTCAAGTCTAATTCATCATCTTCTCTACTTTTATCCCTGGGGCTGATGCTCTTACGCCTGCTTTTCACAATCTTCATAATCTTCATCCTTCTATCCCTTGATCTTTGCAGGAACTATGTATGAAGAGTCATAGGCATCCTTTTCCAGTGTGTGTAGCTACTCTTGGCCCAAACTAATATGAAAATTATCTGCATGGAAGAGAGAGCCTAGCCTACATGCTTCTTTCTCAGGACCTTCTAGTGTCTCCAAAGAAAGTTACTCCATGCCATTAATGGTAGCTGCCTGATCCCAGGAATCCAGTGGGTATACCTGTCATATTTGATGATTTCTCACCACCCCATCAACAACATTAACATCTTATGTTCTTGTCACAAGACATTGACTTTCCTACGTTCTTCTTGCATTTACTGATCCCCTTTGATTCTATCGCTGACCCTATGACTATCTTCCCATCTTTATCCTTGCCAAAAATATTGTACTTTTATACCCTTGTTACAAACAGTGCAGCAGTTACAAACAAACAGTTCCTATCACATTCAATGACACCTTTCCCCCCTCAAAAACACTGACTCTCTGTGTTACCATCAAATATGTCCTTCCTCCTCTCTTCTGTTTCCTCCCAGGTGTGATGAAGATCATCAGGCCATAGAGCTCTATTTTCTCACCTTTTCTAGTTTCCTTCCTCCTCATTCAGATGCCCGCATTGACCTCAAGTAAGGCTATTTGCTCTTGTGAATTGCCTAAGACTTGAAAACTTGGTCCTCTGTCCTTTCCTCCTCATGCTCATTTATTGCCCAGTCCATTCTCTTATCATCAGAACTACCTCCAGGTTCTTTCCTGTGTCCTTTCTCTTTCCTCCTCCTCTCACTTCTGGCATCTTCCTAACCTACAGTGCATCATTTCACATTTGGATACTACTAACATATTGCAAATGTGGATTTCATCGCAGCATATAATTTCAATAATTTCAATAAGTTGGAGGAATAAGTAATGATATGAGTCATGGTTCTTAGCTAGAAGGGTGGGATAATGACAAGTCATGGAAGGTTTAAAGTGGGATAAAAAAGGTTTAGAAGAGCAACTGTGGAGAGTGCAAAGGTTGAGCTTTTATGGAAAGTGTAAATGGATTGTCTTTCAGTAGTAAGGACACATTTGAGGTCATATATCATAAATTTGTAGCGAACTTAATTAGCACAATTTCATTATTTTCTCCACTTTCATTCAACATCAGTATAGCAGATAAGGAAGCAAAAAGTGGGAGCTATCCAAGACCGAGGCACGACGTAGTAAGATCTCAAGAGAATGAAGAGTAAGGGATTGAATAGAAGAGGATATTGCCAACTTAAACATATTCACCAAGAGGTCAAAGTGAGGAAAGGAGGAGAGTGTGGCTAGTACTGGAGTAATTTCCTTGAAGACAATTGAGGGACAGAAAGACTAGGAATTGTCACGTGAATGAAGAATAATTTGGAGAGTTGCAAAGCAGGAGGGGATGTGAAATTACAATGAATTCTGATCAGATAAGGGCATCTCAGAACATTTAAACATAGAAGAGGTCCATGTATAGACGTGGCAATATCAGTGCATGATCATTTTCTCTATGATTTAAGTAGGGTAGAGGAGTAACTGGTCATGAGGAATGAAGACGTTGAGTAATTAGGAGTTTGGGGTCAGTTAGGAGCCATTCTTCTCTGATACTTGGAGAGGACAATGGCAATTTTTTGATCTCTCGGTCTGAAAGATGACTGATGGTATTTGAAGATAAAAAGAAGAGATATAAGAAAACTAAGAAACTGAAGAAGAGAAACCTTGCTACTAAATAGGTTTTACTGAGTGCTTTTCCTTGAAGCACCACAGGGGGAAGTAGAGACCTAAATTGTCTGAGAACTGACAGCTAAATCTCTCAAGTTGGGCAGACATAGAGCTGCTTTCGAACTGTAAAAGATTATACATACATATATATATATATATATATGCATATATATATAAGGTTCATTGTTTTGGAAATAGGCTAAGTAAGTTACAGGGTTGTTTTACTCAGATAATGTAGTCCAGTGAAGGTCTGATTTATCAAACAAGAAGATGCTCCTTGAGAAGCAGTTGGGGTGGGGGAGTGTTATTGAGAAGAAATATTAGTTACTAGGGATTATATATCTTTTTATACTTTTCCTCCTTTCTATTCCTCTATCTACTACTAAGAAGAAATAAATAACCTTCATTTAGTAAGCTGCCTCAGACCTTCACTCCACCATGTGTGAAGCAGTTTGGCTCCAGCTTTAGTCTGATGACTATGTTTTGATTATCATTTATTACATTTGACCAGCCAGCCTAATATAGGAAATGCATTTTATTTTTTTTAATAACATTATTTTTCTTGGTCATTTCCGAGCATTATTCATTGGAGACAAAGATCATTTTCTCCCCCCTCCCCCCACCTGTCCCAGAGCTGATGCACAATTCCACTGGGTATCATATGTAATCTTGATTCGAACCCATTTCCATGTTGTTGGTATTTGCATTAGAGTGTTCATTTAGAGTCTCTTCTCAGTCATATCCCCTCAACCCCTGTAGTCAAGCAGTTGCTTTTCCTCAGTGTTTTTCCTCCCACAGTTTGTTCTCTGCTTGTGGATAGTGTTTTTCTCCTAGATCCCTGCAGATTGTTCAGGGACATTGACTAATGGAGAAGTCCATTATGTTCGATTGTACCACAGTGTATGAGTCTCTGTGTACAATGTTTTCCTGGTTCTGCTCCTTTCGCTCCACATCACTTCCTTGAGATTGTTCCAGTCTCCATGGAATTCCTCCACTTTATTATTCCTTTTAGCACAACAGTATTCCATCACCAACATATACCACAATTTGTTCAGCCATTCTCCAATTGAAGGGCATCCCCTCATTTTCCAATTTTTGGCCACCACAAGGAAATGCATTTTATTAAAAATTCTGACATAAACATATTTTTAAACAAGTATTATATTCTTTGATTACACTAGCTAAATACCTTATAATTGCCAATCCAAAGAAATCCAACTCAACTCATGATGGGATAGCCCATCATGAAGCATGTGTTCAGATAAGATTTGTCTTCTTCTTCTTCTCTACCTGGGAATCCAATGCCAATTTTGTAGGGTTCAACAGAAGGGAGAAAAAAAAGTTGGAAGATTTAGAAGAAGGAATAGAAAAGGGGGAAACAAAGGAAGAAAAAAGAAGTAACAAAGGAGAGAGATAAAAGAAGCATCATTTAGTCCAACTCTAATGAACTAGCCCAGATGTGTCTTCACATGTACAGTTACTAGAAGGTACAAAAGACTGATTTGACTGAGGAATGCTTTGGGCTTTCAAGTACATTGATAGGATACATCATTCTATTAGGATGGGCCATGGAATATGTCATGGAATAATGGAAGGGGGTACAGGAGGTTGAGAGTAAATTTGGCAACAGAATTCATTACCTTAATGTGATTTTAATGTAGTAAGTCACTGATACTCTAATGTGGGAGACTGCTGCATTTATTTATCATATACATGATTTTATACCTAATAATTTAATGAGAAAAATATGACTGGCATCAACCTAGAATGTGTGGTAATAACCACTGTTCTCCCAATGCTCAGCCAGATCTCCATCCTCCTTCTTTAGCAGGGTAAAAGATTTCCCTCTCCTCTGGGAAGATGTCCCTATAATTGACCTTCTATTTGGGGAGTAAATTCCCAAAGACCTATAGGGAGGTGTTTCTAGATAGCTCAGTGGATAGAGCACATTCCTGGTATCTGGAGGACCTGGGTTCAAATCTGGTCATAGACACTTCCTAGCTATGTGTCCTTGGGCAAATTGCTTAACCTTAATTGCCTAGCCCTTGCCTCTGTTCTGCCTTAGCATTGAGACAGAAGGTAAGGGTTGAAGCAAAAATTACCCACATGGGAAGCCTATTCCTGTGCTAGGCCAGAATGTGAAGGTTAGTTGCCTTTCAGTTATCATGATGTATTTCAGACATGGAAGAGAAGATATCAATGGATACCTGAGTAGCCAATATGATGAGGAACACCATTGGCATGCGGATAACGCCATTTACATTTTCTACATATGTCACATTCTACATCAGAAGTAAGTATAGTGTATATAAGTAATTCACAGTTCCTGAGACATATGGGCCAGTTTGAGCAGAAAAGGTATAAGAATATGAGCACTCATTGCTACCACCTAACCATAATCCATTTAATCCAACAATAGCATCAGTAGCCCCCATAATAAATACCATTTGGGATCTTCTAGGGAGGGGTTAACCATAAGTTAGTTATAAAATAATATAGTCCTAAAAGTTATAGGAATACTAAATGTATTACATTTACTACTAGAGTTCCTCTTTCCTTGAGAGTCTGTGACTAGAGCTGAGGTATTTTCTCTCATCCCTGGATCCTCCAACTACCTCTCCTTCTTGCCCTTTGGATGGTGGTCTCTATCTTCTGGAATGTCCCTTATATAAAAAAAATGGGTGCAAAGAAGTACTAATGAGCTGTCTTTGGAAGTGATAGGATCATAAAAGATTCACATCTCTAATTCATTTCCTTTTATTTATCTTCAGTTGAGAGAGTTGGGACAGTTTTAATCTTCTATGAAACAGATTTAATTAGAGAAAATTCCTACTACCAGTCTTTTGGGAGTGCCTGAGTCCTTTAGTCAGAATTGATAGTCCAGGAGGTTAAGGGAGAGTCTGAATCATTATAGCCTTGATGTTGGGTGTCTTCTTTCAAATACTTGGCAACTTATAGAGAAGAGAAGAAGAAGAAGAAGAAGAAGAAGAAGAAGAAGAAGAAGAAGAAGAAGAAGAAGAAGAAGAAGAAGAAGAAGAAGAAGAAGAAGAAGAAGAAGAAGAAGAAGAAGAAGAAGAAGAAGAAGAAGAAGAAGAAGAAGAAGAAGAAGAAGAAGAAGAAGAAGAAGAAGAAGAAGAAGAAGAAGAAGAAGAAGAAGAAGAAGAAGAAGAAGAAGAAGAAGAAGAAGAAGAAGAAGAAGAAGAAGAAGAAGAAGAAGAAGAAGAAGAAGAAGAAGAAGAAGAAGAAGAAGAAGAAGAAGAAGAAGAAGAAGAAGAAGAAGAAGAAGAAGAAGAAGAAGAAGAAGAAGAAGAAGAAGAAGAAGAAGAAGAAGAAGAAGAAGAAGAAGAAGAAGAAGAAGAAGAAGAAGAAGAAGAAGAAGAAGAAGAAGAAGAAGAAGAAGAAGAAGAAGAAGAAGAAGAAGAAGAAGAAGAAGAAGAAGAAGAAGAAGAAGAAGAAGAAGAAGAAGAAAAAGAAATATGCCTTTTACAGGCAGCTGAATGGGATCCTGACAGTGATTTCTTCTACTGAAATGGGTGTTTGTATTTATTATCTCTGGAAAAAGCATGGTTGCCCAGGTAACTGGAACATGGGAGCAGGGGTGAGGGGAGTGTAATTAATGATTTATAAGGCAATCCTCATGAAATTCTCACTCACCTTCTACTCCCTCTCCTCATACTGTTGGTACTTCAATCCCTGAACAATCCTGACCGCAAGTATCTCTCTTTCCTTCTCAAAGAGACAACACTCTTCACAGGTTCCCACAACAGCATATAGATCTCTTTTCTTCTGTATAATGGTCCAGATATCTCTTGAGGAATTGGGCAGGGATGTGGGGGGTCCTGAGAATCTACCCTGAGGATGGATCATGTTGTATAAAATGTAGTGTGTTGAATAATCCAGAGGTGGTGGAGAAAGCCAACTGTGGGCTATGCCTGGGGATAGGGGAAGGGACAAGAATTTCCAACCATCCTAGAGGAGGACAGTAGGAAGGGAAACTATATAGTCTATCTTGAACCAGTTTCTAACAGGTGATACTTTTTTTTTTTTACTCTGCAGGGTTTATTTTCATGGATGATTGGATGAACTGGCTTGTTTGGACTGTTATGATTATCTTCATGGTGATCTTAATAATAATACTTTTGAATATGGGTTTTGGTTTTTTGGCCATGTTTGTGATGCTGCAGTTTTGAGTTAATATCAGCAATATAGACAATATTATCTTTTTTCTGCCGG
Organism: Monodelphis domestica; assembly: GCF_027887165.1. Lineage (NCBI taxonomy): Eukaryota > Metazoa > Chordata > Mammalia > Didelphimorphia > Didelphidae > Monodelphis > Monodelphis domestica. Next base: position 100,142,411 of record NC_077229.1, on the reverse strand, counting down.
TACTAAGGATTCTTTTAGCCTATTATCCTATGATTCAGGTAACTGGGGCTTCTCCAATAGACTGGGTGGGATAATGAGAATGGCCATATGACCCTGGGAAAGTAATTGAATAATCCATGTCTTTACCCTGAGGTATAAAGATGCTCAATTTAGGAGGGAATGGGAGAAGGTTCACAAAGGCAAGGCTAACAGAGATAACTGAGGAAAGGGAGGGCTCAAGGAAGAAGGTGAGGAGGCTTAGGACTTGACCTGGAGGAACCTAGGGAAGAAAGTGTGGGCTTTGACACAAAGCAAGATCATGATACCTTTTTTCTCCATCCCAACTCCCTCTCTTCATCCTTTCAATTTCCCTCTACCCTCTTTATTTCTTCTTATTGCTCATTTTCTTCTTCCTTCTTTTCTGTTTATAGTTAAAGAGGCACCCAGGACTACCAAGGTATACCAGGACACCAGCAGGACAACTATAAGGACTGTACCCCTCACTCCTTTATTCTTTCCTGGGGTTAAATGGGATACTGCTGCTTCCCATTTTCTGTCCTTTGTCCTTTTTAGTACCAGCTCACAGTACCTTCACAACCTCACCATCCTTCCAAACTACAGTGCTTTATGATAGTCAGGCTCCTCTCCTGGAAAAATCTCCCAAAGTGAACAGAGGGCTACACTTTTATCCTCCCTACTTCAAGTAAACTATTAAGCTCCTTATTCATGCTATTGTCTTCAATCTACCTCAGCAATGGAGCCTGGAGTGGCTGTGCCCAAAAGCCCATCTTCAGGTAACATATACCTTATGTCCCCACCCCTTCCTCCCCCAATGACTTAGCCTCAGTTGCTAGGACTCTTTGTTGGGATTCTGTTTCCTCTCTGTTACTCCTTTCAGCCTTTCCAGAAAATATTCCTCAAGTGTCCTTGTTAGAACCAAGATGTCTGAACAGATCTCAAGATATATCCTAAGGAATATTAGGTCTCATGTTTTTCCACAGGGACACTCTGTTTTACTTTTCACCATGGATACAATAAGACCAGCATCAACATGAAGCACCAAATATACCCTGAAGCCTGTCCTGATGGAACCCTTGCTGCTTGTTCTATGAGGATCTCCTGGGTCACAGACTTTATTCTTTCTCACCTTAACTTAAGACTTGCAATGAAGAGACAGTGAGCCCAAAGAAACTGGGTCTTTCATTTAATACCCAAGACTACAGAATAAACAGAAGGTTCTTCAGGCTATTAACTTCCGTCTTGGATTCAATACTGTGTGTTGGCTCCAAGGCAGAAGAGTAGTAAGGGCTAGGCAATGGGGGTCAAGTGACTTGCCCAGGGTCACACAGCTGGGAAGTGTCTGAAGCTAGATTTGAACCTAGAACCTCCTGTCTCTAGGCCTGGCTCTCAATCTACTGAGCTACCCAGCTACCCAGCTGACCCCCCCAAAATGACTTTCTTGATTGTTGTTAGAGATCAAGATGGCTTTCTCTCACTCTGCTCAACAAGGAGTTAGACCTCAGGCTGGATCAGTGATATCCAAACAGCTCCTCCTGCTGGAAGCAGTTTCCCCCTTCTGGGATAAGTGCTCTCCAAACTGATAATTCTCTTTCTACCTTCAAAGATCTTCCTGTGAGGTTTCCCAGTTAAGTTTAGATAAACTCCTAGCTGATCTTCTCCAGAGAAAAGTTACCAACAACCTCTCCAGACAAACTCTCACCAGAGAGAGTGGCAGTTAATCCCACTCTCCTCTCTTTAGGATCACTCCCAATTCTCTACTCATCTTGTCCTGAACATTCCTTTCTCTCAGTTAAGGGTCCCCAGAACCCTTCAAGACCATCTCTCCAGCCAACCATCTTTCTATTCTTCAGAATCTCTATTTACTTACTACAAGGGTCACACACCTAGGAAGTATCTGAGAACAGATTTGAACCCAGGACATTCCATCTCTGAGTCTGGCTCTCAATCCACTGAGCCACCCAACTTCCCCCTGGAATTATCCTTCTGTACTCAACAGGTAGCAACAAAAGACAAAGGCTTTATGAGATAACACTACAAGTTAAAATGAGGGAGTGAAGAGTCAAGAGTCTGATATCTTGGTGACTTTGATCTAAAGGTGCCTTGGACACCTTGAAAATTTCGTACCAACATATGGGTGTGTGTGTGTGTGTGTGTGTGTGTGTGTGTGTGTGTGTATGTGTATTTGTTTGTGTGTGCATGCGCGAGCACCCCAATGCCACTTGGTTTATGATAGTTCTGCATTCTTCTGCCAAAGTCGAAAAAGGTCTAGAGTTGATTTGTTGATGAAAGTGATGTGCTCTGATTTGGACCTATTGACCTTGAAGTGCTGTAATAATATCCAGCTAGAAATATACAATGGACAATAAGCAATGGGAATCAGGGGCCCAGGAGATATATCAGGCCCTGCAATCATTCTCATTTTTATAGTGTTTACAAAGCACCTTTATAGCCATTCTGTTTATTAGGAAGTTATGCTACCGTTATGTCCAGTTATTTTAGGAGAGGTGAATAGACTTGTTCTTTTTAACCTGAATGGGCAAACTAGTAGTGGCAAAGTAGAAATTTGGGATTTGGTGGAGGAAATCTCTAATAGGACTACTCAAAATTTGAATTGGTCATCCAGTAGGTCATGGGTTATTCCTTACTAGAGGTCTTTAAGTAGAGACTCAATGATCACTTACTTGATAAACATATAGGAGTTCTTTTTCAGATATGGATTCAACTGCATTACTTCTCAGCTATGACCACTTTTTAGTTCTGAAAGTAATTCTATGAGGAAGCACAGTGACCTCCCAGGGACTCTGTTGAGTCAGACAAAGGAAGATGGTGAAGCATATTTTCCCCCAAATGATCCCTATCCCAAGCAACTAGCAGAAGCAGTTAGATGGCACAGTGGTAGACCTGGAATCAGAAAGAAGAGTTCAAATCCAGCCTCCAACTCTTAGTAGCTGGGTGACTGGGTGAGTCATTTAACCTCTGTTTGCATCAGTTTCAAAAAATGGAGAAAATAATAGCCCCTATCTCCCAGGATGGTTGTGAGAGAATTAAATGAGATATTTGTAAAGCACTTTACAAACCTTGAAATGTTAATATATATGCATATATATGTTAGCTATTATTATCATTGCCCTCTTAGGGCAGCTCTCCAGCCTCTGACCCCCACCTGACACCCAGCTCTCACTTGTGGCTCCTAGTAGCTGCTAGCATGTGGCAAAGGCTTCGACAGGCTGGCCAAACCTTGTGTGGGTAGCCATCGGGTCGTAGACCCCTGGGGAACCAGGGCTTTGCTCACCCAGCATGTGAAGACTGCTTCAGCTGAACAGGAGGAAGAAACCAACAAGAAGGTTCAACAGCTGAGATGGCGATGCAGCAAGGCACAGTGGAGTGCTTAAGGTGTGTTGGAGCACAAAGGACAACATGGCCATCCAATGCAGCTGAGGAAGTCTCCAGGCATAACGATTTTTCGTACCACTGGACCCAGGCTTCCAACGCCAAGAGTGGGACTATCTCTGTGCATCGACTTTTCCACTTAAATCTCTTTCAGGCACAAGTATCTTTGTGCACGCTCATCTATTCCAATCATTAGATGATAATGCACAAAGACAATCGTCATTCTTGGCTTCCAAGAGACTACTACTATTATCATTATCATTATCTTCATTATTCATTGACTCACATGGTCTCATTCCTGGCCCCAATTAGCATACATAGTCAGGTTCCCATTAGATTGAGTTTCTCCCCTAGTAAGCCTCAAACAGAGCCTCTAATAGAGAGAACTAAGTTGTGAGTTCCAAGTGAATTTGGCTTTTCAATATCACACTATGATCCATAAAAGGCCAGACCAGGGCAAGGCTTTCTTGTCTTTATTATAGGACAAGGGATGAAAAATAATATATCATGGAAGACATGGACCTAGAAATGAAGAGTTTGTGGTTCAAAGGAGATTGAATGCAACTAGGTTAATTATGAGTCCTTGGAGTCATTCTGGATTTATCTTGAGGTAATCCAGAGGTCATTCTGGGGTCCCCAAAGGTATCCAGGATCCAAATAGTGACTTCTTAGATGATCTTCCTCAAGGTTCTTTCTGGAGAACAAAAGTCAGAAGTTAGGAGATCAGATGTCAAACCCATTTCCCTATCCCTTAATCTGTCCCTCATGATCAAGTCTCAAGTAGAAGAGGGGGATAGAAAAGAAACAAAGGTGGGAGCAGGGAGCCTGAAACAAAGTTAAGGGAAGCTGGGAGGGTATTAGAGAGGAGAGAGAAGAGATCAGAGCAGAGAAGAGGTTGAAAGGCAAATGGGGCACAGTGAATGAGGAGGAAGTCATATAGCCTGAGGGAATTCTTATAGGACAGAGAGGATTCTGTGAGAAATTAACAAAGTTACAGCAAAAGGATGAGGATGGGTCTGAGGGACAGAGAACAGATAGGAAAGAATGGAGACTGAGGGAAAGAGTGTGGCTGAGCTATGGCTAGAAGTATAAAGGAATATCTGAGGGAACAGAAATGAGGCCCAGATTGATGGTCTGAAAGAAGCCAGAATGAATGGAAATATGGGGCAAAGCTAGACATTTACCTTAGAAGATCAAGGTCATGGTGGTAAATATGACATTGATGGCCACAGTCTTCATGAATAGCAATCTCAGGCCCAGCATACTGAGGAGTAGATTGTTTTCCTGCTCGGGTCCTTTTGTAGAGAGCAATAGTCAGAGTAATGGCTTAGCATCAAGGGGAAACAGGCTGGATTCTAGGCACCTACCCTAAGCAGTGGGAACATTAATCCTAGCAAACATTTATGAAGTGCTTTAAGGTTTACAAAACAATCTACACAAAGATGTTATGAGATCTTTACCAAAATACAATGAGGTAGGAATTATAGTTATTACCAACATTTTACATATATTTTTAAAATATGGAATGCTTTGTAAATTCAAGTGTCATCCTTATGCAGGGACCATGTTAATCTTCTCTGTGTTGTTCCAATTTTAATATTTGTGCTATTGAAGTAAGGATCCACCATTTTATTAATAAGAAAACTGATGCAGAGTTTGAGTGACTTGCCCAAGGTGACACAGCTAATAGGTACCATATACAATATTCAAATTTAAAGCTTCTAACTCCAACTAGGTGTTTCCTAGGAATTCCAAACAGAATATGACCAAAATGGAACTCATCATCTTTCCCCCTAAAGTGCCTTTCCTCTACTCTCTCCTATTTATATTAAGGAATCACAATCCTTCTGGTAATCCAAATTCACAACCTTGACACCATCTTCATTTCTTTCCTATTCCTCACCCCACATATTCAATCTGTTGTCAAGTCTTTTCAGTTCTGCATTTCTTATATACTTCCTCTTCCGTTCATTCATAGTCACCAACCTAGTTCACAGTTCCATGATTTATTTTACATAAACTATACCAGCAACCTCCTTGTTGATCTTCCTGCTTCAATTCTCTTCCCTCTCAAATTTATCAGCTATATAATTGTCAAAATAATCTTTCTAATCTTCCTTAAGTCTGACCATGTCATTTCCCCAGCTCAAGAATCTTCAGCAGCTCCCTACTGACTCTAGGATAAACTGTAATCTTTCACAATTTGATTCTAATCTAATCTGTTCTATGCTTAATGCACATTACTTCCCTCTCATTGGAACATTCTATGTTCCAACCAATCTGGCCTATTACCATTCCCCAAACTCAAATTCTATCTCCTAATATGCTTGCCCTCACCCCAGTTTAGAACACATTCCCTCCTCACCTCTATTCTTAGAACCCACGCCTTTTGCAGTAATTCAAGCAAGAAGTCTTGCCTCATCCTTTATTTATAGGTGCTCTTTCCCACCTCAAACAATCATATACACTTATCTGTTTGTATGTTGTATCCTGTCCCTCCCCAAGTAAAATGTAAGTTCCTTAAGGGCAAAGACAGACTCTATTTTTCTTTTTTTTTACACTAGATCCCTTACATCTTTCACAAAGTATGTGGGTAATAAGTATATTTGAGATTATATTGGATTTGATATGAAATTTGAAAGAGGTGGAAGAATCAAAAATAAATGATTGAAATATGGAATGACAAGTGAATGTATGGAACAGTGACAAAAATAGTGATGTCAATAGAAGGAATAAGTTTAAAGGAAATAACAATAAGCTCCATTTAGAATAGGATACTAAGATGTCTACTACAACTTTGGAGGACAAGAGAAGAAGGAAGAGATAGAAGGATATTTGGAGCAATCATTGTGAAGAATAATTATGAAAGAGATGAAAAGCTCAGTTTATGTGATATTACATTTTCTGAGCCCTGGATAACATTGTACACTTTGAACTTTGAATTTTGAAATACCCAAGCTATGAACTATCATAGTCTATACCTGGGATTATTGCCTCTCTGAGCCACTATCAAAGTAGGACACATGGAAATTAGCAAGATTATAGATTCAGAGAAGTTCATTGAGTGGTCAATTACTCAAATTAGTTAGAATTTTAAAATTCCTCAGAAGGAATTCCCTCCACAATATAACCCTAAAAAAATCATCCAAGATTTGCTGAAAGAGCCTCAATAAAGTGGCCCCATGGTCTCCTAAAAATCCCATTCCATTTTTGAACAGTCCTAATAATCATGAACTTATTCCTTACATGATCAAAGCTAATTTTCTTTTGATAATTTTCAGGATGTCACTTTCCTCTTTCAATCATTGTTGCATTCTTCTTTCCTACGAGGCTCTCAGGTTCAATCTTATTATCCCTGCATTTTCACCCTGGATGTTTAACTCACTTGTGATATCCTGCTCAGGGCAAGACAGTTTCATCTCAGAGGCAATCCTAGGGTCTGGTCCAGTATGATCTGAAACTAGAAATGCATCCTCAAACACAACTCTGATCGTCAGTGAGCCCAGGACTGGCATCCCCAGGGCACAACTCTCTCTCAATGTTAGGAATCACCTTTCCAGACCATGTCCTGATCCTAACAGTCTCACATCAACCAGAACATACTCCCTAGACCAGGATTCTTATCTACAGTAAATGACTCTCTTTCCTAGGATACTCCTGTCCATCACAGGGTACACATTCGAATTCTAGGATTTTTTCCCTATATTAAAATTTTACTTAACATTCTGTCATGCCCTTCCCCTGATATTATAACTGAAGCATCCTTCTTCCTCTCTCCCTCTCCCCACAATCTCTGTCAACCAGGGGCTGCTCATACCTGCCTGGTGGAAAATATGTATCTCTTTCCCAAGATGCTTCACTGAGCAGATTATTGCATCATTCTCACCAACCCTGCCAATGTGGATAGCACTGTAGGTGCCACTGGCCGTTGGAGCCAGAGAGAGGTTCTGAGCAGAGATCAGGGTCCCAGAGGAGGTCAGGGATACATGGAGTTCCTTGGGGTAGAAGTTCCTGATCAGGCAGGCGACAGCATCCTGATCTCTCACCAAGAACACACTGGGTGACAGGGGGGCTCGAGGTCCTGCAATCAAATAATGGCTTTCTGTCACCTATCTAGACCTAGTTCCAGATGTGTGAAATGCATACAAGTGACCAAATAACTGTGAAAAACAAGCTTTACCACCAATTTTTCTGCTCCCCTCTTAACCTCTGTCTAGCCCTATATGTGGGGAGCAAATTCATGTGACCAAGTAACTGTAAACTCAGCCCCATTTCCTGCCCCAAACCCCAGCCTCATCCTGGTTTCCATGTCTTCAGCTCACATGCCCATATTGTCCTCTACCCACAGTTTCCTTTCCCTTTCCTAACTCCCCCAACTTCTGATTATTACTGGTGTTGACAATTCTCATGATTTCATTACTGTATATCTCAAGTCCATGGATCTTATTATGATGTGACCCCATTAATGGCCTATTAATCCATCCCCAGGAATATTAGCTATACATGGTCACAGAGCACAATGTGGTAGAAGAGGGGGCTGAGAGGTAAAGAACTTTAGGTTCCCAACATTGACTCACTATGTGACCTGAAGCTTTAGGATTTCCTTAGAACTAGGATAGTAGAGGCACTTACTAGGCTCCACAATCACACGTGTTCCAAGACCAAAGACCAACTTGTCTGTGTCGTCTCCATTGCCCATCCTCCTTGCACAGTGGTATTGGCCAGAATCCCTGAGGCCCAGGTCCTCAATCTGTAGGAAAATTTGGTTCTTGCTGTCCTCTCTGGAGGAAGTGATCCTGCCATCAGTGGCATCTGTAGAACCACTGTTCAGCCCAGTCAACCACATCGGGGCATGGCCAGGGGCCCAAAGGTACCAGTCAAGTTTACTTGTCTTGAACTCGAAGCCAGCAGTTTGGCATTTGAGACTCAGGGTCTTTCCAGCTTGGTATGTGCCTCCTCCTGACTCTATATGCAGCGTCTTTTCCACTAAATGAAGCAGAGATGGGAGTAAATTGAGCAGGAGTGGACAATTCATTACTCTTCCTGGGAGAGAAAGCTTTTTTTCTCTTAAACTCCCTCAAACCCCAATACTAAACCATTTCCAGATACCTATTCCAGACCAAGTTGGGGAAGGATATGGAAAACAAAGCACCTGGGGCAACAGAAAAAGCCAAGGTATTGGCAGGATCTAGAGAATCCCAAGGGTCAGTGTGGGTCCTGTTTATAGGAATGGACCCTAGGTCTAGAGGTTTCCTAGATTATCAAAGGCTCTGAGGATCAGAAGATTCCCAAGACTGGAGATATAGGGGGTCATGAATATGGAGGGATTGACAGAATTGGGGGTTTGGAGTGGGCTGGAGAGAGAACCTATCTAGAAACTGTTAGCCACAAAAAAAAAAAATCACCACTATTCAAGAACCACCAGCCGAAACCAAAGATCCCCATAACCCTGACCCCTGTAGCCTTCTTGGAATTCAATGGAGTGGGATTTCCACCCCAAGCAGCTTCCCCTATCCCTGCACACAGTCTCTAAAAACATGAAAACTTACATGGTAACACAGTCAGTTCTGTTCCAGGACCAAAATAATCCCAATAATATGCTCACTGTGATACAGGAAGATGCCTAAAACCTTCATCTCCAGAGAGAGACCTTGGGAAGGGTGGAGAAACATGAGGGTGACAGGAAGTGAGGTGAGAGTTCCTGGAGTTATGCCCATAAGAACTTATCAAGGTCATGATGCCCAGAGATAAGTCTTCAGGTAAGTGTGAGGGACCTCAGGATATACATCCAAAGTCAGCTTCACAGCAAGGTTGCCAGCAGACTAGATATTCGGGAGGGGCTTCACTTTCACAGAGCCTCAGATCAGACCTCCATGTCACTTCTGGGATGGCTGTATTAAATGATCTGTTTTCCTTGCCCTACCAGCTCCATTGTGTGAAACTGATCAATCTACCCCTAGGCTAAGCCAGGTAACACAGGAGAAGCTTTGGAAGGGAAAGCACCCTGGCATCTATTGTAGGATGTGATCAAAGACTGAGCAATAGTTAAGAAGGTCTGAAGAACCTCAAAAATCAACTCTGATTGCCCAGAGATGACTAGAACATATGTATTCTCTGGACCTGGTCTTGGTGGGCATAATAGATGATTATTGGTAAAGCATAATGGTATTATGCTTTACCAATATGCTTTATGCTTGGTAAAGCATAATAGATTCTGCTCAGCCCCTTCTTTTAACTGTGTATGAGTCATTCTAATTCAAGTCTGTTTCCACACATTGTTGGATTATAGTTTCTAATCCACTTCCATTATGGGGGTGAATTCATCCCATTCATATTCACAATAATTGTTATTAACTACATATTTCCCTCCATCCTGTTTTTTTCTGTTTTTCTTTCTTTCTTTTTTCCCTGTTCCTCCTCAAAATTCCATTTTGCTTCAGACCACTGCCTCCTTTAATCTACGCTTCCTTTTATCATTTCTCCCTTGCCCCTTTCTCTTTGTCCCCTTCTGCTCTGACTTCCCTATTGAGTAAGATAGATTTCTATATCCACCTGAGTATGTGTGTGTGTGTGTATATATTATATATATATATATCATATATATAATATATCTATGGGGTGTATGGGGTGTTCAGGGAGGGGTAGTATCTCTGGTATGGAGGGCTTGTCATGCCCTCCTACGGCAGCTCTCCAGCCACTGACCCTCACCTGACACCCAGCTCTCACTTGTGGCTCCCAGTAGCTGCTAGCATGTGGCAGCGGCCACACCCCGGGCAACGGCTTCAACAGGCCGGCTAAACCTTGTGAGGGTAGCCATCGGGTCATCAATCCCTGGTGAACCAGGGCTTTGCTCACCCAGCATGTGAAGACTGCTTCGGCGGAACAGGCGGAAGAAACCAATAAGAAGGTTCAATGGCTGAGAGGGTGACTGTGCATCGACTTTTCCACTTAAATCTCCTTCACGCACAAGTGTCATTATGCACACTCATCTATACACCACAGATGAAAACGCACAAAGACCATTGTAATTCTCCGTTACTGAGAGACTACTAATATTGTGACAAGGAAATCACTTTAAAAGACCGATATATATATATATATATATATTAATTTAATGTCGCCAAGGAATTCAGCTATGTAATTCCTAAATGAAAACTCAAGTCAGCAGTCAACCTTTTATGGAGTTTTTAATTACAAACAGGAGGAAGAAAGGTATTAGAGAGAGAGAGAGAGAGAGAGAGAGAGAGAGAGAGAGAGAGAGAGAGAGAGAGAGAGAGAGAAAGGGGAGAGAAGGGAATAGGGCTTAAATACCCCCTCTGTTTAGGCTGGGCCAAAAAGCCCAAGCCCTTAGATAGCTGAGGCAAAGAAAAGAGATCAGTCCCTATCACTCAGGTGACCAAAATGGAGAAACAGTCTCAGGGGCCTCCACCTCCAGCCTCCTTCAGAGCAAGCCTTCTCAGAGCACAACCTCTCAGAGCAAAACCTCTCCAAAAACTCCCCTCATCCTCAGACCCCGCTATCTTTAAGGAAACCATCTAAGTTCCCTCCCCTCAGTTCTCACATCTACCAATCACTGTCCATGTCTTCCCTGTGCCAATGGTGGCTCTAGCTTAACCCAGGACCTCCCAGAGGTCTGTGCCTTTGCACATGTCTGTTGAAGGTCATATTCTCAAATAATTAAATCTTGATCCTTGCGGCAGCCCTTCCCAAATCCTTTTACTCTGAGTAGGGTGGAGATTGTAGTTTCGAGACCTGGTTCTGTCATTCCAAGTATCTCTATTGTATCAATTCTAAAATCAATCATGACTCAAAGAACTTCCTGTTCTACGCTAAAGCATAGGTCAAAGCCCTTTCCATTGTTTAGCAAAAGGTTTCTGTCCTAAAGTAGCCTTAGGTAGAGAGGAGAAGGATCCTCCCATGCCAAGGGGGTTCACATTCCAATAGAGTTATTAGTATCAGTAGGAAATTTTTTTCCAAGTATGAAATTTCCCAATGGTGAAATTTCCAACATTTATAAGTCTAAGAAATTTTAAGGTTTACAATATATATATATATATATATATATATATATATATATATATATATATATAGTGAAGGGGTTAAATTTTTGGTAGGAATTTGACACAATTATGGAGAACAGTTTGGTAAGACACAAAACACTTAGTTTATTCTGAGGAGAGGTTCAAATAGGGAATAGGAAGGAGGAAAGTAAGATTATTTCTCTAATATCTTATAACTATACCTAAAATCAAAATCCTAACTAAAATTTCTAAGAACCCTAATCTAACTGCCTTATTGGGCAGTTTCTTCTGCCTGGGCCAGGCCTGGCCTAAATACCTATACTGTCTAAGAATTTATTCACTCTCTAACTACATTAACTAACCAATAAGCCTTTATCACCCACAACCTCCTTAAAATCTGGTTTCTATATCCTAACTCACAAAAGTAAAAGCTTCTAGTCTGATTGAGACAAAGACAGACCACCTGCTTTCTTGGGAATCCAGAGAAAAGGACCCCCTCTCAATAGTCTTTTTCTTATATACTCTCCTCATCAACTAGGTAACAGAATTTTTAGATCTCTTACACAGAAACCTATCAGTTAAATTATTCTGAGAAATCTTTCTGCTCCCTTACCTCCTAAAGAGACAGAGGGAGAGATTAAGAAAACTCTTTTAACTATATATATATATATTCTCTTTGATCCAATTTCAATAAGTAATATTCAAATGTTGTCTGTCACCTTTTGCTATTTTTCCCTCCACTGCAAAAACTTTTCCTTGCATTCCTCTTACTCTCCCTTCCCTTCCCCCTAGTGCATCTCTCTTTTTGACCTTTTACATTTTTTTACATCATCCCAACATAATTAACTCATTTCCATGCCCTCTGACTATGTAGACTGCTTCTAACTGCCCTAATAATGATAAAGGTCTTAACAAAACATGTATTGTCTTCCCATACAAGTATATAAACAGTTTAGTCTTAATAAGTCGCTTATGATTTCTCTTTTATATTTATCTTTTTATGCTTTCCTTGAATCTTGTTTGAATGTCAAATTTTCTATTTAACTCTGATCTTTTCATCAGGAATGCTTGAAAGTCCTCTATTTCACTAACTATCCATTTTCCTCTCAAGGATTATACTCAGTTTTTCTGTGTAGATTATTCTTGCATATAATCCTAGCTCATTTGTCTTGTAGAATATCATATTCCAAGTTCTCACTCCTTTAACATGAAAGCTGATGGATCTTATGTGATTCTGGTTGTGGCTCCATGATAGCCAAACAACTTCTTTTTGTCTGCTCTTATTATGTTCTCCTTGACTTGCAAGCTCTGGAATTTGGCTATAATATTCCTGGGGTTTTTCACTTTCATATTTTGTTTAGGAGATGATGGGTAGATTCCTTCCATTTCTATTTTAATGTCTTGATCTAAGATATCAGAGCGCTTTTCCTTATAATTCCTTGAAAGGTGATGTGTAGAGACTTCCGGGTAAACATGGCGGCAAACTAGATGTGAATCGCTTACTCTCCCCAGAACCCAATGAAATAGATTACCTCAAAAGAACATAAAAATCATCTTTGGAAGAACGGAGGAACTCTACAGTAGGGCTCAGCACTGAAGGTACATGGGGTTTGAACATTTCCACACTATAATAAGGAGAAAAAACTCGCACCCAAACGTGATCTGAACTACCCTCCCCCACCTCACCTATGGAACCAGAGTAGGGACCAGCACACCCACCAGCAGCACTCTTTGCAGATGATATGATGGTCCACTTAAAGAATCCTAGAGAATCAACCAAAAAGCTAATGGAAATTATCAACAACTTTAGCAAAGTAGCAGGATACAAAATAAACCCACATAAGTCATTAGCATTTCTATATATCTCCAACACATCTCAGCAGCAAGAATTAGAAAGAGAAATTCCATTCAAAATCACCTTACACAATATAAAATATGTAGGAATCTATCTGCTGAGACAAACACAGGAACTATATGAACACAACTACAAAACACTCGCCACACAACTTAAACTAGACTTGAGCAATTGGGAAAACATTAACTGCTCATGGATAGGACGAGCCAATATAATAAAAATGACCATCCTACCCAAACTTATTTTTCTATTTAGTGCTATACCAATTGAACTTCCAAAAAACTTTTTTACTGAATTAGAAAAAACATAACAAAGTTCATTTGGAAGAACAAAGGATCAAGGATATCCAGGGAAATCATGAAAAAAAAAATACAAAGGAAGGTGGTCTTGCAGTCCCAGATCACAAACTATATTATAAAGCAGTGGTCATCAAAGCAATTTGGTACTGGCTAAGAGACAGAAAGGAGGATCAGTGGAATAGACTTGGGGTAAGTGACCTCAGCAAGACAGTCTATGACAAACCCAAAGACACCAGCTTTTGGGACAAAAACCCAGTATTTGATAAAAAATTCTGGGAAAATTGGAAGATAGTGTGGGAGAGACTAAGTTTGGACCAACAGCTCAGACCCTACACCAAGATAAACACAGAATGGGTGAATGACTTGAACATAAAGAAGGAAACTATAAGTAAATTAGGTGAACACAGAATTGTATACATATCAGACCTTTGGGATGGGAAAGATTTTAAAACCAAGCAAGACTTAGAAAGAGTCACAAAATGTAAAATAAATAATTTTGACTACATCAAATTAAAAAGGTTTTGTACAAAAAAAAAACCCTATGTAACTAAAATCAGAAGGGAAGCAACAAATTGGGAAACAATTTTCATAACAAAAATGTCTGACAGAGGTCTAATTACTCAAATTCACGAAGAGCTAAATCAATTGTACAAAAAGTCAAACCCTTCTCCAATTGGTAAATGGGCTAGGGACATGAATAGGCAGTTTTCAGTTAAAGAAATCAAAACTATTAACAAGCACATGAAAAAGTGCTCTAAATCTCTTATAATCAGAGAGATGCAAATCAAAACAACTCTGAGGTATCACCTCACACCTAGCAGATTGGCTAACATGACAGCAAAGGAAAGCAATGAATTCTGGAGGGGATGTGGCAAAGTCAGGACATTAATGCATTGCTGGTGGAGTTGTGAATTGATCCAACCATTCTGGAGGGCAATTTGGAACTATGCCCAAAGGGCGATAAAAGACTGTCTGCCCTTTGATCCAGCCATAGCACTGCTGGGTTTGTACCCCAAAGAGATAATAAGGAAAAAGACACATACAAGAATATTCATAGCTGAGCTCTTTGTGGTGGCAAAAAAATGGAAAATGAGGGGATGCCCTTCAATTGGGGAATGGCTGAACAAATTGTGGTATATGTTGGTGATGGAATACTATTGTGCTAAAAGGAATAATAAAGTGGAGGAATGCCATGGAGACTGGAACAACCTCCAGGAAGTGATGCAGAGTGAAAGGAGCAGAACCAGGAAAGCATTGTACACAGAGACTGATACACTGTGGTATAATCGAACATAATGGACTTCTCCATTAGTGGCAATGCAATGTCCCTGAACAATCTGCAGGGATCTAGGAGAAAAAAGAAAACACTACCCTCAAGCAGAGGATAAATGGTGGGAGTAAAAACACCAAGGAAAGGCAACTGCTTGACTACAGGGGTTGAGGGGATAGGATTGAGGAGAGACTCTAAATGAAAACCCTAATGCAAATACCAACAAATGGAAATGGGTTTGGATCAAGGACACATGTGCTACCCAGATGAATCACAAGTCAGCTATGGGAGTGATGGCAGGGGGTGGGGTGGGGAGGAAAAGAAAATTATCTTTGTTTCCAATTAATAATGTTTGAAAATGACCAAATAAAATAATGTTTAAAAGAAAAAAAAATCTTCCTTTTGGAATGTGATGTTGGAGGAAATGTGGCAAAAATGGGACATGGATGCATTGCTGATGGAGTTGTGAATTGATCCAACCCATTCTGGAGGGCAATTTTGAACATGCATACTCTTTGATCTAGTAATAGCACTTCAAGGTCTGTATCCAGAGATTTTTTTTAAAGAGGGAGGGGAAGTATCTACTTGTACAAAAATATTTAGAGCAGCCCTTTTTGTGGTGACAAAGAATCAGAAATTGAAGGGATATCCATCAGTTAAAGAATGGCTGAACAAATTGTGGTGTATGATGGTGATGGAATACTATTGTGCTCTAAGAACTGATGAACAGGATGATTTCAGAAGGAGCTGGAAAGACCCATGTGAACTGATGCAGAGTGCAATAAGCAGAACCAGGAGAACATTGCACACAGTAACAGCAGTATTGTAGAATGAATGCACACAATTCCTACTCCTGCCTTTTTCTACCTCTCAGTTTGTGTCCAAATATAATTGTTTTTCTTCTAGGCTTTGATTATAACTATTTTATGCTACTATTGTAAAGATTGGATTTGACTCTACTCTGATTGTAACAAGGAAGGTATTTAGCTCTTCCTTGATTGTGAAGATTAAGTTGTAATCCCTTGTCTTTTTGTTGATTTAATTCCCAACAATGTAAGCACAGTACTTAAATTTGAATAGGAAGATCTGCCCATGTAAGATATAATCACCAAAGGTATAAATATCACACTTAATCATGAAGTGGGAGGTCTGCAACCCACATGTGTGAGAGTGGGAAATGAATTAGCATCAACTAACAGCCTTCTCGGCAGTCCTAGAGCTGAGCATCAGTTGTTATTGGTAGACATGAAATTAGGGAAATGGCGCAAGAAAAAAGGTCTTTAAAGGAAAGAGACAAGGATCTGAATGTGGTTGGTTGGTGGTTGTTGTGATTGGTTTTTCTGGGAGTTTGAAAGAGACACACTTGGAGTGGATCCTCCTATAAAAAGCAGTCTACTGGAGTTGAGGCTGATAAAGAATCTGCTGATTGAACTAACACGTGGTGAATATAAAGGCTTACTTCCTTTCTTTGGCCTTTCTGGAGATGTCAGCCTCTGGAAAAGGCCCATCATCTTGAGACTCCTTTCCCCTGGCTGGGGCCTTAGAATTGCTGCTTGGCTCAGAGGAAGTCAGAGCTCTCACTCGCTCTCCCCTTTTCTTCTCTTTCTCTCTCCCTGAAATATCTTCCCTTTATTGTAAAATAAGCTACCATAAATTCCATTTGACTTTAGTAATTCATTTTTGGGGTTTAGAAACTAAATCCCTGGCGACCAATTAAATATTCAGTCCAACCATAAAACTAACACTATCCTCTTTTGAGTTTGGGCCTTGATTTTCCCTGAAACCATATTAGATTTTTATGGTCAGGGTTTTTTGTTGTTGTCTGCTAATTTCTGCAGTCTATTTCTTGACTTTGTACTTTATATAATTAAAGTTGAGCTCTCCTCACCTATAGATAGGGAAGCATTGTCCCATGCTTCAGGTTTTTTTTCTGCACTTCTCTTTTCAGAGATAGATACGGGTGTCTGCAAAATTTTGGTACTTTCAAGATAATGGGAGAAGTGTGGGCACAGCTCTTCTGGTCTGTTTAATGTTCTTTTTCATCATCATGCAAAATACACTTCCATATTGGTCATTGTTGTAAGAGTACCCTCATACATAACTAAAATCCCAAAATAAAACCATAAATACACTGATGTGAAAGATGATTCTACTGTTTTGTGGTCTTTACCTAGCAGTACCTCCTGTCCCTTGCAGCCACAAACACTTCTGCTTCTCTCTGCCCTAGAATATACCAGAACCACTGCTTACTTGTGACCAACCACATGTGCTCCTTTCTACCCTAGAACTGTGACCTAGAATTACACATGGACAAGGAAGTTGCCAAAAGGCATCTGATACCATACCAAGTGCTAGATTAGTACTCTCTATACTCTCTTTCTGACCAGCTGTCTAATACCCTTATCATCTCTGAGCTACTGGTTTGGCCACATATGTGCTCCAGACTGGTCCCTACTCATGTCACAGACTTGTCATTCTAACCATCAGTTTTGTCTTGGACTGGGAAAATGCCTCACCGCAAACTTTTGTTGGCTATACCACTCAAATATTTTATTTGATGTGAAAGGTTATTTTAAGCAGCTCTTTTTGTGGGGGCAAAAAATTGAAAAGCAAGGGGATACCCATCAATAGGGGAATGACTTAATAACTTATAGTATATGGTTGTAATAGAAAACTATTGTGGTGTAAGAAATTATATGCAAGAAGAGCTCAGAAAAACCTAAAAAGACACTCACTGAAGCAGAGTGAAATAAGCAAAACCAGAAGAAATTGTACAAAATGGCAGGAATACTGCACAGTGAACAACTGCAAATAACATTTTCAGCAATACAATGATCCAAAACAATCCCAAAGGAATCATCATTAAAAATGTCATCTAGTTCTAGAGAAAGAACCAATAGAATCTCAATCCAGACCAAAGCTAACTTTTTTCACTTTTTTTCTTGATTTTTTTGTTTGAGTTTCCTTCCACAAAATGATTAATATGAAAAATGTTTTACATGAGTGTACATATAAAATCTACGTGATATAATTTACCATCTCAGCAAGATAGAAGTGAAGAAAAGGAGGGAGGAAGAGAATTCAAGACCCAATTCTGTTTAAAATGTTGGAAACTGTTTTTACATGTAATTGGGAGGGAATTAAATTAAATTTGAAGAACTAAATATTGTAAGAATGGTATATTCTCACTATATTTTTATGTTATTATAATGAAGTTTTATTGGTAGCTTATAGAAAAGGAAACTAAGAATTGAGAGATAGGAACTTAGATGAGCTGGCTCCTACTATCTATCCTTCACCTCCCCTGAATGAGGCTGTCAAGGGGTGCTGCACAGGTAATAGGGGATACCCTGATGTGAGATGGTGATGGGGAGTCAAAGGAAGGTCTCCCCTATCAGGTATACCAGGGGATAACCCCAGATTTTCAGGCACTAAGAGGACCCAATGACAAACTTCTCCAATGTCCTTTACTCAGAGGGGGAAGGGTCTTGGTCAGCACTCTGTTGTGGCAGGTCTGGTCACAATAGGTACTCTTTCCTTTTTCTCCCTGTAATAAATCTCAAGCAAATATTTAACTGCTTGTTAATAATTTATGATTAATGGCAATGAAGAGAATTGGGGAGCTGGAAAGAGGAAGTTGGGTTCCATAATCTATACCTTCCTACTTTGTCCTTGGCTCAGACCACTTGAGTGATCACATCTCTAAATCTTATTTATAATACTATTGGGTTAAGGATAGATAAAGATAAAGATAAAGTATGTGCAAAGGGTTAGCGGGGAAGAGCTGGGCTCTCTTGCCAAGAATCCTCAGACTCCCAATATCAGAGGAGTTTAGACACTCCATTGAGATGTTATAATTTGTAGAAGTAACTTGATGGAAGTAATTTCTGGACAGACACAGATGAAATCCTCTTTCTGGCTCTTGACAAAGATCCCTGGCAAGGAAAACCACCCTGCCAGTGTGAATTTCAACAACAGTGTGAATATTCCACCCTAATCAGACCATTCTTTTTTTGGGGGGGAGGTGGGCTGGAAGAGTATTTTGGGAGAGGATTCTCTAGTCCCTTCAGAATGTATTATTTTCTGTGATGGAGCCTCAATTGTTGATGATATTTTAATAACATTGGAATTATTTCCTTTTATGATCAGCTCAAGATTATATTCCTGCATTAGTGCTACCAAATTCCTGAATCTTTCAACAAACAAATATTTATTGCATTCCTGCTCTGACACTGATGTAGGTTGTTTTTGTTTTGTTTTGTTTTTGCTGCCATTACCAACTCCAAACGCCACTATTAATTTTTACCTACTTGCTTTAACCAGTATTATCCAATCAAAGCCTTTTGGGGGGGATAGATCTTGCCTATTTTTTTATCCTTTTGTAGGTTCAGATAGCAACCTATCACTGCCTCATCTTGTGCAACTCATGTCTGTAATTTTCTGTAAAAAGGATCCATGAAATAAGCTTAGAGTCTTCCTCTAGATTTCTGAATAGGTCATAGAAACCAATGGAGCACTGAGCTTTTTCGTGTTATCCATGATTTGCTACATGATCAATCCATTTTCTTTTTCCAGTCATAGATCTCTCTCAGAAGAAAGTAAAACAGCTTATTTTTCTCACTACCTTTTAAATATATGCCATTTTTCTCTATCCTAAAAAAAGAGTTTCTCTAAAATATCTTCCTTTTTCTCAGCTCCAAATTCCATCTCCAAATATACTTTCCAAATTTCCAGAAATAGACAAAATGTTCCTCTATTACTGTTGTTTCTGTCAATTGCTCTCCATGTGACTTGACCCTCTCCATTCAATAGAAACAGTTTTTACTAATGGCATGACTGAGCCTAGAACAATATTAGGAACACAGCCAGGAACTCACTGCATGCTTCCTGGCTTATTTTAACCTTCTTTTGTCAGAATGTTCATCCCATACTTCTTACATATACCACCTTAATTTCCTTTCCTTTCTTCAACATTCAATCAATCTGTCAACAAGTATTTATTGAGCAAATACTCTGTAGTTCAATTCAATTAAACAAACATTTATTGCATTCCTGCTCTGACACTGAGCTAGGACCTGTAGAAGATATGAGGCTAATAGTACTAATAGCTGACATTTAAAAGGTACTTAGAGTACTTTTTTTTTTTTAGTAAATCCTTTCCTTTTGTCTTAGAATACGACTAAGTAATAATTCCAAGAAAGAAGAGCAGAAAGGTTGAGACAATGGGAGTTAAATAACTTGCCTAGGGTCACACAGTAAGGAAGAGTCTGAGGGCAGATTTGAACCCAGGACATCCTACATCTTGGCCTGGATCTCTATCCATTGAGCTACTTAGTTTCCCCTAAAGAACTTTCAATTTCATTCAATTTGATCCTCATAATTTTGAGGTATATAGTATAAATATTTGTATTCTTATTTTACAGATGAGTATCCAATTCATTTTTTTCCTTTTAAAGATTATTTTATTTGGTCATTTGAAAATATTATTCATGGACTTCTGGTCAAGATGGCAGCTTAGAGAAAGCGAAAGTTCAGATCTCCTGAAACCCTTCCTTACCGATCTCAAACTGAATGCTCCTAGGACACCGAAATTCAAAAAGATCAACAGCGTAGACCCAGGGAGTCCTCCTCCTGGACGTGGACCTGGATCAAAAGGTATGGCCCACCTCATGTGTGTTTCTTGAAGACAACATATGGTAAGGTTTTGGATTCTAATCTACTCTGCTATTCATCTACATTTTATGGGTGAGTTCCTCCCATTCACATTCAATATTAGGATTGTCATTTGTGAATTCCCCAGAATTTTGACATCCTCCCCTAATTCTGACCTTTCTTCTTTTGCTATAACCTTTTAAACCAGTGGTTTACTTTAAATCAGTCCCCCTAGTCCCCTCCCTTGTTATGCTTCCTTTTCTGGCCACTCCCTTTTTGTTCCCATCCCCTCCCCCCTCTCCTTCCCTTCCTTTTTGTACTCCCTCTCCTCCACCCCCCATTAGTTTGCCCTTCTCCCTTACCCTGTTGGATAAGATAGAATTCAAGATCCCAATGGATCTAGATGCTCTTCCCTCTCAGAGTTGATTTCACTGAGAGTAATTTTTAAGTAATACCAATTAGCACTCTTTTCCTTTCATTCTTATAAGAGAATTCTTCCCCTCCCCTTCCCATGTGTATCTTTGTGTGCCAAGGATTATTCTATTTAATTTGTTTCTATTTCTTCAAGTATATTTTAGTACCATCATTGAGCCCCCCTCCCCTTTACTTTCTTTTTGTTTTTTTCCCTCCAAATCATGTTAATGCCCTGATATTTCCCTATGAGTGATTTTTCTGATTACTGTATTAATGCATACAATTTTTGAAAGTTACAGATATCATTTCCCCCATATGTTAATATATACGATTTGATCTAATTGTAGGCCTTATAGAAGAGAGTTTTAATAAAAGAAAAAAAAACACTTTTCTCCTTTTCCCTTTCTTTCATATTTACCTTTTCATGTTTCTCTTGCTCTTTGTGTTTGGATATCAAGCTTTCCACTGAGTTCTGGTCTTTTGTTTGCAAATACTTGGAAATCTATTTTGTTGAATGCCCATACTTTCCCCTGGAAGTATATAGTCAGTTTTTATCGGTAGCTGATTCTTGGTTGAAGACCCAGTTCTTTTGCCTTTCTGAATATCATGTTCCAGGCTTTGCGGTCTCTTAGCGTGTTCACTGCTAGGTCTTGTGTAATACTTATTGGCACTCCTCTGTATCTGAACTTTCCTTTCTCAGCTTCTTGTAAGATTTTCTCCTTAGGTTGGAAGCTCTTGAATTTGGTGATTACATTCCTGGGGGTTGTCTTTTGGCAATTTAGTATAGAGGGTGTTCTATGAACCCTTTCTATTTCTATTTTGCCCCCTTGCTTGAGAACATCAGGGCAATTTACTTTGATGATTACTTGTAGTATGGCATTGAGATTTTTGTATATCTCTGGTTTTTCAGGTAGACCAATGATTCTCAAGTTGTCTCTCTTTCCTTTGTTTTCCTGGTCTGTCACCTTGTCTGTGAGATATTTTATGTTTTCTTCTAATTCATTAATTTTTTGACTTTGCTTCATTAATTCTTGCTGTTTTGCAAGATCATTGTCTTCCAGTTGCTTAATTCTGATCTTTAAGGACTGATTTTGTTTTTCAATTTGGTCTGCCCTTCTGTTTGAGGCTTCCAGCTCTTTCTCCAATTGGGAGTTCTTTTATTTCAGGCTGCTGACCTCTTTCTGAATTTTTTCCCATTTTTCTTGCCCGAAGATTTCCATCTTTTGAATAGGCTCCATTTTGAGTTCTTCCACAGCTTGTGGATAATTTTCCATTTTGGGGGAAGGTTTTGATTTTGTTTGAATTTCATCCTCTTTTTCCTCTCTAGCCGGGGTTTTCCTTTCATAAAAGTTTTCAAGAGTCACGTTCTTCCTATTCTTCTTGGAGGGTTGGTCTTGGGCACAATGAGCCATCCCTTTGGTGGTTTTCCCTTTCCTTTTTAGTCAGAAATCTGAGTGAGATGGGCAGTTTATGTGGGGCTTTTGCCTCAGGTATGTTCTGGAGTCTACGCAGCCTCCACAGTTTTCTAGAGTGCCCTTGGTCTGTGCTCTCCAGTGCACAAGGGTCTCCTGTGTAAAGGCTCTCATGGTAAGATCCCTGGCAGTCCTAGTCAGTTCCCAAGGACCCAGGCATGCCCCCTCACTCACTCCAGGGATGTCCCTTGCTCACTCGCTGTCTCTTGTGGGCACACTGGTTCCATAGGTGAGGTGGGGGAGGGTAGCTCAGTTCACCTTTTTGTGCAAGCTTTTCCTCCTTCTTATAGAGTGGAAATGTTCAAACCCCACATGCCTTCATTGCTGTGGCATACTGGAGAGTCCTTCTTTTCTTCCAAGGATGAATTTTATGCTCTTTTGAGGTAGTCTATTTTGTTCGGTGCAGGGGGAGAGGAAGCTATTCATGTATAGATTGCAGCCATGTTTACCTGGAAGTCCTAATCAGACCCTTCTTAAGAAGATCTGATTTAGCTATTTCCTGATCAGTAACAATAGAGATACTTGAAATAACAGAATCAAGTCTTGGAAACTACATTTTCTCCTCCCTTCTTAGTTTAACAAGATTAGGAAGGTCTGTATCAAAACTCAAGATTTAATTATCTGAGAAAATGGCCTTCAACAGACATGTGCAAAAAAAGGACAGACCTCTGGGCTGTCCTAAGTCAAGGTTGAACCACAGTTGGCACATGTGAGACGCAGGAAGTGGGGTAGAGAACATCCTCTGGAGTTCTCATGACTTCCTGTGGAGAGGGCTAGAGTTCAGTTTGATCCTGGAGCTTGAGTTTGGAAGAGCCCTACAGACAGCTTTCCTTCAGACGAATTACATGAGTGATAAGGACTGACCCCTTTCTTTGCCTTGGCTTTCCAAGGTCTTAATGCCTGCTTTGGCTCAGCCTGAGCCAGAGTGGTTCTGAGTTAAACTCCTTTCCTTCTCTCCCTCTTTCCTTCTCTCCCTCTCTCTCCCTCTAATATCTTCTTCCTACTGTTGTAATTAAATCACCATAAAACTTTGGCAGCTGACTTGGGTATTTTTTTTATTTGGGATTTCCCTTGGTGACCATTTAAATTTATATTTTTTTCAGTCTCAACCATAATAGTCACCCTTTACACCCAGTTAGAGATCTCAGCTCGAAAAGCCCCCAAAGTTCTTCACAGAGTTCCCTCAAATCTCTTCTTCTCTCCCAGAATGCTTTGCTCCTTAATGGTCTCTGCTGTCATTCACTTTTCTTGCATAATTCCATCTTTTCCTCTTGCAATCTACTCTAACACTACTCATAGTCAAAGAAAACAAATTTCCTTAATGAACATGTATGATATTATATATGTCATTCTGCACCCAAATTCCATTACTTCTCTGTAAGGAATAGCATGTTTCACCTTTGCTCTTAATGAATATTTAATGGTCATTCTATTTATCATAGTTCTTACAGCTTTCAAAGTTTTTTTAACAGTATTACTATTATAAAAATTATCTTTATTTTTAAATTTTATTCTTTATCAATTTAAAAAAGTTTTCAAAACTGTTCATTTTTATCATCTGTATCTCATAGTGTAAATCTAATTTTTATGAGGTTAAAGCTAAATAAAATGAATAATACAATAAAATAGAGCAACAAATTGGAAATGAAAACAAAACCCTACAATCTGTTGCTTATAAGAAACACATTTAAAGAACATAGTTCGTCTATAACATTTTTCATTTTCATTTTGGGACATCTTTACAACTCTGATGGATGTGAGATGAAATTACATAGTTTCCTTAATTTGCATTTCTGTAGAACTGAATTGGAATATTTTCCCATGTCTATTAATAACCTGGATTTCTTCCCAGTTCATATCCTTATGCCTCTTACCAATTAAGTAATGATTTCTTACCATATAAATTTGAACCAATTCCTAATCTGTATCTGAGAAATGAGATCTTTTCCATAGAAACACTGCAAAGAATTTTTCCAAGTTAATAGTTTGTTCAAAAACTTCTAAGTTTCTTGTATCCACTTTATCTTCTTTGATCCTTTTCATTACATGTTTAGTCATAAACTTTTGTCCGTAAATCTGATAGTAATTTTACTAAGATTCTCTGATTTGCTTCTGGCACAACTTTTTATGTATTTTATATTTGTGTATCAATGCACATGTTTGCTTTGCATTAAAATGTAAACTCTTAGAGGAGAGGGGTTGTTTTGGTTTTCTCCTTGCTTTTCTTAGAGCTTACCATAATATATGAAATGCAGCACTTAATGAATGCTTGTTAACTGAATGACAGTGTCTGAAGTAACTTTCAATTATAAACTAGTATTATTTATTATATTCTGTCTTTCATAATGTGGCAACTTTCTGTAATCTTGGCTACTGATTGGGTAAGTGCATAATTACATATATCACTTTAATTGGGCCCTGATTCAAGGACCTGTTGTGGATTTATATTTCCTTTACTTAGAATTTTTACACATAAGACTTTGATACTCTATATTTCATCTAGAAATTATCTTTTTTAATTTGGATTTTTTATGGTTTTTTATTTCTCTTTCCAATTGATTCGTATACCTCATAACTCAGTCATGCATTCCTAAGTGACCCCTGTGTTTTTCAACACTCTCTTCAGGATGGAATGTATAATTATCCTAAACTTCAAAATTTAAATTCTTTTTGAGAGTAATTTTAAGTTAAGAAACATGATACCTCTCTGAATCCAGAAAGTGAAATCTTTGGAGAAGGCACCATGAAGTTTCCTCCACAGACCACACACTGCACCAGAAGATACAGAGTGAACTTTGGGATGTAGTGATCTGAACTGTATGGGGTTGAATGCATTTGTTTTATATGCATACCCTTATACCAAAGGGGACTGCCCCCTAACTGCCTTTTTGTCAATGCACCTAGCAATCACTGATTTTGTTCTCCTTTCCACTTATCCTCAAATTATTATCATAATTTCAGAGAGACTAGTCTTCCTTGGCTCTCAGGAGGAATATGTAATTGAAAATTGGTTCCCCTAAAAAAGAGCTACATATCCCGAGAGCACACTGACTTCCTATCATTATGTACTTCCCGTACACAGAGGATAAAGTCAGTGGGTGTTGAGGATCTGCCCTCTTTTTTTGTCTTGAAGCCAGCAGTGATGGTGGTAAGGTATGAATTTTGAAATGGCTGATCAGCCATGGCACGTAGTTTTTATTTTGTATCCCCTTTATTTCTTGATTTCTAATGATCATTTATAAAACACCTAAAATATATTTTTATTATTTAAGATATTATTTTAATTTTTACAATATGTGAGTTCTCTTAAAATTCAAGCCTTCCTCGCCACTGGCCCCTTTCCTTCTGCCTACAAACATGATCAGATCTCTCATCCCCAAAAACAAACTGACCCACAAACACACACACACAAAAATCTTCCCCCATTTCTTCCACCCCAACCAACTATCTTCTTACTTCTCTCTCTTAATATCCAGGCTCTGAGACAATCTTATTATCTATACTCTCTGCCTTCATTTATTCCCTTTTGGGGTAAAAGAGGGCAAGTGAGCAAGCATAATGTATCTATCTTGAGTGAGACTCATTGAAGGACACAGCTTAGATAGCAGCTTAGTAGCAGCTAAATCTGGCACTACTCTAAGAATCCTCTCAAACCAACCTTAAAATAGCACCTCAAAACTACTAGAATCACAGAACCAACAAGAGGACAGAGTGAAGTAGTTCTACAGAAAACAACTTGAAAGGTTGGCAGAAGGAGTCTCCTTTCATGGAATAAGGGAGAACCAGGAATAAAATTGCACACTGAGGAGTGCAGACCACTTACCCCCCCCCCACCTACTGCACCAACTTCAAGATACCAGAATTCTGCCTTACCCAACAGCAAATCACCTCAAACCTGCCCCTGGATGTCCCAAACTGGTTGCAGTCACCATTGAGGTCCCAAATTCTGTGGTGCTTTGCCCTTTCAAGCCTGCAGTTAATATCTTAGTCCTAGGACTAAATACCTCATAGTGTTCTGGGTCCTGGAATCCATCAACAGAGGAGATAGGATTATCGGTTTTCAAAAATCCCAGTCCAAGGGGGTGGGACCAAAAAAAAGGCTGGAAAAATGAGAAAACAGAAAAAGAAACACAACAGAAAATTTCTATGGAGATAAAGAAGGAAAAGACACAGACTCAGTAGGGCCAGTGAGATCAAAGCAACCTATAAAGGATTAAATTTATGGTTTGTATAAATTTATGAGAATTCTAAGATAATAGTGTGGTCACTGATTTTAAAATATTATAGCTCAAGTCAAATTGAATTTTAGTAGCTTTTATTTACAAAAAGTGAAAAGAGTAAAAGTAGAGAAAATGTAAGAAGAATGTAGAGAAAATGTTTAGACTATCACACTGAATGTTGCTCCAGTGTTTGACCCAGCCAACAGGGCTCGTTAACCCTCAGCCAGAGGACCTGGTGGTGTTTTAAAGCAGGGGTTCCACCCATGCTGCCTCCTCCCTAGAAGTGAAGGCCTCTCTGAAGTTAATCTCTCCAGAAGCCAGGAAATGGGGTCAGTCCCTCACTTACTCAAGTTGGGCTCCAAAGGAGAAGATCCAGGAGCAGTCTTACCAGAAGCAATCCAAGAGCCAGAGTCTGAGGTTGAAAGTCCCAAGTCATAGTTCCAAACTACAGTCCAAGCCAGAGATCCTCCAAGTCGCCAATTCAGGCTGAACACCCTTGGACAGGAATTTCAGACCTTCTTTATAGGTTTTTTTTTTTCCACATCACTTCCTGTCCCTTCCTCCACTTTATGTGAGCTTATTGCAATCTTTAATATGCTTAGCACTGCCCATAGGACAGTGTCTGTGGAATCCACCTCTCATCCTATGAGGGTGTAAACTCTTAACAAAGGATTCACAAGTTCCTGACTGATTAAGTTAAAAGGGTGAGGCTCTCTAAGTGGCCTGTGAACCCCCCAACCCTTATTAAGTGTTAAGTACTGTTGTTTTCAGTTTTGGTTGATCAATTTAAAAATTGGCAAGGGGATAGTTAATTCTATCTTCATAAACCACATACAAAATTTCAAAGAAAATGGGAATTGGTCTCAGATTCTGGTAGAGCTCAAAAAGGAATTCAAGAATCAAATAAGAGAGGTGGGAGAAAAGAGGGGAAAGGAAATGAAAGTAATGCAAAAAGAAAATAACAGCCTAAAAAGCAAAATAGTATAGTTTGAGATCTGGGACTCCAAGTCCTCTTTCCTTCACATTTTTTTTCATGATTTCCCTGGATATCCTTGATCTTTTGTTCTTCCAAATGAACTTTGTTATAGTTTTTACTAAAAAAAGTAAAAAAGTTCTTTGGTAGTTCAATTGGTTTGGCAATAAATAAGTAAATTAATTTGAGTAGGATTGTCATTTTTATTATGTTAGCTCATCCTACCCAGGAGCAATCAATGTTTTTCCAATTGTTTAGATCACGTTTTAATTGTGTGGAGAGTTTTGTAGTTGTGTTCATAGAGTTCCTGTGTTTGGCTCAGCAGATATATTCCTAAGTATTTTATATTGTCTAGGGTGATTTTAAAGAGAATTTCTCTTTCTAATTTTTGCTGCTGAAATGGGTTGGAGATATATAGAAGTGCTGATGACTTTTGCAGGTTTATTTTGCATCCTGAAACTTTGCTAAAGTTGCTGATTATTTCTACTAGCTTTTTGGTTGATTCTCTAGGATTCTTTAAGTAGACCATGCTATCATCCACAAAGAGTGATAGCTTGGTCTCCTCATTACCTATTTTAATACCTTCAATTTCTTTTTCTTGTCTAACTGTTACAGCCAGTGTTTCTAGTACAATGTTTAATAATAGAGATGATAATGGGCATCCTTGTTTCACTCCTGATCTTATTGGGAAAGCTTCTAGTTTATCCCCATTGCAGATGATATTTGCTGATGGTTTTAGACATATACTGTTCATTATTTTTAGGAAAGGCCCATCTATTCCTATATTTTCTAGTGATAGAACTATTGATTTAATAAATAAGACAAAAAGCTGGTACTTTGAAAAAACAAACAAAATAGACAAAGTACTGGTCAATCTAATTAAAAAAAGGAAGGAAGAAAAGCAAATTAACAGCATTAAAGATGAAAAGGGGCACAGCATCTCCGATGAAGAGGAAATTAAGGCAATCATTAGAAATTATTTGACCAATTATATGGCAATAAATACACCAATTTAGGAGATATGGATGAATATATACAAAAATACAAACTTCCTCGACTAACAGAAGAGGAAATAGAATTCTTAAATAATCCCATATCAGAAAATGAAATCCAACAAGCCATCAAAGAACTTCCTAAGAAAAAATCCCCAGGGCCTTATGGATTCACCAGTGAATTCTATCAAACATTCAGAGAACAGTTAATCCCAATACTATACAAACTATTTGACATAATAAGCAAAGAGGGAGTTCTACCAAACTCCTTTTACGACACAAACATGGTACTGATTCCAAAACCAGGCAGGTCAAAAACAGAGAAAGAAAACTATAGACCAATCTCCCTAATGAATATAGATGCAAAAATCTTAAATAGAATACTAGCAAAAAGACTCCAGCAAGTGATCAGAAGGATCATTCACCATGTTCAAGTAGGATTTATACCAGCGATGCAAGGCTGGTTCAACATTAGGAAAACCATCCACATAATTGACCACATCAACAAGCAAACCAGCAAGAACCACATGATTATCTCAATAGACGCAGAAAAAGCATTTGATAAAATACAACACCCATTCCTATTAAAAACACTAGAAAGCATAGGAATAGAAGGGTCATTCCTAAAAATAATAAAACAGTATATATCTAAAACCATCAGCTAATATCATCTGCAATGAGGATAAACTAGATGCATTCCCAATAAGATCAGGAGTGAAACAAGGATGCCCATTATGACCTCTATTATTTGACATTGTATTAGAAACACTAACAGTAGCAATTAGAGAAGAAAAAGAAATTGAAGGCATCAAAATAGGCAAGGAGGAGACCAAGTTATCACTCTTGGCAGATGACATGATGGTCTACTTAAAGAATCCTAGAGATTCAACCAAAAAGCTAATCAAAATAATCAACGACTTTAGCAAAGTTGCAGGATACAAAATAAACCCACATAAATCATCAGCTTTTCTATATATCTCCAACACAGCTCAGCAGCAAAAACTAGAAAGAGAAATCCCATTCAAAATCACCTTAGACAAAATAAAATACTTAGGAATCTATCTCCCGAGACAAACACAGGATCTATATGAATACAACTACAAAACACTCTCCACACAACTAAAACTAGACTTGAGCAATTGGAAAAACATTAACTGCTCATGGATAGGACGAGCCAATATAAGAAAAATGACCATCCTACCCAAACTTATTTATCTATTTAGTGCCATACCCATTGAACTACCAAAATACTTCTTCACTGATTTAGAAAAAACCATAACAAAGTTCATTTGGAAGAACAAAAGATCAAGGATATCCAGGGAAATAATGAAAAAAAACACATACGATGGAGGCCTTGCAGTCCCTGACCTTAAACTATATTACAAAGCAGCAGTCATCAAAACAATTTGGTACTGGCTAAGAAACAGAAAGGAAGATCAGTGGAATAGACTGGGGGAAAGCAACCTCAGCAAGACAGTATACGATAAACCCAAAGATCCCAGCTTTTGGGACAAAAATCCACTATTCGATAAAAACTGCTGGGAAAACTGGAAGACAGTGTGGGAGAGACTAGGAATAGATCAACACCTCACACCCTACACCAAGATAAATTCAAAATGGGTGAGTGACTTAAACATAAGGAAGGAAACCAAAAGTAAATTGTGTAAACACAGAATAGTATACATGTCAGACCTTTGGGAGGGGAAAGGCTTTAAAACCAAGCAAGATGTAGAAAGAATCACAAAATGTAAAATAAATAATTTTGACTACATTAAACTAAAAAGCTTTTGTACAAACAAAACCAATGTAACTAAAATCAGAAGGGAAACAACAAATTGGAAAAAAATCTTCATAGAAACCTTTGACAAAGGTTTAATTACTCATATTTATAAAGAGCTAAATCAATTGTACAAAAAATCAAGCAATTCTCCAATTGATAAATGGGCAAGGGACATGGAGAGGCAGTTCTCAGATAAAGAAATCAAAACTATTGATAAGCACATGAAGAAGTGTTCTAAATCTCTTATAATCAGAGAGATACAAATAAAAACAACTCTGAGGTATCACCTCACACCTAGCAGATTGGCTAACATAACAGCAAAGGAAAGTAATGAATGCTGGAGGGGATGTGGCAAAGTAGGGACATTAATTCATTGCTGGTGGAGTTGTGAAATGATCCAACCATTCTGGAGGGCAATTTGGAACTATGCCCAAAGGGCGACAAAAGAATATCTACCCTTTGATCCAGCCATAGCACTGCTGGGTCTGTACCCCAAAGAGATAATGTACAAAAAGACTTGTACAAGAATATTCATAGCTGCGCTCTTTGTGGTGGCCAAAAACTGAAAAACGAGGTGATGCCCATCAATTGGGGAATGGCTGAACAAATTGTGGTATATGTTGGTAATGGAATACTATTGTGCTAAAAGGAATAATAAAGTGGAGGAATTCCATGGAGACTGGAACAACCTCCAGGAAGTGATGCAGAACGAGAGGAGCAGAACCAGGAGAACATTGTACACAGAGACTAATACACTGTGGTATAATCGAATGTAATGGACTTCTCCATTTGTGGCGGTGCAATGTCCCTGAACAATTTGCAGGGATCTAGGAGAAAAAAACACTATTCATCAGCAAAGGATAAACTATGGGAGTGGAAACACCGAGGAAAAGCAACTGCCTGAATACAGTGGTTGAGAGGACATGACAGAGGAGAGATTCTAAATGAACACTCTAATGCAAATATTATCAACATAGCAATGGGTTCAAATCAAGAAAACATGTAATGCCCAGTGTAATTACGCGTCAGTTATGGGGGGTGGGTGGGGTGGGGGGGAGGAAAAGAAAATTATCTATGTCTTTAATGAATAATGCTTGGAAATGATCAAATAAAATATAATTAAACAAAAAAAAGAATGAAGGTATGTGTCTGCATGGTTATAAGTCCCAAGATTCCCTACCAAAACTCTGATCTCCAACCGACTGGCATGTTTTTGTCCCAGGTGTTACTGAGGTTATATCACTGTGAATGTATCCCACTTGCCACAGTGACATACAGCCTACCCTAAACCCTGAGAGCAAGGCTACAGAGGTTCTTAGGGAGGATTCACAAACATCAGTAAAGTATGTCAAAGCATTTAGAGAATATGCACAGGAAGTATAAATCTACAAAGGGAATCCACAGACCCTGACCAAGGATACTCAGACGTGTATGGGGTTACATAAGTTCTGCAGAGAATCCTTCCTAAAGTAAAGTGAAGCCCTCATGAAGCACAGTCTCTATAATGTATATAGACGATGCACAGAGAATAGACAGGCTCTGAAAAAAAAATGCCCAGACCCTAAGAGAACATAGAGGACCCTTACGGAGGGTACCCAAGCACTGCTGAGAATTTTCTTTATTTCTAGTGAATGTATTTCCCCTCTCAAAAGAAGGCACAGGTTCCACAGAAAATACAGAGAAGACAGTACTTACAGAGATAACACAAATTCATGAAGGATATCCAGGTTATGGCAGAGCATGCAGAGGTTCAGCAAAAGATGATCAGGTACAATAAATAGAAGATTCACAGAAGATACTGAGGTTCTTTAAGAATATGGATGTGTGTTACTAAGATTGCAGAGGTTCTTTCAAAGCATACACAGGCTCAAAGGAAGATTTAACTGTTCTTTCAGTAGGTACACAAGTTACTGCTTCACAAACTCCTTGTCATGGTCAAGAGGGTTGTAAAGTAGTATTAGTGATTATTGATTTTTTTCTAAGAACTTTATTAAGTCTGAATTACTCCAACTGAAAGCTTGTAACCCCCTGGGAGGAGCCCTCGGAGCTCTGGGAAGCTGCGGCCCCTCCCCCTCAGAGAGCAGGGCCTTCTGAAACAACAACAACCCTCAGGACTGGCAAAAGGGCCTTGGGAGCCGGCTATTCTGAAGGCCACACCCTGAAAACAACCTGACCCAGTCCAGGGGGCACCCAGACAGCAGGAAAACAGAGAGAAAGGGGGGAGCCTGTGACCCCTTGGGAGGAGCCCTCCATCCAAGTCTCAATTCCCTGCCTCAGGGCACACTCAATTGAATCCAAGGAAAGCTAATCTCTTATCAGGAGCCCTCCCCCAGAGCTCCAGGAAGCCGCAGCCCCTCCCCCTCAGAGAGCAGGGTCTTCCGAAACAACAGTAACCCGCAGGGCTGACAAAAGGACCCCAGGGCCGGCTATTCTGAAGGCCACACCCTGAAAACAATCTGACCCAGTCGAGGGGGCACCCAGACAACAGGAAAACAGAGAGAGAGGGGGGAGCCTGTAACCCCCTGGGAGGAGCCCTCCATCCAAGTCTCAAGTACCTGCCTCAGGGCACACTCAATTCAATCAAAGAAAAGCTAATCTTCTTATCAGGAGCCCTCGCCCAGAGCTCCAGGAAGCCGCGACCACTCCCCCTCAGAGAGCAGGGTCTTCGAAAACAACAGTAACCCGCATGGCTGACTAAAGGACCCCAGGGCCGGCTATTCTGAAGGCCGCACCCTGAAAACAATATGACCCAGTCGCAGGGTCACCCAGACAGCAGGGAAACAGAGAGAGACAGGGGAGCTCGTAACCCCCTGGCTGGAACCTTCCATCGGAATCTCAGTTCAACTCAGGGAAAGCTAATCTTATCAGGAGTCCTAGCCCTGAGCCCAGGGAAGCCATGGCCCCTCCCACTCAGAGAGCAGGGTCTTCTGAAACAACAGCAACCCTCAGGACTGGCAAAAGGGCTTCGGGAGCCAGCTATTCTGAAGGCCGCATCCTGAAAACAACCTAACCCAGTCAAGGGGGCACCCAGACAGCAGGGGAAACAGAGGGAGTGGGGGGAGCTTGTAACCCCCTGGCTGGATCCTTTCATCGGAGTCTCACAAAAAAAGTCCCTGCCTCAAGGCATACTAAATTCAACCCAGGTAAAGCTAATCTCATTAGGAATAACCTCCTGGAAGGCTGGAGCAATATGGAAGGTCTCCACCTCTGTGACTAGGCTGCCTTCTCTGTGCTCCCTTTCCAGCTCCTTCCCCACTACCTGTGTTTGTTGCTCTGAGCCTAGCACAAGTTTCTCCCTCTAGACCAGCCCCTTTGCCTGCCCAAAGATTCTCACTACCGCTGGAGGCTTAGTGCTCTAGGTAGGGGAGGGGTCCTGGGACCTTCCTTCTTCTTTCCCCTTAAACCCAAGTGTTCTCGAATTCTGGCTTTTGGGGGGTATACCTTTTGAATTGAGTCCAGCATGAGGGTCCCTTGGTTCTGAGCAACCTTTTTTAAAGATTATATTGCTCTCCTCCTAGAATGAGAAAGGGGTTAAAAAAGGTGCTCTAAAAATGGTCTATTTCACTCAACCTAACTACCACCTGCTTACCATAGCAAATGGGGAACCTACTGTGTTGAAATACAAAAAGATGTACAAAAAAGTTTTTCAAAGATTATGTCACTCATCATTGGTACCTAGAATGTACACATCCTTATGGACAATAAAAAGCTAATAAACCTGAAAGGAAAACAGCTCTTACTTCAAGGGAACTTAAAAGAGATATCATTCAAATCACACCTTTAAATGAAACAGGACCAGCAAATGAAAGCCAGCTTACATAAGCACTAATCTCCTTTACAACTTTGCCAATGAGGGGGTCCTCTAACCTTCACTTGCAGTCCTCCGGGGATAAAAAATTACTATCCTACAGGGTAGCCCATTTGATTTAAGAATATTTTTGATGGTTTAGAAGTTTTTCCTTATCACCTTGTCACCTTTCCTTTCCAACTGACATTTCTCTCCATCTCTGGCTTTTGGAACCAACAGGAGCAAATCTAATTTCTCTTCCATATGATAATATTTCAGCTACTTAGAGAGTTTTTTGTCCTCTAATAAAACTGGAACTGGGAGCAACTTGTCCAAAAGGACACTGAGAGAAGGAAAAAGCTGGGGAGTTTCAGAGAATTACCCAAGTAATTCTGAATACCTATATCTAAGATATTTTGTATCTATAGATATAGATATAGATATAGATATAGATATAGATATAGATATAGATGATATAGATGATATAGATATAGATATAGATATAGATATAGATATAGATGTAGATGTAGATGTAGATGTAGATGTAGATGTAGATGTAGATGTAGATGTAGATATAGATAGCTACCCAAGTAATATCTGATATTGGCCTATCCAGCTTAACAAGGGCTTCACTTTTGATGGTCTACTCAAAGTCCTCCTTTCTCATCTGAAACACTATCCACTCCTGTCTACTCCAGTTGCTCTGGGGCCAGAGAGGCAGAGTCCAAGAAGAATAAGATTTCAGGGATCTTAAAGAATGAAGGTGGACTTCCAGTCAAGATGGCAGCTTAGAGAAAGCTAAAGTTCAGATCTCCGGAAAACCCTTCCCGACCGATCTCAAACTATAAGCTCCTAAGGCGCCGAAATTCACAATGATCAACAGCATAGACCCTGGGAATCCTCCTCTTGGACCTGGACCTGGATCAAAAGGTCCCCCCTCAAAAGCCAGAACCCAAGATCACTCGGACCTAAGGGGTAGGAGCACAGAGTCCAAGGCTCCAGGAAGCCGCAGCCCCACCCTGCTCAGAGAGCAGGGTCGTCGGAACAACAACCCTCAGGGCCTTCTATCCGAGTCCCAGTGAAAGTCACTGCCCTCGGAGCTCCCCCAGCAGAGAGCAGGGTCGAAACAACAGCAAACCTCAGGGCGGGCAAGACAGCCTCACCAGCTGGATCCTGCTATCCAAGTCTCAGAGAAAGTCACTGCCCTCGGAGCTCCCGGGAAGCCGTGACTCCTTCCACCACAGACAGCAGGGTCCTCTGAAACAACAGCAACCCTCAGGGCCTACAAAACAGCCTCACGGACAGCTATTCTGAAGGGAACTTCCAGAAAGCAACATGACCCAGACCAGTCGAGGGGGCACCTTAGCAGCAGGGAAGCGGATAGATCCAGGGGAGAGTGTGGCCCCCTGGTCCGACCCTTCCATTTCAGTTCCAGTGAAAGTCATTGCCTTAAGGCAACACAGGGAAAGCTCATAGAACCGACAATCTGCCCAGGACTAAAGCCTCTGAACACCATACAGAGATAAGAAAAGCTAATCCTCCCCATTCAGAGATGGCAAACTCCACAGAAGCACAGAAGCACAGAAGCCCCAAAATCCCAAGAAAAATAAGAAGAAAGGGGCGATTTTGGACACATTCTATGGAACCAAAATACAAAATACAGAGGAGATAGAAGACGATGCACAAGAAAATGATCCAAAACCTTCCAAAGGAAATGGAAACTCTCCACAAACCCATGAAGAATTTGAATCAGAAATGACCAAAAAGATGGAAGCCTTCTGGGAGGAAAAGGGGGAAATAATGCAAAAGAAATTCACGCATCTACAAAACCAGTTTGACCAAACTGAAAAGGAAAACCAGGCTTT
Source organism: Monodelphis domestica (assembly GCF_027887165.1). Classification (NCBI taxonomy): domain Eukaryota; kingdom Metazoa; phylum Chordata; class Mammalia; order Didelphimorphia; family Didelphidae; genus Monodelphis; species Monodelphis domestica. The sequence continues at coordinate 100,106,421 of NC_077229.1, read as the reverse complement.
AAAGGCCAGAATCAGGCAGCTGGAAGACAACGATCGTGTAAAAGAGCAAGAATTAATGAAGGAAAGCCAAAATACCAAGAAATTAGAAGAGAACATAAAATATCTCACCTACAAGGTGACAGATCTGGAAAATGGAGGGAGAAGAGATCATTTAAGAATAATTGGACTTCCAGAAAAGCCAGAAATAAACACCAAACTCGACATCGTGATACAAGATATAATCAAAGAAAATTGCCCAGAGATTCTAGAACAAGGGGGTAATACAGACACTGACAGAGCTCACAGAACACCTTCTACACTAAACCCCCAAAAGACAACTCCCAGGAATGTAATTGCCAAATTCCAAACCTATCAAACAAAAGAAAAAATCCTACAGGAAGCCAGAAAAAGACAATTTAGATATAAAGAAATGCCAATCATGGTCACACAAGAACTTGCAAGTTCTACTCTGAATGGTCATAAGGCAAGGAACATGATCTTCAAAAAGGCAAAAGAGCTGTGTCTTCAACCAAGAATCAGCTACCGAGCAAAACTGATTATATACTTCCAAGGGAAAGTATGGGCATTCAACAAAATAGAAGACTTCCAACTTTTTGCAAAGAAAAGACCAGAGCTCTGTGGAAAGTTTGATACCGAAAATCAAAGAGCAAGGAATACCTGAAAAGGTATATATTAAGGAAAGGGGAAAATGTTATCTTCTTCTTTTACTCAAACTCTCTTCTATAAGGACTACATTTATATCAATCTATGTATACTAATATGTGGGGAAAATGTAATGTATAAATAGGGGGTAAAGAAACACCAAATAGAATAATCTTTCTCACACAAAGATTCACGTGGGAAGGGGAGGGGAAGAAAACTCCTATAAGAAGGAGAGGAAGAGAGGGTTTTTTACTTAAACCTTAATCTCAGGGAAATCAACTCTGAGAGGGAGAAACATCCAGATCCATTGGGATCTTGAATTCTATCTTACCCAACAAGGGTAGGGAGAAGGGAAAACCAAGGGGGGGAGGGGGAGAAGGAAAACAAAAAGGGAGGGAAAGAGAGGGGGGAGGGGGAGAGAACAAAAAGGGAGGGACTAAAAAGGGAAACATCAAGAGAGGGGACAAGGGGGACTGATTCAAAGTAAATCACTGGACTAAAAGGTAGAGCCGAAGAAGAAAAGGTTAGAATAAGGGAAGGATATCAAAATGCCAGGGAGTCCACAAATGACAATCATAACTTTGAACGTGAATGGGATGAACTCACCCATAAAAAGTAGAAGAATAGCAGAATGGATTAGAATCCAAAACCCTACCATATGTTGTCTTCAAGAACACACATAAGGCGGGTTGACACCCACAAGGTCAGAATTAAATGATGGAGTAAGACCTTCTGTGCCTCAACTGACAGAAAGAAGGCAGGAGTGGTAATCATGATATCTGATAAAGCCAAAGCAAAAATAGACCTGATCAAAAGGGATAGGGAAGGTAATTATATTTTGTTAAAAAGGACTTTAGACAATGAGGAAATATCACTAATCAACATGTATGCACCAAATAATATAGCAACCAAATTTCTAATGGGGAAACTAGGAGAATTGAAGGAAGAAACAGACAGTAAAACCATATTAGTGAGAGACTTAAACCAACCATTATCAAATTTAGATAAATCAAATCAAAAAATAAATAAGAAAGAGGTAAAAGAAGTGAATGAAATCTTAGAAAAATTAGAATTAATAGATATATGGAGAAAAATAAATAGGGATAAAAAGGAATACACCTTCTTCTCAGCACCACATGGCACATTCAAAAAATTTACCATACATTAGGTCACAGAAACATAGCACACAAATGCAGAAAAGCAGAAATTATGAATGCAGCCTTCTCAGATCACAAGACAATAAAAATAATGATTACTAATAGTATATGGAAAACCAAATCTAAAACCAATTGGAAATTAAACAATATGATACTCCAAAACCGTTTAGTTAAAGAAGAAATCATAGAAACAATTAATAATTTCATCAAGGAAAATGACAATGGCGAGATATTCTTTCAGACCTTTTGGGATGCAGCTAAAGTGGTAATCAGAGGTAAATTCATATCCCTGAATGCTTATACTAACAAACTAGGGAGAGCAGAGATCAATCAATTGGAAATGCAAATAAAAAATCTCAAAAGCGATCAAATTAAAACCCCCCAACAGAAAACCAAATTAGAAATCCTAAAAATTAAGGGAGAAATTAATAAAATCGAAAGTGATAGAACTATTGATTTAATAAATAAGACAAAAAGCTGGTACTTTGAATAAACAAACAACATAGACAAAGTACTGGTCAATCTAATTAAAAAAAGGAAGGAAGAAAAGCAAATTAACAGCATTAAAGATGAAAAGGGGGACAGCACCTCCGATGAAGAGGAAATTAAGGCAATCATTAGAAATTACTTTGCCCAATTATATGACAATAAATACACCAATTTAGGTGATATGGATGAATATATACAAAAATACAAACTGCCTAGACTAACAGAAGAGGAAATAGAATTCTTAAATAATCCCATATCAGAAAATGAAATCCAACAAGCCATCAAAGAACTTCCTAAGAAAAAATCCCCAGGGCCTTATGGATTCACCAGTGAATTCTATCAAACATTCAGAGAACAGCTAATCCCAATACTATACAAACTATTTGACATAATAAGCAAAGAGGGAGTTCTACCAAACTCCTTTTACGACACAAACATGGTACTGATTCCAAAACCAGGCAGGTCAAAAACAGAGAAAGAAAATTATAGACCAATCTCCCTAATGAATATAGATGCAAAAATCTTAAATAGGATACTAGCAAAAAGACTCCAGCAAGTGATCAGAAGGATCATTCACCATGTTCAAGTAGGATTTATACCAGGGATGCAGGGCTGGTTCAATATTAGGAAAACCATCCACATAATTGACCACATCAACAAGCAAACCAGCAAGAACCACATGATTATCTCAATAGACGCAGAAAAAGCATTTGATAAAATGCAACACCCATTCCTATTAAAAACACTAGAAAGCATAGGAATAGAAGGGTCATTCCTAAAAATAATAAACAGTATATATCTAAAACCATCAGCTAATATCATCTGCAATGAGGATAAACTAGATGCATTCCCAATAAGATCAGGAGTGAAACAAGGATGCCCATTATGACCTCTACTTTTTGACATTGTACTAGAAACACTAGCAGTAGCAATTAGAGAAGAAAAAGAAATTGAAGGCATCAAAATAGGCAAGGAGGAGACCAAGTTATCACTCTTTGCAGATGACATGATGGTCTCCTTAAAGAATCCTAGAGATTCAACCAAAAAGCTAATCAAAATAATCAACGACTTTAGCAAAGTTGCAGGATACAAAATAAACCCACATAAATCATCAGCTTTTCTATATATCTCCAACACAGCTCAGCAGCAAGATCTAGAAAGAGAAATCCCATTCAAAATCACCTTAGACAAAATAAAATACCTAGGAATCTCCTCCCGAGACAAACACAGGAACTATATGAATACAACTACAAAACACTCTCCACACAACTAAAACTAGACTTGAGCAATTGGAAAAACATTAACTGCTCATGGATAGGACGAGCCAATATAAGAAAAATGACCATCCTACCCAAACTTATTTATCTATTTAGTGCCATACCCATTGAACTACCAAAATACTTCTTCACTGATTTAGAAAAAACCATAACAAAGTTCATTTGGAAGAACAAAAGATCAAGGATATCCAGTGAAATAATGAAAAAAAACACATACGATGGAGGCCTTGCAGTCCCTGACCTTAAACTATATTACAAAGCAGCAGTCATCAAAACAATTTGGTACTGGCTAAGAAACAGAAAGGAAGATCAGTGGAATAGACTGGGGGAAAGCAACCTCAGCAAGACAGTATACGATAAACCCAAAGATCCCAGCTTTTGGGACAAAAATCCACTATTCGATAAAAACTGCTGGGAAAACTGGAAGACAGTGTGGGAGAGACTAGGAATAGATCAACACCTCACACCCTACACCAAGATAAATTCAAAATGGGTGAGTGACTTAAACATAAGGAAGGAAACCAAAAGTAAATTGTGTAAACACAGAATAGTATACATGTCAGACCTTTGGGAGGGGAAAGGCTTTAAAACCAAGCAAGATGTAGAAAGAATCACAAAATGTAAAATAAATAATTTTGACTACATTAAACTAAAAAGCTTTTGTACAAACAAAACCAATGTAACTAAAATCAGAAGGGAAACAACAAATTGGAAAAAAATCTTCATAGAAACCTTTGACAAAGGTTTAATTACTCATATTTATAAAGAGCTAAATCAATTGTACAAAAAATCAAGCAATTCTCCAATTGATAAATGGGCAAGGGACATGGAGAGGCAGTTCTCAGATAAAGAAATCAAAACTATTGATAAGCACATGAAGAAGTGTTCTAAATCTCTTATAATCAGAGAGATACAAATAAAAACAACTCTGAGGTATCACCTCACACCTAGCAGATTGGCTAACATAACAGCAAAGGAAAGTAATGAATGCTGGAGGGGATATGGCAAAGTAGGGACATTAATTCATTGCTGGTGGAGTTGTGAAATGATCCAACCATTCTGGAGGGCAATTTGGAACTATGCCCAAAGGGCGACAAAAGAATATCTACCCTTTGATCCAGCCATAGCACTGCTGGGTCTGTACCCCAAAGAGATAATGTACAAAAAGACTTGTACAAGAATATTCATAGCTGCGCTCTTTGTGGTGGCCAAAAACTGAAAAACGAGGTGATGCCCATCAATTGGGGAATGACTGAACAAATTGTGGTATATGTTGGTGATCGAATACTATTGTGCTAAAAGGAATAATAAAGTGGAGGAATTCCATGGAGACTGGAACAACCTCCAGGAAGTGATGCAGAACGAGAGGAGCAGAACCAGGAGAACATTGTACACAGAGACTAATACACTGTGGTATAATCGAATGTAATGGACTTCTCCATTTGTGGGGGTGTAATGTCCCTGAACAATTTGCAGGGATCTAGGAGAAAAAAACACTATTCATCAGCAAAGGATAAACTATGGGAGTGGAAACACCGAGGAAAAGCAACTGCCTGAATACAGCGGTTGAGGGGACATGACAGAGGAGAGACTCTAAATGAACACTCTAATGCAAATATTATCAACATAGCAATGGGTTCAAATCAAGAAAACATGTAATGCCCAGTGGATTTATGTGTCGGCTATGTGGGGTGGGCGGGGTGGGGGGGAGGAAAAGAAAATTATCTATGTCTTTAATGAATAATGCTTGGAAATGATCAAATAAAATATAATTTAAAAAAAAAGAATGAAGGTATGTGTCTGCATGGTTATAAGTCCCAAGATTCCCTATCAAAACTCTGATCTCCAACCGACTGGCATGTTTTTGTCCCAGGTGTTACTGAGGTTATATCACTGTGAACGTATCCCACTTGCCACAGTGACATACAGCCTACCCTAAACCCTGAGAGCAAGGCTACAGAGGTTCTTAGGGAGGATTCACAAACATCAGTAAAGTATGTCAAAGCATTTAGAGAATATGCACAGGAAGTATAAATCTACAAAGGGAATCCACAGACCCTGACCAAGGATACTCAGACGTGTATGGGGTTACATAAGTTCTGCAGAGAATCCTTCCTAAAGTAAAGTGAAGCCCTCATGAAGCACAGTCTCTATAATGTATATAGACGATGCACAGAGAATAGACAGGCTCTGAAAAAAAAATGCCCAGACCCTAAGAGAACATAGAGGACCCTTACGGAGGGTACCCAAGCACTGCTGAGAATTTTCTTTATTTCTAGTGAATGTATTTCCCCTCTCAAAAGAAGGCACAGGTTCCACAGAAAATACAGAGAAGACAGTACTTACAGAGATAACACAAATTCATGAAGGATATCCAGGTTATGGCAGAGCATGCAGAGGTTCAGCAAAAGATGATCAGGTACAATAAATAGAAGATTCACAGAAGATACTGAGGTTCTTTAAGAATATGGATGTGTGTTACTAAGATTGCAGAGGTTCTTTCAAAGCATACACAGGCTCAAAGGAAGATTTAACTGTTCTTTCAGTAGGTACACAAGTTACTGCTTCACAAACTCCTTGTCATGGTCAAGAGGGTTGTAAAGTAGTATTAGTGATTATTGATTTTTTTCTAAGAACTTTATTAAGTCTGAATTACTCCAACTGAAAGCTAAGAGAAGGAATCATTTTCGTGAATTTTCTCTCATATGGACTCCCAGACCATAGTACAGCAAGGAAGGGGAGATAGTTTAAATACCACCACCTTTCCCCATCCTTTTTGCAAGGAAAAGAAAAAACAACTTAAAGTTAGAACACATACATGCAGAATGAGAAGGGAATTCTTCCACCTCTAAGTCCTAGCTGCTCTCCTCTGCCCTTATTTCTGTTTCCTTTTCAGAGAACAAGTCAGAGATCAGCAATTGTAATTTCCAACCTTGGGGTAATCTTATGGGTAATCCTGAGTTTGAGACTCCTTGGGGTTCCAAGGTTTCCTGAGTTCTAAGAAGTGGGCACCAACTACCCAAAGGAATATTGTCTTAACAACATACTTCTCAAGGGAAGAAAAGGACTGCAAATACCTTGTAGGTGAAGGGCAAAAGCCATGCCAAATGAGAAGCCAAGAACTTTGTACTTTTTCCAGCATTTCATGATTTCAATGTGAGCAACTAATATGGTATGGGTCTGAGGCAAATAGGTGGTATGAGCTAATTGTAATGTATCTTTACCTCACAGAAGGAGTCTGATGGGCCTTTTGAGTGTTTTTGTTTCCTACATTTGTTTGTGCACTTGGTGAATCCCATATCTTCTGTGATGAAAGAAATAAAAACCTGTCCTATGCCATTTTTTAAAAGCAATAGGCAAAAATATTAACAAACAAAAAATGGCTCCAAAAAATTAGTAACCAGAGAAATGCAAATTAAGATAATCCTGAGATTTTACCTCAGAACCTGAAATTTAGTAGAGATGACTAAAGACAGAAATAGTGTTGGAAGAGCTAAAAAGAAGGTTGACACACTTTGACAACCTTTTTGGAGCTGTAAATTGTTCTGACTATTCTGGGGAAATGATTTAGAATCACACAAGAAAAGTCATTGAACTATTTATATCCTTGACCTAGAAAATATTTCATTGTTGGGTATATATCCCAAGGAGGTCAAAAATAAAAAGACAACATATTGTGACCGACAAAAGAGTGGTTGCCATAAATTGTGACTGCGAAAATATGGGTTTCAACACTGTGAATTGCCCAAACTGCAAAGATAATTTTTAGCGTCTTGATTTTATGTCAAAATTAAGTGGTCACTATGGGGAAAACTCCCAAATATGAAACACCCAAGTCAGCTGGGTTTTATGGAGACTCCAATTAATATAAATGAAGGAATTAAGGAAAGGGAAAGAGACAGAGAGGCAGAGGAAATAGTAGGAAAGTGCCTAGGCCTGAGCTTTAAGAGAGATTAGTCATTCCTTAATCACTCACCACAAGATTTTGTCCCAGGCAAAACTCTAGTGTTCAGAGAGACCCTCCAGTTCGTCTCCTGAGTTCAACTAAGTTCAGCCACTGAGAGCCCAGCAATTCAGCATTTCAGAGCTGAACTAACTCAAACTCCCTTGAACTGGTTAAGACAGCTCCTTTTAAAGAGAATTTTCTCCTATGTCACCTCCCCTAAGTTTTCACATCTACCAATCACAGTAGACTTTTTCCAAAGTACTGACCATTCTTAATTCACTCTGGACATCACCTTCTCTGGGTAGACTAAAACTTCTGAGTATTTCACACATATTTGCTAAGGTTGTCCCTTGCAAGTTGCCTGACATTTTAGTGATTAATTTGACCTTCATAGGTACTTAGCACCTTTCTGTATTAGATCTAAAAATAGACCTAACTTAAGGGCTTTTGCCTCACAATAAATATGAGTTAAGTACTTTTTCATTGTTCAGTAAGGAATTTACAACTTTATCTTCCCCTAAAGTATGCTTAAGTATGGGTGGAGTTATGTTAGAGTTCCCAATACATTCCTGATCAAGTACCTCCATTGTTTAAATGGGGAATAGCCTTAACCAAATGTTTTAAGGTAGAGTCTGAGAAATTTTAAGATTCACAATATATATCAGAATATTCATAGTAGCACTTTTTGCAGTCTTAAAAAAAAGTCAGAAACAAAACGTGTGCTGGTCAGCTGGGGAGTGGCAGTACATATTGTGTTATATGACAACAAATTGTTATTTGGCCACTAGAAGCAACAAAAATGATCAATTCAGAGAAAATGGGAAAAACATATATCTCAGAAATGAACTGCTACAGAATGAAGGGAGCAAAAGAAAACAAGGTATATATTTAAAAGAAAAGAATGCTAAAAATGAAGTAGGCACTATGCAATTATAACAAGCAATCCTGGCTCTGAAAAATATATGAGGAAATGTACTTCTATATTTTCTTTGGACAGAAATGAAGACTCTTTTATTTAAATTTTTTATTTAAAATTTTTTCCATGTTTACATGATTCATTTTCTTTCCCTCCCCTTTTTCTTCTCCCCTCCCAGAGATGACATGTAATTCCACTGGGTCGTATAAATGTTGTCACTTGCTACCTATTTCCATATTATTCATTTTTGCTATAAAGTGATTTTTTAAAGCCTAAACCCCAAGTCACATACCCATATATACATGTGATAAGTGATGTCATTTGTTTTGCTTTTGCATTTCTACTCCCATAGTTCTTTCTCTCAATGTAGTTAGCATTCTTTCCCATAAGTTCTTCAAAAGTGTCCTGACTTGTTGTATTGCTACTAGTAGCAAGTTCAGTTGCATTGGATCATTGCATAATGTTTTACTTTCTGTGTACAATGTTCTCCTGGTTCTGCTCATTTCTCTCTGCATCAGTTCACTGAGGTTCTTCCAGTTCACATAAACATCCTCCAGATCATCATTCCTTTCAGTACAATAATATTCCATCACCACCACATACCATAATTTGATTAGCCATTCCCCAATCAAGGAGCAACCCTTCATTTTCCAATTTTTTGCCACTATGCATATTTTAGTACAAGTATTTTTCCTTATTATCTCTTTGGGCAATAGACCCTAGGATGACTGGATCAAAGGGCAAGCAGCCTTTTAAAGTTCTTTGCCCATAATTCCAAATTGCCTTCCAAAATGGCTGGATTGACAACTCTACCCACAATGCATTAGTTTCCCAATTTTGCCACATTCCCTCCATATTATTTTCCTTTACTGTCATATTGGCCAATCTGCTATGTGTGAGGTGGTACCCTTGCACTGTTTTGATTTACACAGAAATGAAGACATCTGTAATAACTGTTAGATGTGGTCATCATGTCAAGTGTTTTTCTTTATTTCAAAGGAAGTTTGAAGGAGTGAAGAGAAGAAGCAGTAATATGTCTAGAAATTACTGTGATATAAAAACAAAATCATCAATAAAAATTAGAGATGAATGCATGCCAAATGGTGAATGAACATCCTTTCTTCTGTGTGAATTTAATATAAATTATACCCCACTTTCTTTGAAAAAGGAAAATTCTGAAAATCAATCTCGGCCTCACCCTTTTGAGTGGGCATACATGCTTAAATAGGAGTATACCAAAGGCCTCCTGCTCTTTGGCTTCTAGAAAGATAGTTGCCTCTTGACCCCCATGACTCCTGGTATCTGGAAGACTGGCCTCTGACCCAGACTGAAGTCAAGTCTGTCCAACCAAAGAGACCCAGGAGGAGTGCCATCACTAGCATAACAAGAAAGGGAATTAAGGAAGTTGGATGATCTTTTAGGATATTTGGCTCTTTGTGCTTGGTCTAGGTCTTGGTTGGCATGTGTGGGCTTTGGCTGGGAAGTAGTACAGCCCCTTTGACTTTTCCTAGTGTGGCAAACAGAAACACTGGGGGCAAACTAAGATTAGCATGGCACAGTTGTGCAAGTAGGTGTTTTTCTTTCTCTCCAACTCCAAATTTTACAATCTAAAAAGTAATATTAAATTAATATACAGTCTCCAGAGAATTTTCCTAATAATTATTTCTTCCAGCATATAACTTCTGCAATCATCTCCCCTTACTCACTAATCTTTAAACTCCCCCTGTCTATTAGCTCCTACTCGTATGCCGACAAACATGCTCAAATATTACTATGTTCTCCTCCATTTTTAATGACTATCATCTCAATTCCATTTAACCACTAAATTTCAATTGGTAAAAATACTTCAAGCACATATAGTACATATTTTAAATATATAGTAAAAACAGTTATTATTAGCTCAGTTCCTACATAGCACTGATCCCATCAAGTGCATTTTTAAAGGTGGTGTTTCTCCTGGCTTCTGCTATAATGTTACATTCTTGGAGTTGAATATATGTTCCCTGAGAATAGAAAATATTTAAGTTCAATATATATATATATTATCTGATACATAATAGTCACTTTATAATGCCTATTGAAGTTTAAATTTTCTTTTTTAATGATGTTTTCCTGATGTTTGTTTTCATATCAATTTCATTTTCCATTAACTTTTACCAAATGAACCTTCTTTTTTTTAATTTTATAGTATTTTATTTGATCATTTCCATGCATTTTTCATTAAAGACAAAGATCATTTTCTTTTCCTCCCTCCCACCCCCCGTGGCCGACGCGTGATTCCACTGGTATCATATGTGTTCTTGATTCGAACCCATTGCCATGTTGTTAGTATTTGCATCAGAGTGTTCGCTCAGAGTCTTTCCTCTGTCATGTCCCCTTAGCCATTGTAGTCAGGCAGTTGCTTTTCCTCTGTGTTTCTACTCCCTCAGTTTGTCCTCTGCTTATGGATAGTGTTTTTTTCTCCTTGATCCCTGCAGATTGTGCAGGGGCATTACACTGCCACTAATGGAGAAGTCCATTACGATGAACCCTCTTTTAAAAAAAAGAAATACAATTAAGTAGAACAAGTCAACACATTGACCTGTCACATTATGACTCATTTTGGGTTTATATCACTCTATCTCTTTGATGTGTGTTGGAAGACTTGCAATCATTCCTCAAAAGTCTCAGAGTGGCCCTGAAGGGATGAAAATTCTAAAGTATTTCAATGCTGATTTCCATGTTTGTAGACACTTCCAGTTATTCTCATGGTTTCACTTATTTCATTCTACATCAGTTCATATATTTCTTTCCAAGTTTCTCTGAATTCTTCATGTTCTTCATTTTTTATAGTATAATAATATTCCATTATGTTCATTCATAAAACACATTTTGTTCAGAGCACTGGCTCTAAAGTCAGAGGAATTAGGTTCAATTTAAAGGGTACTAATTTCCTTCCAATTCTTTGCTACCACAAAAAGAGCTACTATATATATGTAGAACCTTTTCTTTTGCTGTTGATCTCTTTGGGGCATATGCCTAATAACCCTGGATAACATGGTGTGACTTTTATAATAAAATTTCAACTTTTCCAGAATAGTTAGACCACATTACAGCTCCAATAACAATGCATTAGTGTATGTATCTTTTGTCAGCATTTAACATTTTTTCTTTCATCATCTTTGTCAATCTGATAAACCAATAATATTTGCCATACTCACTTATGTTTCCTAATCTGAAAGGCATAAAATAGAAAAGATTTGGATTCTAGTTCAAAAAATAGCTCTATTCATCTATTTAAATTGAATTTAAGTTTCCATATCTTAGACATGGAGGACATGGACCCATCTCACCCTCACCCTTAAAAAACAAGAACAGAAAATTATATATTTAAAATCAGAAGTTCAAAGGACTTGAGAGATGATCCATCAAAAATTTTTATTTTTCCCAAATTTCATGTAAAAATAAATTTTTTTAAATTATTATTATTTTTTTTATTTTTTTTTTAATTTTTAAACATTATTTTATTTGGTCGTTTCCATACGTTTTTCACTAGAAACAAAGATCATTTTCTTTTTCTCCCCTCCAACCCCCCACCTTTCCCTCTCCCATAGCCAAGGCATGATTCCACTGGATATCACATGTGTTCTTGACTCTAACCCATTTCCCTGTTGTTGGAATTTGTGTTATAGTGTTCATTCAGAGTCTCTCCTCAGTCTTATCCCCTCCAACCCTGTACTCAAGCAGTTGCTTTTCATCGGTGTTTTTACTCCCACAGTTTATCCTCTGCTTGTGGGTAGTATTTTTTATATCCCTGCAGATTGTTCAGGGACATTGCATTGATACTAATGGAGAAGTCCATCACCTTCAATTGTACCACAATGTATCAGTCTCTGTGTACAATGTTTTTTTGGTTCTGCTCTTTTCACTCTGCATCACTTCCTGGAGGTTGTTCCAGTCTCCATGGAATTGCTCCACTTTATTATTCCTTTTAGCACAATAGTATTCCATCACCAACATATACCACAATTTGTTCAGCCATTCCCCAATTGACGGGCATCCCCTCTTTTTCCAATTTTTGGCCACCACAAAGAGTGCAGCTATGAATATTCTTGTACAAGTCTTTTTCCTTATTATCTCTTTGGGGTACATGCCCAGTAGTGCTATGGCTGGATCAAAGGGCAGATAGTCTCTTCTCACGCTTTAGGCATGGTTCCAAATTGCCCTCCAGAATGGTTGGATCAATTCAAATTCCACCAGCAATGAATTAATGTCCCCACTTTGCCACATCCCCTCCAGCATTCATTACTTTCCATAGCTGTCATGTTAGCCAATCTGCTAGGTGTGAGGTGATACCTCAGAGTTGTTTTGATTTGCATCTCTCTGATTAGAAGAGATGTAGAGCACTTTTTCATGTGCTTATTAATACTTTTGATTTCTTTGGCTGAGAACTGCCTGTTCATGTCCCTTGCCCATTTGTCAATTGGAGAATGGCTTGATTTTTTGTACAATTGATTTAGTTCTTTATAAAGTTGAGTAATTAAACCTTTGTCAGAGGTTTTTATGAAGATTGTTTCCCAATTTGTTGCTACCCTTCTGATTTTGGTTACATTGGTTTTGTTTCTACAAAAACCTTTTGATTTGATGTAATGCAGATTATTTATTTTGCATTTTGTAACTCTTTCTAATTCTTGCTTGGTTTTGAAGTCTTTCCCTTCCCAAAGGTATGACATATATGCTATTCTGTGTTCGCCTAATTTTCTTATAGTTTCCTTCTTTATGTTCAAGTCATTCACCCATTTTGAATTTATCTTGGTGTAGGGTGTGAGGTTTGATCTAAACCTAATCTTTCCCACACTGTCCTCCAATTTTCCCAGCAGTTTTTATGAACTAGTGGATTTTTGTCCCAAAAGCTGGGATCTTTGGGTTTGTCATATACTGTCTTGCTGAGGTTGCTTGCCCCCAGTCTATTCCACTGATCCTCCTTTCTGTCTCTTAGCCAGTACCAAATTGTTTTGATGACCGCTGCTTTATAATATAGTCTGAGATCTGGGACTGCAAGACCCCCTTCTTTGTATTTTTTTTTCATTATTTCCCTGGATATCCTTGATCTTTTGTTCTTCCAAATGAACTTTGTTATGGTTTTTTCTAAATCAGTAAAAAAAAAATTTAGAAGTTCCATGGGTATGGCAATAAATAGATAGATGAGTTTGGGTAGGATGGTCATTTTCATTATATTGGCTCGTCCTACCCATGAGCAGTTAATGTTCTTCCAATTGTTCAAGTCTAGTTTTAGTTGTGTGGAAAGTGTTTTGTAGTTGTGTTCATATAGATCCTGTGTTTGTCTCGGGAGATAGATTCCTAAGTATTTTATTTTGTCTAAGGTAATTTTGAATGGGATTTCTCTTTCTAGTTCTTGCTGCTGAGCTGTGTTGGAATTATGTAGAAATGCTGATGACTAATGTGGGTTTATTTTGTATCCTGCAACTTTGCTAAAGTTATTATTTCGATTAGCTTTTTGGTTGAATCTCAAGGATTCTTTAAGTAGACCATCATGTCATCTGCAAAGAGCGATAATTTGGTCTCCTCCTAGCCTATTTTAATGCCTTCAATTTCTTTTTCTTCTCTAATTGCTACTGCTAGAGTTTCTATTACAATGTCAAATAATAGAGGTGATAATGGGCATTCTTGTTTCACTCCTGATCTTAATGAGAATGGATTTAGTTTATCCCCATTGCAGATGATATTAGTTGATGCTTTTAGATATATACTGTTTATTATTTTTAGGAATGACCCTTTTATTCCTATGCTTTCTAGTGTTTTTAGTAGGAATGGGTGTTGTATTTTATCAAAGGCTTTTTCTGCATCTATTGAGATAATCATGTGGTTCTTGTTGGTTTCCTTGTTGATGTGGTCAATTATGTGGATAGTTTTCCTAATGTTGAACCAGCCCTGCATCCCTGGTATAAATCCTACTTGATCATGGTGGATGACCCTTCTGATCAGTTGCTGGAGTCTTTTTGCTAATATCCTATTTAAAATTTTTGCATCTATATTCATTAGGGAGATTGGTCTATAATTTTCTTTCTTTGTTTTTGGCCTGCCTGGCTTTGGAATTAGTACCATGTTTCTGTCATAAAAGGAGTTCAGTAGAACTCCCACTTTGCTTATTATGTCAAATAGTTTGTATAGTATTGGGATTAACTGTTCTCTGAATGTTTGATAGAATTCACTTGTGAATCCATCAGGCCCTGGGGGTTTTTTCTTAGGGAGTTCTTTGATGGCGTGTTGGATTTCTTTTTCTGATATGGGATTATTTAAGAATTCTATTTCTTCCTCTCTTAGTCTAGGTAATTTATATTTTTGTAAATATTCATCCATATCACCTAGATTGGTATATTTATTGCCATATAATTGGGCAAAGTAGTTTTTAATGATTGCCTTAATTTCCTCTTCATTGGAGGTGAGATCCCCCTTTTCATCCTTGATGCTGTTAATTTGCCTTTCTTCTTTCCTTTTTTTAATTAGATTAACCAGTACTTTGTCTATTTTGTCTGTTTTTTCAAAGTACCAGCTTCTAGTCTTGTTTATTAGCTTAATAGTTCTGTCACTTTCCATTTTACTAATTTCTCCCTTAATTTTTAGGATCTCTAGTATGGTTTTCTTCTGGGGGTTTTTAATTTGTTCATTCTCAAGTTTTTTGATTTGCATTTCCAATTCCTTGGTCTCTGTCCTCCCTAATTTGTTAATATATGCACTCAGGGATATGAATTTTCCTCTAAGTACTGCCTTGGCTGCATCCCATAAGGTTTGAAAGGATGTTTCGCCGTTGTCATTTTCTTCAACGAAATTGTTACTTGTTAATTTTGGAGTATCATGTTATTTAATTTCCAATTAATTTTTGATTTGGGTCTCCATGTACCCTTGCCGATCAATATTTTTATTGCCTTGTGATCTGAAAAGGCTGCAGTTATAATTTCTGCTTTTCTGCTTTTGAGTGCTATGTTTCTATGACCTAATGTATGATCTATTTTTGTGAATGTGCCATGTGGTGCTGAAAAGAAGGTGTATTCTTTTTTGTCCCTAATTATTTTTCTCCATATGTCTATTAACTCTAATTTTTCTAAGATTTCATTCACCTCTTTTACCTCTTTTTTTACCTCTTTTACCTCTTTCTTGTTTATTTTTTGGTTTGATTTATCTAAATTTGATAGTGGTTGGTTCAAGTCTCCCACTAATATGGTTTTACTGTCTATTTCCTCCTTCAATTCTCCTAGTTTCTCTATTAAATATTTGGATGCTATACCATTTGGTGCATACATGTTGATTAGTGATATTTCCTCACTGTCTATACTCCCTTTTAACAGAATATATTTACCTTCCCTATCCCTTTTGATCAGGTCTATTTGTGCTTTGGCTTTGTCAGATATCATGATTGCAACTCCTGCCTTCTTTCTATCAGTTGAGACCCAAAAGGTCTTACTCCAACCTTTAATTCTAACCTTGTGAGTGTCAACCCTTCTCATATGTGTTTCTTGAAGATAACATATGGTAGGGTTTTGGGTTCTAATCCAATCTGCTATTTGTCTACGTTTTATGGGTGAGTTCATCCCATTCACATTCAAAGTTATGATTGTCATTTGTGGATTCGCTGGCATTTTGATATCTTCCCCTAGTTCTGACCTTTCTTCTTTAGCTTTCTGCTTTTGAACCAGTGATTTACTTTAGGTCAGTCCCCCTAGTCCCCTCCCTTGAGATGCTTCCCTTTCTAGCCCCTCCCTTTTTATGCTCCCTTCCCCTCCCCCCTCTTCTTCCCTCTCTTTTTATACTCCCTCCCCCCTCACCCTCCTTCATTTTCCTTTCTTTCTTGCCCTAATGTATAAGATAGAATTCAGGATCCCACTGGATCTAGATGTCCTTCCCTCTCAGATTTGCTTTCACTGAGAGTAAGGTTTAAGTAAATCCACTTCACGCTCTCTTCCTCTCCTTCTCATATGAGAGTTCTTCCCCTCCCCTTCCCATGTGTATCTTTATATGGAAAAGATTATTCTATTGAGTCCCCCCCTATTTCTTGAAGTTAATCTTAGTATTATCGACGTTTCCCCCCTCCCTTTTCCTTTCTTTGCCCCCACTTTCCCCAAATCTTCTTAATGCCCCGATCTTTCCCTATGCATGTTTCTTCTAACTACTCTTATGATGCTACAATTTATGAGAGTTACACAAAACATTTTCCCCACATATTAATATATATAATTTGATGTAAATGTAGTCCTTATAGAAGAGAGTTTGACTTAAAGAAAAATATAAGATTTATCTCCTTTTCCCTATCTTTCATATTTACCTTTTCATGTTTCTCTTGCTTTCTGTACTTGGATATCAAATTTTCCACAGAGCTCTGGTCTTTTCTTAGCAAATGCTTGGAAATTTTCTATTTTGTTGAATGCCCATACTTTCCCCTGGAAGTATATAGTCAGTTTTGCTGGGTAGTTGATTCTTGGTTGGAGACCCAGCTCTCTTGCCTTTCTAAATATCGTATTCCATTCTTTAAGGTCTCTTAGTGTGTTAGCCACTAAGTCGTGTGTGATCCTTATGGGAGCCCCCTTATATCTGAAGCTCCTCTTCTTGGCTTCTTGTAGGATTTTCTCCTTTTCTTGGAAGCTCTTGAATTTGGCAAATACATTCCTAGGGCTTGCCTTTTGGGGATTTAGTATAGAAGGTGTTCTATGAATCCTTTCTATTTCTATTTTACCCCTTGCTCCAGAACGTGGGGGCAAATTTCTTTTATAATCTCCTGTAGAATAATATCGAGTTTATTGTTTATCTCTGGTTTTTCTGGGAGACCGATAATTCGGAGGTTTTCTCTTCTCCCTCTGTTTTTGAGATTGGTGACCTTCTCAGTGAGATATTTTATGTTTTCTTCTAATTCATTAATTTTTGGGGTTTGCTTTATTGATCCTTGCTGTTTTATCATCTCGCTTTCTTCGAGTTGCTTGATTCTGGTCGTTAGGGACTGGTTTTGCTTTTCAGCTTTGTCTGCCCTTCTATTGGATGCTTCGAGTTCTTTTTCCAATTGAGCAGTCTTATCTGTCAATCTGCTGATCTCTTTCTCCCATTTTTCTTTCCAGGTTTCCATCTTTTGGATAAGTTCCAGTTTGAGATCTTCCAGATCTTGTTCATAGTTTCCATTTTGGGAGGCATGTTATGATTTTTTTTGGATTTCCTCCTCATTCTCCTCTTTTCCTTGGGTACTTCCACCATAAAAGTTTTCAATAGTCACTTTTTTTCATTTCTTCCTGGAGGCTTGATTTTGGGCCATGTGAGCCATCCCTTTGGTGGTTTTATTCCCCTTTCCTTTTTGGTCTGTGGTCTGGGTTATATGGGTGGTTTTTCTGTGAATTTAGGTTACTTCAGACTAGTTCTCCCCAGCCTCTGAGGTTTCTTAGAGCTCTGGGTCCCTGATCACAGCCCCACTGCCCAGGTGTTCAGCTCCGCCCAGATAATCAACGTGTGGTCCTCCCCTGGTGTTTAGCTCCCCGGAGATGTTCAGTGCAGCCGCTCCAAGTACAGCTCCGCTGACCCCCGTAATCAGCGCCGGGTTCTCCAGTGAAACCGCCCTGAGACATTTTCTCCTGGCAGTTCCCAGATGCCAAGGACCCTGGAGTGCCCCCTCCAGACAGAGACGTTCCCCACTCACTCGCTGTCCCGGTGAGTGCTCAGGTAGCTCACTCTGGTTTGGTGGGGGAGGTGGGGTGGGGGAAGGGCGGCTCAGTTCACTTTTCTGTGCAAGCTTTTCCTCCTTCTTATTATAGTGTGGAAATGTTCAAGCCCCACTCCACGCCTCTGTGGATTACTGAGAGTACTGGGGTGTCCTTCTGTTCCTCCAAATGTGATTTTTATGCTCCTTTGATGTAGTCTATTTCGTTCGGTGCCGGGGAGAGGAAGCGTGTGGCGTCTAGATTGCAGCCATGATTACCCAGAAGTCAAAAATAAATTATTTTTTAAAAATTTTGAGTTCAGAATTCTCTCCTTACCCCCTTTCTTGAGACAGTAAGTAATCTTATATATATTTCACATATGTACTCATGTAAGACATTTTTCCATTATAGTCCTTTTGCGGAAGAAAACTCAAACGAAACAAGAAAGAAAGAAAGAAAGTGAAATATAGTATGGTTCAATACAAGACAACTCCAGGGGACTCATAATGAAAAAGCCACCTACCATCACAGAAGGAACTAAGGGAGTCTGAATGCAGATTGAAGTACACCATTCTTCAAATTATTTCCTTGATTAATTTTTTCTCTAGTATAAGTAATATCTTCTTTCAGAACATGATGAACAACCTATGATTTATGTACAACCTATGATAATGTACAACCTATGTCATATTACCTGCCATTTCAGGGAAGGAGGAGTGAGAAGAAAGGAGAGAATATGGACTGTAAAATGTCAGAAAAAATTATTTAAATTATGTATTGTAATATAACTGTAATATGAGGGCAGGGAGAGAATAGAATCTTCCCTCCCTGCTGAGTCAGGACCCGAGTGAAGTAAAGATGGATTTGAATCAAGTAGCAGGGTGGGATGGATTGTCTTCCCTCTCAGCTCTCCCTGATAAACCCCACTCTGGTTGCCTTTCAAGACCTTAACTTCTGTTCCCTCTGAGACCTTGGCTAAACAGGCTTGACACAATTAGCTTCTTTCTCCTCAGGGAGAGGAATGTCACTTCCCTCCCCCCAACTTCAAGTCTCTCTCTAGATGTGATGGAGTCAATCACTTGTTCTATTAAAACTGTTTTATTCTAATGGAACAAAATAAGGAATAGGGAAAATGAGTTTAGAAATGAAGCATAAGGGAAGAGGGAGCAGGAGGGTCCCTAGAATAACTGAAACCCCTTCTCCCAAAAGTCTGGCAGATCAGGCTTTGTTGATCTGACCCCCTGTGGTCAATTAGTGAAGAAGTCTTGGCTCTAACTGCCTTGACAACTGTAACCAGTCCAGGACTTCAGGTGATCTGAAGGAAATCTTTCTGGGGTATTGGGTCAAGCTTTCACAGGAGGAAATGAATGCTGGTTCAGAGATCCACCCAGTCCACCTTCCTGGCAGTTTCTAAGAGGGAAGAATCTTCCAACTGTTCAGATCAACTCACTTCCTCTCCTTTTCTTAGAATTCTCTCTCCTTCCTTCCCCTGTTCCTGCAGAATTCTCCAGCTTGCCAGATCTGCTTCTCTCTTCAAATCTGCTCTTACAGTATATAATTATACTCTAATTGTTATAACAAATTTATTATTATGTATTCTGGAAAAATAATTTTAAGGAAATATAGTATGCTTTAGTCTAAATTCAGACTCCATCAATTTTTTCTCTGTAAAAGGATAGAATTTTTTCATCATGAATCCTTTAAGATTGAATTGAATTGTGTATTGCTGAGAATAAGTACCCTTCATAGAAGATTGTCATACAATATTGTTGTTACTGCACATAAAGTTTTCCAGTTCTTCTCATTTCACTCTGTATCCGCTCATATAAGTCTTTCTGGGTTTTTCTGAAATCATCCTTCTCATCATTTCTTATGGCAAAATAGTATTCCATTATAATCATGTGCCACAACTTGTTCAGCCATTCCCCAATTGAGGGCCATACTCTCACTTTCCAATTCTTTGCCATCATAAATATTTTTATTTGTATTCATTTTTCTTTTTTTTTGTTTTTATCTCTTTGGGATAGGGACCTAATAATGTTATTGCTGAGTCAAAGGGTATACAAAGTTTATAGCCCATATTGGACATAGTTCCAACTGGATTTCCAAACTGGTTGGATGAGTTCACATGTTCACAACTCTACCTATAGTGCATTAGTGCCACAATTTCCCCACATCTCCTCCAATATTTGTTATTTTCCTTTTCTGTCAAAATAGACCATTTGATAGGTATCAGGTGGTACCTCAGAGTTGTTTTAATGTGTGTTTCTCTAATGAATGATGCATTAGAGAATTTTTCAAATGATAGTTTGATAGTTTTGATTATTTCATCTAAAAACTGCCTGTTCATATCCTTTGACCACTTATCAATTTGGCAATAACTTGTAGTCTCATAAATTTGACTCATTTCCAAATGTATTTGAGATATTAGAATTTTATTAAAGAAACTTAGCATAAGTTCTTTTCATAGTTATGATTACTGTGTATTTTCCTCCTCTCTATACTCCCAGTTTATGCTACACTCTTTCAGTTTTCACTCTGCCCATCCACAAAAGTGTTTTCCTTCTATCATCTTCCTCAATCTGCTCTCCCTTCTGTATTTCCCCTCTTCTCTTATTCCTTTCCTCTCCTACTTTCTGGTACTGTACTACCCTACACAACATTTTGACTAATATGGCAGAAACTATGCCCAAAGTGCTATAAAATTGTGCATACCATTTGACCCAGAAATACCACTAATAGGTCTGTATCCCAAAGAGCTTTTTAAAAAAAAAAGAAAAGGGGACACACACACACACATACACACATATACACAAAAATATTATAGCAGTTATTTTTTTGTGGTGGAAAAGAACTGGAAAGTGAGGGCATGGGCACCAATTGGAGAATGGTTAAAGAAACTGAGGTATATTATTTTTATGGAATACTATTTTGCTATAAGAAATTATAAACACGATTCTCTCAGAAGGTCCTGGAAATACATGAACTAAACCAAAGTAGAATGAGGAGAACATTATACACAATAAAAGCAATATTATACAAAGATTGATTATAAATGACTTTCAGCTATTTTCAGCAATACAACAATCCAAGACAATTCCAAAGGACTTAGAATGAAAATGCTATCCACCTCTAGAGAAAGAACTATAAGAGTCTGAATGCAGATTAATATATACTTTTTTAAACTTTTTTTTCTTGTTCATTTATTTGTTTTTTGGTCTGTATTTTTTTTTACAGTATGACTGATCAGGAACTATGTTTTACATGACTACATATGTATTATCTACATTAAATTGCTTACTATCTCAGAGAATGAGGACAAGAAAGAGGAAAGGAAGAAAAGAATTCAGAAATCAAAATTCTTATTATTTTTTGAAAATGTTATTTAATTGGTCATTTTAGGATATTTTTCCTTAGTTACAAGGGTCATAGTCTTTCCCTCCCCTCAGCCGACCCGCTCCCATAGCCGATGCACAGTTCCACTGACTTTTACATGTGTCCTTGATCAAAACTATTTCCATATTATTGATGTTTGCACTAGGGTGATCATTTAGAGTCTATATCCCCAATCATATCCCCATTGACCCATGTGATCAAGCAGTTGTTTTTCTTCTGTGCCAGAGGATTTTTATTTTTTTTTATTTTTATTTTTAATTTCAAACATTTTTCCTTGGTTACAAAAATCATTTTCTTTTCCTCCCTCCCCTTCCCCACCCTTCCCATAGCTAACATGCAGTTTGACTGAGTATCGCATGTGTTCTTGATCAGAACCTCTTTCCATGTTGTTGATATTTGCAATAGAATGTTCATTTAGAGTCTATTTCCCTATTCATATCCTCTTCAACCCATGTCATTAAGCAGTAGTTTTTCTTTAGTGATTTTACTCCCATAGTTTTTCCTCTACATGTGGATAGTGTTTTTTCTCCTGTAACTCTCTGGGTTGCTCAGGATCAATGCATTACCACCAATGAAGGAGTCCATTACCTTCTATTGTACCACAGTGTATCAGTCTCTGTGTACAATGTTTTCCTGGTTCTGCTCCTCTCACTTTGCATCACTTCCTGGAGGTTGTTCCAGTCTCCATGGAATTCCTCTACTTTATTATACTTTTGAGCACAATAGTATTCCATCACCAACATGTACCACAATTTGTTCAGCCATTCCCCAATCAAAGGGCATCCCCTCATTTTCCAATTTTTTGCCACCACAAAGAGCGCAGCTATGAATATACTTTTTTTTTTATTTAAACATTAATTTATTTGGTCATTTTCAAACATTATTCATTAGAAACAAAGATCATTTTCTTTTCCTCCCCCACCCACCACCCCTCCCTCTGGTGATGCATGATTCCTCTGGATATCACATGTGTCCATGTTATTGGTTTTTGCATTAGGCTGTTCATTTAGTCTTTTCTCCATCATATCCTCTCCACCCCTGTAGTCAAGCTGGTGCCTTTCCTTGGTGTTTTTACTCCCACCATTTGTCTTCTGCTTGAGGGTAGTGTATTTTTCTCCTTGATCCCTGCAGGTTGTTCAGGGACATTGCAATGACACTAATGGAAAAGTCCATTATGTTCGATTATACCACAGTGTATCAGTCTCTGTGTACAATGTTTTCCTGGTTCTGCTCCTGTCACTTTGCATCACTTCCTGGAGGTTGTTCCAGTCTCCATGGAATCCCTCTACTTTATTATACCTTTGAGCACAATAGTATTCCATCAGCAACATGTACCACAATTTGTTCAGCCATTCCCCAATCGAAGGGCATCCCCTCATTTTCCAATTTTTGGCCACCACAAAGAGTGCAGCTATGAATATTCTTGTACAAGTCTTTTTCCTTATAATCTCTTTGGGGCACAAACCCAGTAGTGCTATGGCTGGGTCACAGGGGAGACAGTCTTTTATCACCCTTTGGGCATAGTTCTTTATAAATTTGTGTAATTAGACCCTTGTCAGAGTTCTTTGTTATAAAGATTGTTTTCCAGTTTGTCATTTCCCTTCTGATTTTGGTTATAGTGGTTTTGCTTGTATAGAAACTTTTTAATTTGATGAAGTCAAAATTATTTATTTTACATTTTGTGACTCTTTCTATGTCTTGCTTGGTTTTGAAATCTTTCCCTTCCCAAAGATCTGACATGTATATTATTCTGTGTTCACCTAATTTACTTATAGTTTCCTTCTTTATGTTCAGGTCATTCACCCATTCCGAGTTTAACCTGGTGTAGGGTGTGAGGAATTGGTCCAAGTAATCTCTCCCACACTGTCTTCCAAATGCTCAGATCTAGTTTTAGTTTTGTGCAAAGTGTTTTGTAGTTGAGTTCATTTAGTTCCTGTGTTTGTCTCGGCAGATAGAATCCTAAGTATTTTATTTTGTCTAAGATGATTTTAAATGGGATTTCTCTTTCTAATTCCCACTGCTGTGCTGTGTCGGAGATATATAGAAATGCTGATGACTTATGTGGGGTTATTTTGTAGCCTGCTACTTTGCTAAAGTTGTTGATTATTTCCACCAGCTTTTTGGTTGATTCTCTAGGATTTTTTAAGTAGACCATCATATCATCTGCAAAGAGTGACAGCTTGGTCTCCTCATTGTGAATTTTAATACATTCAAATTCTTTTTCTTCTCTAATTGCTGCTGCTAGTATTTCTAGTACAATGTTAAATAATAGAGGTGATAATGGGCATCCTTGTTTCACTCCTGATCTTAATGAGAATGGATTTAGTTTATCTCCATTGCAGATGATGTTTGCTGATGGTTTTAGATATATACTGTTTATTATTTTTAGGAAAGACCCTTCTATTCCTATGCTTTCTGGTTTTTTTAATAGGAATGGGTGTTGTATTTTATCAAAGGCTTTTTCTGCATCTATTGAGATAATCATGTGGTTTTTGTTGGTTTGCTTGTTGATTTGGCCAATTATGTGGATGGTTTTCCTAATATTGAACCATCCTTGCATTCCTGGTATAAATCCAAACGAATCGTAATTAATAACCTACATGATCACTTGCTGGAGTCTTTTTTCTAGTATTCTATTGTAAAGATAATTTTAGGGTTATGACTTAAAGATCTATAGTTAATTGGTCTCTGAAGAATATTAGAGGCTTCTGAGAGGAAAAAGTTGGAAAGTAAAGGAGGAAAATTCAGCCAGAAACTCACCACTGAACCAGACAATAGCTTGTAGCCATGCTAAGATGCCGAAAGGCTCAGCATGCAGCTCTCAGCTAACTCTTCTACTGCCAATCAGGGAAAGAGCAATAGAGAGTTCTTCAGGGATGAAAAAATCCCAAATATATAGACCTTTTATCCTTGTGTCTCCACATCTAAATTTTCACATCTACCAATCACATAAAAGGCTTTTTTCTCCACAACTGCCCATACTTTTAGTTCTCACCTTCTTTGATTTGATTATCTCTTTAGAGTTACTTCACACTTCTTTGTTAAGTTCACCTTTTGTGAGTTACTTGACCTTTTTGTGATTAATTTAACCTTTATAGTTACTTAACAACTTTTTGTATTAGATCTAAAAATAGACTTAGCTTAAAGTTCTAAATTCACTATGAGGTGAGAACTAACTATCTTCATTGTTCAATCAGGAGATTAAAACTTTATCTTCCCCTAAAGTAAGGTTTAAATAGAGTGGAGTAATTTAAAGTTTACTCTTTTTAAGATTTTTGCATCTATGATCATTAAGGAGATTGGTCTATAGTTTTATTTCTTTGTTTTTGACCTGCCTGGCTTTGGAATCAGTACCATATTTGTGTCATGAAAGGAATTTGGTAGAACTCCTTCTTTGCTTATTCTGTCAAATAGTTTATATAATATTGGGATTAGTTGTTCTTTGAATGTTTGATAGAATTCACTTGTGAATCCATCTGGTCCTGGGGACTTTTTCCCCAGGACAAGTGTGACAAGTGTACCTGTTTTCCCACAGTCTCTTCAGCATTTGTCATTTTCTTTTTTTTTTGTCATCTTAACTAATCCAGTGGACAAGAGGTGGTAACTCAAAGTTATTTTAATTTGAATTTCTCTAATTATTAGTGGTTTAGAGCATTTTTATATGGTGATTGATAAGTTGGAATTTTTCTCTGAAAATTATTCATTCATATACTTTGACCATTAAACAGTTGAAGAATCATTCTCTTCCTTAAATTTTTTTCTCAGTTCTCTACATATCTTAGAAATAAGGCCAACATTAGAAGAATTTATACAAAGATTCTTGCCTAGTTTCCTGCTTTTCTTCTAATTTTAGGTACATTGGTTTTATTTGTGCAAAACCTTTTTAATTTTATATATTCAAGATGATCCCATTTTACCACTTATGAGCCCCTCTCTATTATTTAGTCATGAATTCTTCCCCTATTCATAGTTCTGAAAGGAAATCTCTTCTATGTTCCACTTATTTACTTATAATGTTATGCTTTATGTATATTATATGCCTATTATTTATCTTCTTTTTTCACTTAAACACACAAGAGAAATTTTATTTTTCTTTAGCAAGGCTTTATAAAGCTTACCATAATGCAGCAATAATAATGAACACTTTAAAACTTGGTCATAATAAATACATCATACAATGATAAAGTCAAAGAAATTATACAGTGGTCCAACTAAAACAAGTTTTTTACTATAAAAAAAAGAAAAATCCATTATTTTAAAAAAAAATAACCAAACCAAACAAAGTGATTGTATGATAAAATGTATTTCTCCTTAATCTCCAGGGATTGCCCCATATCCACCTGAATGGACATTTTGGCACAACTAAACATAAATCAAATTACATTAAAAGCTGTAAGAGCACTAACAAGAATACTTACTGAAATGTCCACTACTTTGCATTACACAGCGTAAAGAAGTATTCTTTTTAAAAGCATCATTAGACCAAACAAGAAATAGAGAACATTACAAGATATAAAATGGTTTTTATTATGTTAAATTAAAAAGGGTTTATACAAACAAAACCAATGCAATCAAGATTAGAAGGAAAGAAGAAAACTTGGGGAAAAAATTATAACAAATTTCTCTGGTAAAGGTCTCATTTCTCAAATGTATAAAGAACTAAGTCAAAATTATAAGAATCCAAGATATTCTCCAACTGCTAAATGGTCAAAGAAAATGAATAGGCAGTTTCAGATGAAGAAATCAAAGCTATCAATAATCATATAAAAATGTTCTAAGTCCCTCCTACTTAGAGAAATGCAAAATAAAACAACTCTCAGGTACTACCTCACAACTGTCAGATTGACCAATATAACAGTAAAGGAAAATAATAAATGTTGGAGGGAATGTGGCAAAATTGGGATGCTAATGCATTTCTGGTGGAGTTGTGAATTGATTCAACCATTCTGGAGGGCAATTTGGAATTATGCCCAAAGTACTATAAAAGAATACATACCTTTTGATCCAGAAATACTATTACTAGGTCTGTATCCCAATGAGATTTTTTTTAAATGGAAAGAAGCTATTTGTACAAAAATATTTATAGCTGCATTTTTTTGCAGTAGCAAAGAATTGGAAACTAAAGGGATGTCCCTCATTTGGTGAATGACTGAACAAATTATGGTATATTATGGTGATGGAATACTGTTGTGCTATAAGGAATGATCAATAGGATGATTTCAAAATGAACTTGAAAGACCTACATGAATTTGGATTGATGCAGAATGAAATAAGCAGAAAAAGGAGAATATTACACACAGTAACTGAAATATTGTGTGACAATCAAATGATAGACTTTGCTACTAATAGCCATACAATGACCCAGGACAATTTTGAGGGACATATGAAAAAGAATCCTATCCACCTCTAGAGGAAGAACTGCTGAAATAGAAATGCTAATGAAAACATATGATTTATCATGTGTTTATTTGGATATATGATTTGGGGTTTTGGTTTTATAAGATTATTCACTTATGAAAATGAATAATATGGAAATATGTTTTGTGTGATAGTAGATGTACAACCTAGATTGACTTGCTTGTCAATTCCAGGAGTGAGAAGGGAAGAAGGAGAGAGACAACTTGAATCATATAACTTTGGAAATCTTAGTGTAAATTTGTTTTTAAAAAATAAAATAAAATAAAAAATGGGAAAAAACCATCATTAGTTCTCAAAAAGAGAGAACACCCAGACAAAGTCTATTTTCTGGATTACTTAGATGTTGTGAATCAGAATTTTTGGCTCAACTAAGAATACAGGTAACAAAATGTATTAATATTTTCTTTACTATTACCAGCATTTATTAAATGTCTTAATTTCATGCAACACAACTAAGCCTTTTTTTGGCTTAATATTCGAATAGTTCTCAATTACATCTAATACTACCAGAACTCCTTAATTGGGTAGAAAAAAGTCAAGTTTAAAGTTTGAACTTTTTTTTTTCTTCAAGATGCCATGTTATTTAAACTATTTCTGTTATAATTATACTTTGTCCCTGACTACCCATGAAAAAATCCCTTTCAGGCCAATAGTAAATTCAGGATCCTCCATTTATTTAGATCTGTCTTCATTTGTATAAGAATTATTTTATAATTATGCTGAGTTCCTATGTCTTAGTAGTTAGATTCTTAAGTGTTTTATGTTGTCCATTTTATTTTAAATGAAATTTCTCTTCCTATTTCTTTCCTTTGGATTTTGTTGGTAATATATAGACATGTGCATGATTTGTGTAAGCTTATTTTATATCTTGTTAAAATCATTGTTTTAATTTTTAGTTGACTTTCTAGAGTCCCCTAATTAAATTACCATATCATATGTAGTGATAGTTTTGTTGCTCCTTTACCTATGCTTTTTTCCTTCATTTACTTTTTCTTACCTTATTGCTAGAGTTAGCATTTCTAACACAACAGTAAATACTAATGGTGATAATGAATATTTTCACATGGTTACCTTCTTATTGAAAAGCCACTAGTCTATCCCCATTACACATATTCCTGGTCCCTGGTTTTAGATGGATATTACTTATTGCTTTAAAGAAAGTTTCAATTATTTCTATGCTTTTTAGTGTTTTAACAGGAATGGGTCAGATTCTGTCAAAATTATTTTTTCATCTATTGAAATAATTATGGTTTTCATTGGTTTTGTTATTGATATTATCAATTCTGCTTATAATTTTCTTAATAATGAACCAATCCTACATTCTTGGCATAGTATGTGATCTTTCTGACATACTAATATAGTCTCCTTGCAAAAATATATGTGTATATTTTTTTTTTCATTTTTGCATTCTTCATTTAAAGAAATTGATTCCTAATTATCTTTCTCTGTTTTAACTCTCCCTGGTTTAGGTATAATGACCAAATTTGTATCATGGAAGAAATTTGGTAGGATCCTTTCTTTTATCTATTTTTTTCCTAACAGGTCATCTTGTATTGGAATAAATTATTCTTTAAATTTTTGATAGAATTAATTTTAAGTACATTTGGTCTTGGGGTGTTACTTTTCCTTTAGGAGCTCATTTTTTTACTTCTTCATATTTTATTTCTGAGATAACTATATATTTGATCTCCTGTTCTATTAGTTTGTTTAATTTATGTTTATATAAGTATTCATCTGTTTTCATAGAGATTGCCAATTTTATTGGTATATAGTAAGCCAAAACTAGTACCTAATGATTGTTTTTATTCTTTTTTATTTGTTGTCATTCACCTTTTTCATTTTTCATAATACTAATTTGGCTTTATTCTTTTTTCTTTATCCAATTAGCAATTGGCTTATCAATATTTTGTTGTTATTGTTTCTAAACAGCTCCATTTTATTTATTAAATCAGTGGGGAGTTTTATTAACTTTTAATTTAATTAATCTCTCTTTTGCTTCTCCAGATTTTTATTTTTAACTGAAAGCTTTTAATTCATTGTTTTTTTTGGGGGGGGGTAGTTGAATGCCTAATTTCTTGACCTACTTTTTCTCTTTCATTGCTAAAAGAGTTTAAAGATTTAGATTTTCCTTTAGTTACTGTTTTGATGATATCCCACAGATTTTGATATATTGTTTCATTGTCCTCTTCTTTAATGAAATTGATTATTTCTAAGTCTTGTTCTTTGATCCACCCATTTTTTATATTTTAGTTAGTTTCCAACTAACTTTTAGTCTTTTATCTGCTTTACAGGCCCTTTATTTTTTCTCTTTTAATATTTTATTGTATTTTCCCCAACCACATGTAGAAAATTTTTAACACTTTTTTCAACATTTTACAATCCAAATTCTCTGCCCCCTCCTTCTCCTGAGATAGTAAACAATTTACTATAGGTTATCTATGTGCTACCATGCAATACAGATTTTCCTTGTGATTTTGTGAAAGAAGACATATATGATATATACAAGAACAAACTCAGGAAAAAAAATGAAGTAAAAAATGGCATGTTTCAAGCTGCATTCAAATTCCATCAGTCCTTTCTCTGAATACATATGACATTTCCCAACATGAGTCCTTTGGGATTGTCTTCAATCATTGTATTTCAATTAACTAAGTGGTTCACAGTTTATCATCATGCATTGGTGTTGCTACTGTGTATTGTGTTCTCTTGCTTCTGCTCCCTTCACTATTCACTAGTTCTTATAAGTTTTCTGAGGTTTTTCTGAAATTGTTCTGCTCATCATTTCTTACAACAGAGTAGTATTCCATCACAATTATATACCACAATTTGTTTCACCATTCCCTAATTGATGGGCATCCCTTCAATTTATAGTTCTTTGCCAACACAAAGTGTGAACATTAAAAATTCTCAGACCCTACTTCATAAGATTTGTTTAAGACCATTCCCCATTTAAACAATGAAGGGACTTAGATCAGGAATGTGAGATCTCTACTCCACCCCTACTTAAGCCTGCTTTAGGGGAAGAAACTCATTGCTGAACAATGAAAAA
This sequence comes from Monodelphis domestica, assembly GCF_027887165.1. Classification (NCBI taxonomy): domain Eukaryota; kingdom Metazoa; phylum Chordata; class Mammalia; order Didelphimorphia; family Didelphidae; genus Monodelphis; species Monodelphis domestica. Next base: position 100,076,457 of record NC_077229.1, on the reverse strand, counting down.
TACTTAAAACCATACTTATAGTAAGGCAAAAGTTCTTAAGCTGTGCCTATTTTTAGATCTAATACAAAAGGATGCTAAGTACCTATAAAGATCAGGCAACTTGTGAATTTACAAGGAGCAAAGAGGTAAGAACTTACTCAGAGTTTTTCTCAGGCATGAATTACTCAAAAGTTTAGCCTTCTTAGGTGTGAATTAAGAATGGTCTGTCCTTTGGAAAACATCTACTGTGATTGGTAGATGTGAGAACTTAGGGGAGGTGACATGGGAAAAAATTCCCTTTAAAAATAGAGGAAAAGCTGCCTTGAGGGACAGTCTCGGAGGAACTCTCTCTGGAGATGGCAGCTGGCCAAAGCTGAACTGGTGTCTCTCTGAATACTAGAATGCTTGCTTGGACAAATCTTGTGGTGAGTGGATAAAAGACTGACTGATCTCTCTTTTAGGGCTTGGGCCTGGGATGGCCAGGGCTAGCCTGGGCTGGCCTATCAGAGAGAGCAAGAGGAAAGAAAAGCAGAGGAAGAGGTCGAGGTAGGCATTACAGCCAGTTTAAATACTAATTGTGATCTCACCCAGCTGAGGACTGGGGTGAGATTATAGGGAATTCTGGGAAGTACCAAGGACTTCTGGGGATTGAAGTCTAGGGTTCAAATCTCCATTTTATAGTTCCTAGGGTGCTACGGTATGTTACATCAAGTTTCAGAATATTTTGTATTTGTTCTTTTCCTGTGCCCTATTTAGTTATTCTAGTTTTTATACTCCATAGTCTAGTTTTTATAGTCTTAGGTCCCCTTCTCAAACCCTAGCCTATGATTGACCTCAGGTACTCCAACCAGAAACCTCAAGCATTTCTATAACTGTTATTACAAGCAGACATTCTATGTATTGATGTGCTTTTCTAATTTGAGAATTGCACAACTGATTAGAATAACTAATATTCTGGATGAGTCAGGATTTTAAAAACTCTAGACAAGCTGTACTATCAAACAAAATCTAATACAGTGGAATTTAATTGGGATAAATGTAAAGTCTTTCATTTGGGTTCCAAATTAAACCACTTCACATTAAAAGAAGCTAAAAAAAGAAGATCAAGGAGTCTTGATTGACTTATTAGTTCAATATGAGTTCAATATGACACCTAAGAAAGTTAATGCAATCTTAGAATGAGCTAAGAATGCTATAGTAGCCAGAACTAGAAAAGTGGCAGTATAGAAAGATTTGGATCAGATGATGATGATACTATTATATTTATATAGTACTTACTATGTGCCAGACAGTGCACCAAGTGAATTACAATGATTAATTTCATTTAAATCTTCACAACAATCCTGGCATTTTAAAGAGAGGGAAACTGAGGCGAAAAGATTAAGCTACTATTCAAGGTCATAGACCTATTAAATTCAGATCTTCTTGACTCCAAGTCAGACACTCTATCCACTGGGCCACCTATATCATAGCTATCACAGAATTATTTTCCATTTGGGACACCACCCTTTAAGAAGTGCATCAGTAAGCCTGAAAGAGTCTGGAGGAGTATGAGATTTAAAATGGTTGAGGTCTTAAACTGTAGTGAGTTAAAATGGTGGAAGATATAAATTGTGATAGATATAAGAGAGGGTGAGTAAATTTGACCACAGAAAATATGTTTCACTACAGTGTCTTGGTTTTTAAATCAAATATAAGGTGGTTGCCAGGGAAATATTCCCAATTATTCAAATACCCAAGTCAATTGGGTTTTATAGAGATTTTAATTAACAATACAATGAGTAATCAAAGGAAGAGAGAGAGAGACTAAGAAAGGAATAAGTATGAAAGGCCTCAAGCCAATATGGCCTAGACCTGCGTCTTAAAAGAGAAATCAGTCAGTTTTTTAACACTCACCACAAGGTCTGACTAAACAAGGATTCTAGTAACACCAGGTCAATTCCATCTCAACTGATTTCACCAGAGAGCCTTCCAGCCAGAGATTGTTCCAATGGGCCTCTCTCCAGAGCCTCCAGAGGGACAGAGGCCCCTTAGAGGAGCTCCAGGGAGACCTCCTTAGAGATTGTCCTCCAAGAGTTTCCCTTGTCCAGAGCCTCTCTCAAGAGATTCTTCCCAAGCGGTCCTCATCAGAGATCCTCCAAAAGGATTTCTCCAAAAGAATCTATGTCTCAAGAGAATCTGCTTTTTCTTATATAGGGGTTTTTCTCCCATGTCACCTCCCCTAAGTCCCTACATCTACCAATCACTGTAGATGCTTTCCAAAGGACTGCCCATCTAAATTCCTGCTAAGTCGACCTATCTCCTCAGTAAGTCTGAATCATAAAAAATGCTGCTGTGTCAACCAAGATCCTCAGTAAGTCTGAACAAGAGAAAACACAGCTGAGTCAGCTAATCTCATCAAGACAAAACTTGCCCGACCCTTTTAGGTACCTAGCATCCCATTGTATCAATTCTAAAAACAGGCCTGGCTCAAAGAACTCCTTGCCCCACCATAAGCATGGATCCAAGTACTTTCTTTGTTTAGCAAAGAGTTTTCTCTCCTAAAGCAGTCTTAAGTACGGGTGGAGTAGAGGTCCTCCCATTTCTGATCCTGGCAAGTTCTCACATCAAAATGGGGAATGTTTCTCAGTAGGGAATTTGTTCCAATTAAGAATTCCCCGATGGGGAAATTTTTAACATTCACAAGTCTGAGAGATTTCAAGATTTACAGGAGGAACATGAGGAAGAGTTAGCCATCATGCCATGTGAGGCTTTTATGAAGGATATGGGAATGGCTACCCTGAAAAAGAGTAGCCAGAGATCACATCTGATAGCTCTCTTTTTTAATATTATTTAATTAATTAATTAATTGAGAATATTTTTCCATGGTTATATGATTAATATTCTTTCCCTCTCCTCTCTCCCTATTCCCATAGCCAAAGAGCAATTCAACTGGGTTTTACATGTGATAACTGTCTTCTAATACTTGTAGAGTTGTCACACGGAAGAAGGAAATGTCCTGGTTCTACCTGGTCCCAGAGGATAGAACGAAGAGCAAGAGATTTCAGAGATCATGTCAAAAAGAAATATTAGACTTGATGGAAGGAAAAGCTTCAAAACAGTGAAGTTATCCAGGAGTAGAATGGGGTGCTTCAGGAAATAGTTCCCTTCAAGCAAAATTTGGGTGGTCACTCATTCAGTACATTATAGGGACAATTTCTTCTCAGGTACAACATGGCCTTTGAGAGCCTGTGATGGTGATAAGTAAGATAATGAGAGGACAGGCTCCTTAGCAATAATACCTCATGGCTACAAAGTTTAACAGTTTTTGCATAGATCTCTTTGAGAACAGATCACAGTGTGACCCCCACTGTCACAGTGATTCATGGCTTACTCCAAACCACTCCCCTCATACGTAGTAACCCCCTAGAACCTCCTAAATTGCTCTGGTTGCCACAACTTAAGATTGAGATCTTCAGGTGTATTTCTCAAGCATTAGGCCTTCCAAGAAGCTGGTGCATTTTCTGTTGATGGTTTTATCAGTTCCCAGAAAGTGACTTTGAACCTTGGGTGCTAAAGACACTAAAGGAGCTCAGGGTAGCCCAGTTGTGATGGCTGAGTGCTTTCCTGCAGCACAGCATATCTAATCCTAAAAAATGTCTTCAGTTCCTTGAACTCTATGGTTTCTTAGACAGAACAAGCCTACCAGGCATCTGACTGATACCTCTCTAGACTTCTTCCATGAAAGTGTGATGTCAATGCCCCTCTCCTCCAATACACCAGCTAACAAAACCATCAGAGACAAAAATCTATCCCCCTTCCTTATCTGAGCAAGAATTCCTTTGTACCTTCCCTACAATTGGGTTATCCATTACTTTTTATTGTGATACCTTCCATAACAAAGACCTCCTTCTATCCTAAGTGTTCAAATTCAAGTTTGGAGGTTTCATACAGGGATAACCTTGGAAAGTCATTTAACTTTCCTAATCCTCTCTAATAGTAGGGAGTGGGATCAAATAGACTTCTGGTCCTTTCCATCTCTGAATCTACAATACTATGATCCATTATGGGATGACTAATTATTAAGAAGTTGTAAGGCAAAATCTTCCCTTTTACACACACACACACAAACACACACACACACACACACACACACACACACACATAAATCCTATGCAGAAGAGGCCAGCCATCTCTATAACTGTCACCGACTATCAATCTCCAGGGAAGGCAAACCAGACTAGCTGAAGCTGCAGGATACCCCCAAAGGAAAAACAAAGGTAGCTTGTGCCAAGTAAAACCACCATTACCTTCTTGATCATCTTCTCCCTTCAGATCTCAGTGGAGATAGCCCATGATTCTGAACCTCATAGTGTTATGAATAATAATGCTTCCCATAGTATCCTCATCTATCATACTGGAAAACAGTCTTTGTGGGGATATAGCCTGGTAACTACTCTTACAGGTGTTCAGCCACATCAACTAATGACACAAGGGAAAAAAAGGTCTTGCCCCCAAAGTCTTTGGTACTATCATATGATTAAAAACCAAAAACTGATATAATGTTTTATCAGTGGAAATTGCATTTCCAAAGAGGCATTACTGTGTGCTTTGCCACTTCTCCTGAAGGATCATATGAACTTTCCATCTGACTTGTACTTAAAACCTTCCAGATGTGATATCTCTCCCATTAAAATGTGAGCTCCTAGAGAATAGGGACTATCTTACTTTTTCCTGTTTATGCCCTGAAGGCTTTGTTAAATGTTTACATATAGCAAATGATTATTAATAAATTATTTTTATTCATTGATTAATTTTAGCTTGTTTCATCCATCCATTCACATGCACACAAAAAATGCCTACCCACATGCACACATATGCACATATATATTGCTCCCAGTTCTGTCCTATAGGACTAACAAGTTAAATTACTTTTCAGCATAAGATTGTAGCTCAAGTTCCTTCTGTTTCAAGTAAAAATGAAGTATACTTTGATTGCTCCCCCCTTAAAATATAAAGGATCCAATTTAGTTTCAATATAAGAAAGAACCTCCCCACTATTAATGTTATCCAAAAGCAAAGGAAAGCCAATAAACTGAATAACACAAAGACTTTTCTAGGCCTTCCCACATCTAGTCTTAACCCTCCTCCGTATTCTGAATGTACTATCAGAATGTTCTTAAAACCTAACTTGGACCACATTACACCCTGCTCATAAAACTTCAGTGATTCCCCATTACTCTGAGGATAAAGTTCAAACTAACACACACCTCTAACTTTATAATTTGGTAGTCCTCCAGGGAGATGGCTGGAAAATCTCAAACTTTCAGACTCTCTCACCTTGAAGAGACCTCATGGTTCATCTAGCTAGAGATTTAGCTAAGAATAAGTGACCAGAGCTTTACATCAAGGCCACCAGAAATACTTCCAACATTTATTATTTTCCTTTACTATCATATTGGCCAATCAGCTAGGTTCACGCCTCAGAGATGCTTTGATTTTCATTTCTCTAATCAGGAGGTATTCAGAACACTTTATCATATAATTATTGACAGTTTTGATTTCTTCATCTGAAAACTGCCTATTCATGCCCCTTGACTATTTGTCAATTGGGGAATGGCTTGATTTCTTGTATATGTGACTCTATTCCTTATAATTTTGAGAAATTAGACCTTTTTCAGAGATTTTTGTTATAAAATTTTTCCCAGTTTGTAGCTTCCAACTTTTTTAATCCTTACCTTCTGCCCTAGAAGCAACACTCTGTATTATTTCCAAGGCAGAAGAGTGGTAAGGGCTAGACAATGGGGTTAAATGATTTGCCCATGGTCTCACAGCTGGGAAGTGTCTGAGGACTGATTTGAACCTAAGATCTCCCTTTTTAGGACCTGGTTCTCAATCCACTGAACAACCCAGCTGCCCCTTCCCTTCTAATTTTGATTGCATTGGTTTTATTTGTACAAAACCTTTTTAAAATTCATTTATTTAGAATGTTTTTCCATGGTTACATGATTCATGATTTTTTCCACCCCTCTTCCCTCCCCACTCCCTGAGCTGACAAGCAATTCCACTGGGTTATACATATATCATTGTTCAAAATCTATTTCCATGTTATTCATATTTACAATAGAATGATTTTTTAATACCAAAACCCCAATCATATCCCCATCAAACCATGTGATCAATCATATGTTTTTCTTCTACATTTCTACTCCCACAGTTCTATCTCTAGTTGTCCATAGTGTTCTACCTCATAAGTCCCTCTGTGCTATCCTGGATTATTGCATTGCTACTAGTAGAGAAGTCTGTTACATTAAATTGTACCATAATGTATCAGTGTTTGTGTACAATGTTCTCCTGGTTCTGCTCCTTTCGCTCTGCCTCAATTCCTGAAAGTCTTTCCAGTTCACATAGAAATTCTCCAGTTCATCATTCCTTTCAGCACAATAATATGCCATCACCATCAGATACCACAATTTGTGCAGTCATTCCCCAATCAATGGACACCCCCTCATTTTCCTTTTTTTTGCCACCACAAAGAGCACAGCTATGAATTTTTTTTGTACAAGTATTTTTCCTTATTATCTCTGGGGTATAAACTTAGCTGTGGTATGGCTGGTTCAAAGGTCAAATATTATTTTAAAGCCCTTTGGGCAGAATCCCAAATTGCCTTTCAGAATGGTTGTATTAATTCACAACTCCACCAGCAATGCATTGGTGTCCCGATTTTTACACATCCCTTCTAACATACATCATTTTTCTTTGCTGCCATATTGACCAATCATCTGAGAACTGACTATTCATATACCTTGATCATTTGTTGATTGGGGAATGGCTTGATTTTTTGTAAATTTGACTTAATCCCTTATATATTTCAGAAATTAAACCTTTGTCAGAGAGTTTGGGTATAAAAAAATTTCCCAATTTAATGCCTTCCTTCTAATTTTGGTTACATTTGTTTTGTTAGTATAAAATCTTTTTAATTCAATGTAATCAAAATCATTCATTTTATATTTTGTAATGTTCTCTGTCTCTTGCTTGATCTTAAATTATTTCCTTGCCCATAGATCTGACAGGTATCCTATTCTATGATCAACCAATTTACTTATAATTTCCTTCTTTATATTCAAGTCATTTACCCATTTTGAATTTATCTTGGTATATAGGGTGTGAGATGTTTTGATATAAACCTAATCTTTCCCATACTTATTTCCAATTTTCCCAGCAGTTTCTGTCAACTAGTGGATTCTTGTCCCCAAAGCTGGGATCTTTCAGTTTATCAAACACTAACTTACTGAGATCATTTGCCCCTAGTCTATTCCAGTGATCCTCCCTTCTTTCTCTTAGCCAGCACTATATTGTTTTGATGATTCCTGCTATATAGTACAGTTTAAAATCTGATACTGCTAGACCTCCATCCTTCACATATTTTTATTATTTCCCTTGATATTCTTGATCTTTTGTTCTTCCAGATGAACTTTGTTATATTTTTTTTCTAATTTATAAAAAAGTTTCTTGGTAGTTTGATAGGTAAGGCACTGGATAAGTAAATTAATTAAGATGGGATTGTCATTTTTATTGTATTAGCTCATCTTACACATGAGCAATTAATATTTTTCCAATTGTTTCGATCTAGTTTTATTTGTGTGAAAAGCGTTTTGTAGTTGTGTTCATATAACACCTGGATTTGTCTTGGGAAATTGATTCCCAGATATTTTATATTGTCTATTTATATTTACTTTTTAAGCAGAATATTTGGTTCAGAGAGCTAGAGTTGGAAAGGAACTTGAGAACCATTTAATCCAAACTCC